>NC_062219.1:131020597-131326413 GCF_902686445.1 Sciurus carolinensis
AGGAAGAGACCTGGTGATAGATAAATTTTGAAAAGTAGGCTTGGGCCTTGAATAGTTCTACCTTAATGTGTTGTTACAACTTCAAGAGTGATTGATATCCACGTGAAGGAAGAACTCAATAGGAAGTGGAAGGAACAGGAGGATAGGAGAAAATTATTATACTACTTCAAATACTGAAGGGACAGTGGAGATAGGAATCAATTTGAAAGACTTTTAGAAGCAAGATTGAGAAGAATTTGAGTTTGGTTTGAGGAGTAAGTAGGTAGTAAAAATGAGGTAGAGGCAACCTGAGTGATGAGAAGACTGGCAATATTTTAGTAACAATAGCTAACATGAATTGATGGCTTCCTGTGCGCCAGTCTGAGCCACTCATCATGATTTTTCATTTAATGCTACCAGTAGTTCTATTTTAAAGTTGAGGAAACTAAGGCACAGAGATATTGCTAAGTTTACCCAAGATCACACACTAGTAAGTAGCAGAACCTGGTTCAAATTTAGTTTGTATTCTTAACAACTACTCTCACTGACTTAGAGCACCAGGAAGAGCAACTTTCTTGGAAAAGAAGTATTGGCTGGGGACATCTAAAACGGAAATGGTTGTCAGGTGCAGATATGCTAGGGAGAAAAGTAGGCTGAGGACAGAAGTCTGGCCTATGCTGCAGCATAAAAAGAACTGTGATCCCCCTCCTCTGCCTCCCATCCCCCCACACAGAACACACTGCCCTCAGACAGGAACTGATGTGCCTTTCTATCCAGTGCATTTTCCTTTTGGTTTCTTAAAGTTGCCCCAGGTTATCTCAGGATGGCTATCTCAAACATCCTCCTGATGCTACAGGGTTGATCTGCCCATTCCTACTCCATAGATTAGATGATGAAGGATAGGAAATGGGAGGGAATAAAGTCCACGGACAAATGGGGTCTGACCTGGAGCACTGGATTCCAGCTTTGCTGGTGGCTTCTGCCAGACATGTCCCAACATTAGCTACACTCTGGACCACCTGTTGGATGTCTTACATTTAATATAATTTGTACTTTTATTACTCCCATTTCCATGAAATACTCATTATGTGAAGGAAAAGTGGGGGACTGTAGTAAAGAGCCAATAATAAGGACTAAGAAACATGTCAAAGTCATGCTAATCAAGAACTGTGACAATTGAGTGTACAGAAATAAAGAATTAGGGGCAGAAGTCAGTGATCTCTTTAAAACAACAGATAAGACTAATAAAACCAAAAGGGATTCTTTTGAAAATATCAACAAGATGGACAAAAGTCCCAAACAAAAGATTAAAATACCCCTAACAATGAAAATTCAAGACTTGCTCTCCTCCAGTGTTCCCTCCAAATCATTGAGAATAGTGGTTAGGAGCATATATAAAAGAGTGTAAGGTATATGTGAAGAATTTGAAAACCAGTTGAAGTGGGTAACATTTTAGAAAAAAATAAAATTTTAAAGCACCTGGAAAGAAGAACCTTAAATATACCAATAACCTTTGAATAAACTGAACCAGTAATTAAGACACCCCTTTACCTCTACTGAAGTTAGGAGATGGGAAATTTAGTACAGATAAATTCCAGTCAGAGCTTAAAATTAGGTGTATCTGTTAATTAACTGTGACCTTTATGTAATCTGAACTTTAACTGTATTCTCATTTGTAAAATGGAGATAATTAAACTTACTTTGTAGCCCCTAGATATCAAATGAAATGACAGTCCTTGATAAGTAAGAAAGCACTGCTGTAAATAAGTTACTGGAATAGTCTGAAAAGTGCAAAAATATATTTACTTGTTCTACAAATATTTATTATACTTCTAACAGGTGCCAGACTCTATAGTTTGATATTTAGTGAAGTTTAATATTTAAACTTACTCTGGGCTAAATAGGAATTAAGCTACAAGACAGTAAAGGAAATCATTTTGACACATATCATCTAAGCAATAAAATATCTAGGTGCAGACAGTCAGGTATTAACAGTAGGACTTTTCTTCAGCTTGTTCAGTTGGGAACACAGATGATATATTTGCTTCAAACTTGACACTTGTCACTAAAACATATACCTTGTTATCCTGCCATTTATCATTTTAGTTGCTAGTGATACAGAAATTAATGTAAACTAAGTTTTATTTTCTTATGAGTCACCATTCTAATAAATTTGATATTATCAATGAAAATATTTTTAAGGTGATGGTGTTTAGAGCTCAGTTGTAGAGAGCTTGTCTAGCATATGTGGGGCACTAGGTTCAATTCTCAGCACCGCATATAAACAAATAAAGGTCTATTGACAACTAAAATAAAAAATAAACTAATTGTGCACAATGAATCTCAATGCATTCTGCTGTCATGTATAACTAAATAAAAACAATAAAACCATTTAAAAAATACCTTTTCAAGTCTACAAGAGACATCTTCTAAATATTTTAAGATAAACAATCCACATTTTTAGTTGAGAAACATCTTTGAAGTGCTCTGGAAAACTGATGACAAATTCCAAAATATAGAATTAGAACTTACAGATTTATAGAGTCTGATTTAATTTTTTCCTCAATAGTTAAAGCAGATCAGCATTCCTAGATAGCTTAGAACCTTTTAAAATTAGTATTCGAATATGCTTTAGTAACATCTAAATTATGTACTCTTTTCTGGTAGCCTTTCATATAGAACAATTAAGGACTTTGTATGGGCTTTATTCTTCTTTTCTCTAGGTAATCTTGCAATTGTCATCTATAAATTATTCTATAAAATGGATTGGTGATTGATTCATCACAGGGGTGATAAGAAAATCAAACTGCTGTGGTCTGATTGGGAATGTAAGGAATCTCATTTTTTCCCAGTGGATTTGTAATAGTTATTTTAATTTTCTTGCCCATACTGCTTAACAGTTCCCCATACTGCTTAACAGCCACGTGCCAGTGCCAATCCCCAGTCTGGACAGAGTTGCTTCTCCAGTATTGCTTTCTTTGAGCTCTCAGAAATCCTGAAGACATCTGGTTGCAATTAAGGACTCATTAACTGATGAAGTTTGTCCCCCTGGACTAGTTTACCTGTGTCAAAAGAAGGACATTGTGAAAACCTCTGCCCATTTGGTTTGCATTTTCATAACATGAATAGTCTCCATTTATCTTAATATTTTAAAAACTCTTTTTATATATTCAAGTATGTATGAAAATCTGTGGTACATTAAGTGAATTTTAATGTTTTGTTTTTATATGCTTTTAGCTCATAAGCATTGACCACTTGTCAGTGAATAAATTTTCTTAATGTTTTCATTGTAACTAATAAGGATGTGAACTTTTTTTATCTTTAATCCTGCATATGTTGAACTGTGCATGTATACACACTATAACCAGCTGTGCCTTCCTTTGCATTCAGTTTTATGTAAATGATTTATATATTTTTAGCATTAAGAGAAAATATTTGGAAGACAAAAATTTGCATCAAAAACTCTCTAGTAAAGTTTCATTATTTTTCACAAGAGGCAAAATATGAAAGCATATTCATATCACTTTTTCCTTTTAGCTTTCAATTGTATAAGAATTGCCTTAGAATCTCTTGTCAATTGCAATTAAGTAAATGTGATGTCCAAGTAACATTTTTATGAGTAAACTAAGCCACACTTAAACAATAAACATTCATAAAAGAAAATGTTCTATAGAGCATTTTTTAAACTTTGAAGCCACTTAGATATTCATATTCTCCTCCCTAACAAAAATCTGAAATGAAAAGTCACTAGTCCATAGCATCAGGCTGCTATAATTTTAGGTGAGCATATTCTTATTTCAAAAGATTAGCCCTGATTGTTCCTAGAGAAAAATCACATTCACCTGATATATTTATTGTATCAATATGAGTTGTTTCTCTAAATACCTGAAAACACAATTAATATTTAAAAAACTAATATTTTGAAAGCCCACTGGTGTTGAACTCAAACAATAAAGAAGCAATTTTTTAGCACCTTTGTGAGGATAGTCACAATTTTTGATGAATCAAAAAATGTACTGTAAAACAAATATTGAACTAGGTAATGAAGGCATTTCTTATGGAAACTGAGAAATGATAAACTGCTTTATATTTTACTAAATTGATGGTGACAATGGAAGAAAACCTGGCAAAAAATCTTAGGAATCACATCACTGTGGAACTACCTGCATATACAACAAAGAAATTCTTTTTTGTAGTATAGTTTGGAACAGTGATAAAAGAAATATTTTCTGCTCTGTAAAAAAAGAAAATTCATTAGGCAACATTTCAGTGGCACCAAACCTATACATGAAGCAGATATGTTCCAAAGTAGATCAATGAGTAGAAAATGCTCATTTAAGATTGGGTTAACTATAATCCTTAACTACAAACTTACAGAACCCAACTTAAAATGAGACTAAATAGCCGATCTAAACTTGGCATTAAAATGCAGGGATTATGAAAAGGCTAAAAAGTGAACTTTATGACAACATGTTTCTTGAATTTTCAAAAACTAAAATTAGGTTTAGTTAGAAATTCAGATTTTTAGTTGGAATCAAGCTTATCTCTATTGTGTGGAGACACAGGCTTTAGGGAAAAAATTCAACCACTCCAGTAAGCTGTAATTGCAAAGTAATGGGACTGGCTCCAAAATTCACAAACAGACACACTGGTACTCCCTCATAGGTTAAGTCTTTACTAAAATAAAAGGAGTGGTTCAGGGCAGTGACAATTACTGAAAGTGGAATGTGTAAGCTAGAAGAGCTGAAAGGGGCCTTTGAGAATGCTTCCCTCCACATATTTCTAGATCAGTACAGGTTTGCAGAAAAAGCTGAGAGTTGTCTTGGGCCACTGAACTCATTGAAAGTAGAACAGTGATGGGTGATCAAATTTCATTTCCCTAAGGCCTACTGCTGGTCCAAAACTAAAAATTGTAGGATAAGGGCTGGGGTTATAGCTCAGTGGTAGAGCACTTGCATGTGTGAGGCACTGGGTTCAGCACCACATATAACCAAGTAAGATAGAGGTCCGTTAACAACTAAATTAAAAAAAAAACTGTAGGACAAAAGAACACATAAAAAATGAAAGATTCTTATAGAGAAACTAAACTAAGTCAATGGGCAAGAATTTCTACTAAAAAATTTTAATATACTTTTAAAACTAAATGCTGATTGGAAATATTTAAATGACCAGAAATCTTATTCTGGGTATTTTTTCTCCTCAAAATACTTTAACTGCACTCTAGTTCCACTTACTAGAAATGGAAGCATAAAATTTTTGATTGATCAAAATGTTCTATGGAGGGTCAACTGTAGAAATGGAGAATAATGCTCAGAGCACTGACACACTGCTGTATGTGTTCTTAAAATAAGTACTTTAGTCAAAATAGGTTCCAAAGGGCAGCAACCCCCCACATTCTTTTAATGTTTGCTTGATCAGTATTAAAGTGCTATGGCTGAAGATTTTTTAGAACTATAAACCTGAACATTGGTCTCTGTGCATGTCCTTTCTGTGATTGCAAATATTCATTAACTTTCACATATGTATCATTTGTACTGTGATGTTATTTTTGTGAAATAAATACTTTGTGATGAAAGGTGTTTAGAGGTAGTATGTTGGTTTTCTTCCATTTACCTGGAATGACCCAAACTTCACTTTTTCCATACGGAAACAAGTTTGGAAATGTATCTTGTTACCTACCCTTAAGTATAGCACTAAAAAAAAAAAAAAAAAAAAAAAAAACTTTAAATACAGCTATATAAAGAAGTACATATAATTATTGAGGTTGAATTTTGGAGAGTGGAATGGGTTTGAAAAATGGTCCCTCAATCTTTTGAATCTTAAATTCTATCAATTACTCTGTACTGAGAAGGGAGAAGTGATGGAGAAGGAAAGAACCTGAACCACTCTTCTTCCTTTGAGCTACATTTTTGGTAAAAGAGAATGTGAACTGCCAAGTTTGGTGACAAAGGTTACTATTCTACCCAGTGTCACTTCCAGGCTGACCTAGCTCTGGCTTTCATGGGTGAGTTCAAAAACGTCTCCATCTGTGTCTGATATAGGAAGACTGGCGTGTATGCAGGGGAGGAGAGGCAGGAGAAAATAATGGAAAAATGGAGACACACACTGTCAGGTTCCATACCTCTTTTGTGCCAGAAAGGGTCACAGAGATCTGCTATCCATACATTTTATGACATATTCCTGTAGGTAGAGTAGGAAATCATTCACTTTGTGAAGAAACAAACATTTGAAAATAAATTGTTACAGGTACCTCTTCTCAAGAGGGAACAGATTTGTTTAGTCTGGTTTATATATAAAAATAGTTTAACTCAATCAGATTTGTACAAATGTCCTTTTATTCTTAAATATGCACAGACACCTCTCCCCCACATGCACTCCCATTCTTAACATTACTTGGAACTGCAGGGCCCTGCCCTCAGGGTTGACACTGGAGAACACACCATATTCACTACCCTCTTCCAGATGAGTCACATCCCTAAGACTGACTTTTATTTCACTAGATGACATAATTTCAGTAGGTGACAGCAACTATTTATAAGCTACTTATGATGTATAAGCATTGTTTAAGCTTTTGTCAGAGATTACTTTTTTCTGTCCTCTGAACAAACTTAGGAGGGAACTACTAACATATAGCATTATGTAGATGAATAAATGGAGGCCCAGAGTGGTTGCCTAACTGGCTCAAGGACACTGAGTTGGCCAGATATCAAAACCTGCATTGAATATAGATGCAGTGATCTTAACATCTTAACCTGTATGTACTTCAAGAGAATTTAAACTTACAATACGTATCTTTGCACAGAACACTACCTGACATATATAATCTTAAATGCATTTGTTATATCATCATTTTATGGAAGAGCAGATTATTGGTATTTATAAAACTGGCCCTAACTAGACTTCTCCCATACTGACTTTATTCCCAGTCCTTCTCCCCAGTGGTGTGTGCTGACAATATCTTGATTATGGTTTAGTTCTTAAGTTTCTAAAGTTGCATATTTTGACCTGTTAGGAAGAAGATTATCTTCTAATTCTAACCAATTTTTGACTTTTGCATTTGTATTTGGTTCCACCAGATAGAGGAGATTAGACAATTTAATGCAGCTGACAAATTTTACTTAGGACCCAGATTTCTTCATGTAGGTGTGCCTTCATTCAATCAGCACATGCTACTGTTTTCCTAACGGGTGTCAGGTACTAGGGACAGGTGGATGAGACATATACTTTCCTTTATGGGGCTTACTATTAAGTGAAGAAAATAAAATGTGAATAGTGTTACCACAGGGATAAGTGTGAGAATGCTAATGGAATGAAGGTCGTAAAATGGCAGGGCATGTAATTCACTCTACAATAGAGTAGGGCATGGGTCAGGGAAGTTCTTCTGGAAGAAAAAATTAAATTGAGACCTCAGGAATGACAGTAGCAAAGAAAAGAAAGGCAGAAGAAGAGTAAGTAGAGAAAAGAGAAAGGTTAAAGAACAGGTGAGAGAAGAAACATTGTAGTAACACAAAAATTAGCATGGTTGGATTTACCTTCACCCAGAGCACAGCCTATAAGTCATCACCACATGAGATAGTAATGTAGAATTGGTGTCAACAGAGTATAAATTCAAAGGAAGTAGGGAGCTTCCAGATAATGAAAGTAATGAAGGAGTGATTGTCTAGGAGTCTTAGAAGAGCAAGACAGCTGGAGTGGGCCCAAAGCAAGATTTTGCTGATTTTCAGTGTTTCTAGAAAAACTATGTACAAACATCATTCAGAGGACTATGATGTCTACGCTTGACATATCATCCATTCATTATCTGACAACCTCAGCTGCATACACACACAGGGAAGGATACATCATAAAAGTTATACAAATGGAGCTAGTGTCAGTATAACTGGGAAAATTGACTAAGCTTTTGTGGCACTTTTTTTTTTTTACTTTATAAAGAAAATAGCTTACAATCTTAGAAGGTGAAAGTTCAAGATTCACCAGCCCCGTCCATTCCATCTCCAGTGAGTGTCCCTTGACAGATAGCACCACCATGGGGGAGCACAGGCAGAAGAGATCACATGGCGAGAGAGAGTCAGAGAGATTGGGGCCCAGACTTGCTCTCTTTAGAACAAGTCGCTCTCGTGGGAACCCACCAGGTCCTATGAGTGCTACATTAACCAAGGGAAGCATCCAGTGACCCAATCACCATCTGCCTCTTAAAGGTCCCACATCTTAAATGTTCTACCACCTAGGTACCAAGTTTCCAGAATATGCTAGTCAGCTTTTCATCGCCGAGACAAAAATGCCTGCCGAGAACAACTTAGAGGAGTTAAGGTTTGTTTGGACCATGGTTTCAGAGGTTCAATCCATGGTCATCTGACTCCATTGCCCTGGGTAGGAGGTGAGGCAGAAGATCATGGCGGAAGGGTGTGGTGGAGGGAAGCAGCTCAGCTCCTGGCATTAGGGCATAGAACTGCCAAAGTGCAGGAACTTATTCTAGGGCAACGTCCAGAGAGACAGATGCTCTTTTTCAGAGTGTCACCTGGAGTGGGTGGTCCACATGGCAAGAAAAACCACACTCTGTCAAAGCCCAAGGACAGAGATTGAGGTTCATCATTGTGCAGATTTTCCCAAGAAAGGTTCTTGAGTAACGACGAGGTGACAGGGTTGATGTGCTTCTGCGACCAGTCTCAGGATGATCCTCCATAATTTTATGGGCCTTGGGTGAACTGTGTTGCTTCATTTGGTGGTCTGACATGTCTACAAGCTTACGGGCCAGGTTTTTCTTTTTTCTTCTTTGTCTGTTTGTTTTTTCCTTTTTTTAATTGTAAACAAATGGGATACATGTTGTTTCTGATTGTACATAGAGTAACAGCATACCATTTGCATAATCATACATTTACATAGGGTAATGATGATTGATTCATTCCGTTATTTTCCTTCCCCCACCCCTCCCACCCCTCTTTTCCCTCTATACACTCCCTCCTTCCTCCATTCTTGCCCCCTCCCACACCCATTGTGTGTCATCATCTGCTTATCAGTGAGATCATTTGCCTTTTGGATTTTTGAGATTGGCTTATCTCACTTAGCATGATATTTTCCAATTTCATCCATTTGCCTGCAAATGCCATAATTTTATTATTCTTTATAGCTGAGTAATATTCCATTGTGTATATATATATATATATATATATATATATATATATCACAGTTTCCTTATCCATTCATCAATTGAAGGGCATCTAGGTTGATTCCACAGTCTGGCTATTGTGAATTGAGCAGCTATGAACATTGATTTAGCTGTATCTCTGTAGTATGCTGATTTTAAAACCTTTGGGTATAGGCCAAGGAGTGGAATAGCTGGGTCAAATGGTGGTTCCATTCCAAGTTTTCTAAGGAATCTCCACACTGCTTTCCAGAGTGGCTGCACTAATTTGCAGCCCCACAAGGTATGAGTGTACCTTTTTCCCCACATCCACTCCAACACCTATTGTTGCTTATATTCTTGATAATCACCATTCTAATTGGGGTGAGATGGAATATTAGTGTAGTTTTGATTTGCATTTCTCTTATTACTAAAGATGGTGAACATTTTTTCATATGTTTGTTGATTGCTTGTAGATCTTCTTCTGTGAAGCATCTGTTCATATCCTTAGCCCATTTGTTGATTGGGTTCTTTGTATTCCTGGTGTAGAGTTTTTTGAGTTCTTTATATATTCTGGATATTAGTGCTCTATCTGAAGTATGAGTGGCAAAGATATTCTCCCACTCTGTAGGCTCTCTCTTCCCATTGTTGATAGTTTCCTTTGCTGAGAGAAAGCTATTTAGTTTGAATCTATCCCAGTTGTTGATTGTTCTTTTATTTCTTGTGCTATGGGAGTCCTGTTAAGGAAGGCTGATCCTAAGCCAACAAGTTGAAGATTTGGACCTACTTTTTCTTCTATAAGATGCAAGGTCTCTGGTCTGATTTCTAGGTCTTAATCCATTGTGCATTGATTTTTGTGCAGAGTGAGAGATAGGGGTTCAGTTTCATCCTGTTGCATATGGATTTCCAGTTTTCCCAGCACCATTTGTTGAAGAGGCTATCTTTACTCCATTGCATATTTTTGGCCCCTTTGTCTAGTATAAGAAAATTGTATTTATTTGGGTTTGTGTCCGTGTCCTCCATTCTGTACCATTGATCTACCTGTTTTTTGGTGCCAATACCATGCCGTTTTTGTTACTATTGCTTTGTAGTATAGTTGAAGATCTGGTATTGCGATACCCCCTGCTTCATTCTTCCTGCTAAGGATTGTTTTAGCTATTCTGGATTTCTTGTTCTTTCAGATGAATTTCATGATTGCTTGCTCTATTTCTGTAAGGTACACCATTAGGATTTTAATTGGAATTGCATTGAATCTGTATAGCACTTTTTGTAGTATGGCCATTTTGACAATATTAATTCTGCCTACCCAAGAACATGGGAGATCGTTCTATCTTGTAAGGCCTTCCTCAATTTCTTTCTTCAGCGTTTTGTACTTTTCATTGTAGAGATCTTTCACCTCTTTGGTTAGATTGATTCCCAAGTTTTTGTTTTTTTGAGGCTATTGCAAATGGAGATGTTTTCCTCATTTCCCTTTCAGCTGTTTCATCGCTTGCATATAAAAATGATTTAGATTTATGTGTGTTGATTTTATAGCTTGCTATTTTGCTGAATTCATTGATGAGGTCTAAAAGTTTTCTGGAGGAGGTTTTTGGATCCTCTAAATATAGAATCATGTCATCAGCAAACAGTGACAGCTTAAGTTCCTCTTTCCTCTTCATATTCATTTAATTTCTTTAGTCTGCCTAATTGCTATGGCTAGAGTTTCAAGGACAATGTTGAATAGAAGTGGAGAAAGAGGGCATCCCTGTCTCATTCTCATTTTTAAAGGGAATAGTTTCAGTTTTTCTCCACTTAAGAATGATGTTGGCCATGGGCTTAGCATAAATAGCATTTACAATGTTCAGGTATGTTATTACTATCCATCCCTATTTTTTCTAGTGTTTTGAACATGAAGGGGTGTTGTATTTTGTCAAACGCTTTTTCTGCATCATTTGAAATAACCATATGATTCTTATCCTTAAGTCTATTGACATGATGGATTATGTTTATTGATTTACAGATGTTAGACCATCCTTGCATTCCAGGGATGAACCCCAATTGATCGTGGTGCATGATTTTCTTAATAAGCTTTTGGATACGGTTTGCCAATATTTTGTTAAGGATCTTTGCATCTATATTCATCAAGGATATTGGTCAAAATTTTTCTTTCCTTGATGTGTCTTTTCCTGGTTTGGGTATGAGGGTGATATTAGCTTCATAGAATGAGTTTCATAGGGTACCCTCTTTTCTATTTCCTGGAACACTTTGAGAAGTATTGGAATGAAATCTTCTTTGAAGGTCTTATAGAACTTGGCTGAGAATCTGTCTGGTCTTGGGCTTTTCATGGATGGTAGGTTTTTAATGACTTCTTCTATTTCATTACTTGATATTGATCTGTTTAAATTGTGTATGTCCTCCTGGTTCAGTTTGGGAGTAGCATATGTCTCTAGAAATTTGTCAATGTCTTCGGTAGAATCTATTTTGTTGGAATACAGATTTTCAAAGTAGCTTCTAGTTATGTTCTGTATCTCAGTGGTGTCTGTCGTGATATTTCATTTTTCATCACGAATTTTAGTAATTTGAGTTTTCTCTCTCCTCTTTGTTAGTGTGGCTAAGGGTTTGTCTATTTTGTTTACTTTCTCAAAGAACCAACTTTTTGTTTTGTCAATTTTTTGAATTGTTTCTTTTGTTTCAATTTCATTGATTTCAGCTCTGATTTTAATTATTTCCTATCTTCTACTACTTTTTCTGTTATTCTGTTCTTCTTTATCTAGGGCTTTGTGCTGTAATATTATGTCATTTAGTTGTTGACTTTTCATTCTTTTCTGGAATGCACTCCATGCAGTGAATTTTCCTCTTAGTACCACTTTCATAGTGTCCCAGAGATTTTGATATGTTTTATCGTCATTCTCATTGACCACTAAGAATTTTTTTATCTCCTCCCTGATGTTTTCTATTATCCATGTCTCATTCAATAGCATATTATTTAGTCTCCAGGTGTTAGAGTAATTTCTATTTTTTTATTTTGTCATTGATTTCTACTCTCAGTCCATTATGATCTGATAGAACACAAGGCAGTATCTCTATTTTTCTGCATTTACTAAGGGCTGCTTTGTGGCATAACATATGGCCTTTTTTCGAGAAGGTTCTATATGCTGCTGAGAAGAAAGTGAATTTGCTCGTTGATGGATGGAATATTCTATATATGTCTCTTCAGTCTAGGTTATTGATTGTATTATTGAGTTTTATGGTTTCTTTGGTTGGTTTTTGTTTGGAAGATCTATCTAGTGGTGACAGCAGTGCATTAAAGTCACCCAGAGTTCTTGTGTTGTGGTCTATGTGATTCCTGAAATTCAGAAGGATTTGTTTGATGTACAGGGATGCACCATTGTTTGGGTCATAAATGTTTACTATCATTATGTCTCCCTGATCTATGGTTCCCTTAAGCAGTATGAAATGTCCTTCTTTATCCCTTCTGACTAACTTTGGTTTGAAGTCCACTTCATCTGATATAAGGATGGAATCCCCGCTTTTTTACTGAGTCCATGTGCATGGTAGGTTATTTCTCATCCTTTCACCTTTAGTCTGTGGATGTCTTTTTCTATGAGATGAGTCTCTTGCAGGCAGTATATAGTTGGGTCTTTCTTCTTAATCAATTCTGCCAGTCTATGTCTTTTGATTGATGAGTTTAGGCCATTAACATTCAGGGTTATTATTGAGATATGATTTGTATACCCAGTCATTTGGCTTATTTTTGGTTTTTAAGTTGGCTTGGTTTCTCCTTTGAATGGTTTTTCTCTAAGGTAGTTCCTCCCTTTGCTGACCTCCATTGTTGTTTTACATTTCCTCCTCATGGAATATTTTGTTGAGAACATTCTGTAGTGCAGGCTTTCTATTTGTAGATCCTTTTAACTTTTGTTTATCCTGGAAGGATTTTATTTCATCTTCAAATCTGAAGGTTAGTTTTGCTGGGTATAGGATTCTTGGTTGGCAATCATGTTCTTTCAGAGCTTGAAATATGTTGTTCCAGGCCCTTCTAGCTTTTAGAGTCTGGGTTGAGAATTTGACTGCTATCCGTATTGGTCTCCCTCTATATGTAATCTGATGCTTTTGTCTCACGGCCTTCAAAATCCTATCTTTATTTTGAATGTTAGGCATTTTCATTATAATGTGCCTTGGTGTGGGTCTGCTTGTGATTTTGTGCATTTGGTGTTCTGTAAGCCTCTTGTATTTGATTTTCCATTTCATTCTTCAGGCTTGGGAAATTTTCTGATATTATTTCATTGAATAGATTGTTCATTCCTTTGGTTTGTATCTCTGTGCCTTCCTCAATCCCAATAATTCTTAAATTGGTCTTTTCATGATGTCCCATAGTTCTTGGAGATTCTGTTCATGATTTCTTACCATCTTCTCTGTTTGGGCAACTTTATTTTCAAGATTAAATATTTTGTCTTCATTGTCAGAGGTTCTGTCTTCCAAGTGGTCTAGTCTTTTGGTGATGTGATGCTTTCCATTGAGTTTTTTATTTGTTTTACTGTTTCCTTCATTTCAAGGATTTCTGGTTTTTTTTTTTTTTTTTTGAGAATCTCTATCTCTTTGTTGAAAGAGCTGCAGGTGCTCTTTCAGCTTATGGGTATTATCATTCATTGCCTTCATTTGCTCTCTTATCTCATCCTTTGCTTCACGAATCATCTTAATCATGTATAATCTGAAGTCCTTTTCTGACATTTCTTCTAACATACTGTCATTGGATTCTATTAATACAGAGTCTAGATTTGTTTGGATCATTTTCTTCCCTTGTTTTTTCATGTTGTTCATGTATCTTCCCCTCTAGCAGTGCAGATCTGGGGTATTGCAGATTTCCCCCTATAAGCTTATAGTGGCTGTATAGGTTTCCAAAACCCTTTCTTTAAGGGGAGATCAATATTAGCAGTGCCCTATTCAGACACTAAGCAGTCCTAGACCAAATAGCCCCTATGTGGACAATAACAAAATTGTCATAATAAACAGAATGAGTTCAAATATTATCTTCAATAAAACAAACAGATTTGCAATAAGGTCTGCAGTTTCTAATGGAGGACAAAGAGGATGCAGAGGTATGTAGAATTTGGCTGTTAATGGATAAGAAAAGATTATACAGAAGTTCTAGATAATAGAAAGGGGGAGAGTGTAATGAAAAGAAATTGGATGTTAGCATGCAAAAAAGGGAAGAGACTCTGAGGGAACAGGTAACAAAAGGGAAAGAGAGCAAGAAAAGTAAAGAAATAAAAACTTAATTTTTTCTATAAGGAGAAAAAAGAAAATCTACAGTATAACAGTCATATAGTAATGAAACCTCCCAGTGTTCAGTAGCCTGATATATGAGAGGTACCTGACAATGAGCTTCAGTTCTCCAGCAGGTGTCTCAGGATGGGATTTGCCCCACCTAAAGAATGGAGCTACGGCTTTCAGGATTATCCTAGATGGCTGCTCTGACTTCGAAATGTGTTGGCAAATGGGGAGCTCCAGCTCAGGGTGTGGATGTGGTCAGCTGGAGGTCCTGGAGGTGGGATGCGGTTGGTCAGGCAGGGGTCCTGGAGGTCCAGTGTGTTTTGTGTGGTTGTGGGATCCTGGAGGCCGGTTGCAATCAGTCGGTCTGGGGTCCCAGTGATAGGGCACAGTCAGTTGGTCTGGGGGTCCTGGTGGCAGGTAGCAGTCAGTCGATGTGAGGGCCCCAGAGGCAGGGAGTGATCGGTTGGACTGAGGGATCCTGGAGTTGGGGTTCAGTCAGTCTGGCCAGGGGTCCTACGGGGCCTGGCTGTTGTCTCAAAATGGCAGCAGCCACGTGTAATCAAACCTGCAGGTACTGTCACAGTGAACTTCCAGGCAACAGCAGGCAGCTGGTGCTCCACTGGCGGTCGGTGATCAGTTTGCTGACTGTTGTCGGACGATCGGGAGGTGAACCTTGTGCATTGGGTGATGGATAGGTGTAAGGCAGGCAATGGACAGGCAAGAGGTAGGCAAATGGCCTTTGTGGCACTTTTAATCAGCCCTGTTCCATGAAAGACTCAAGAGTCCCAAGTCTGTAGTCACCAGAATTCGATATTCCAACCTTAGCCCAATGGATCCATCCTTTTCTAAATATCCAAGACCACTGGCAGATGCCAAGCTTTCCTTAGTTTCTACAAAGTGCCATGTTTTTATCTTATCCCTGGCACAGTTTCATGCTCATCTTTATGTTCTATCCACGCATCTCAACTGCAGGAGGGTTAAGATGGGAGCAGTGGGAGCAGCCATTATTATTCCCATCCCATTTCCTCCTATTTATCTCTCTGCCTCCCTCTCACAAATGTGTATTTGTAATCTTGCTCCTAAATATAGTGTCTAAAGTAGTAACATGATTGAAGAAATTTTTTCCAGTAATTTAATTTTCCCACTTCTCTTAGAAGGTACCAATAAAAAGTCTTCCCTAATACCAAAGATAAAATATTTAGTCAGTCTTTGTAGCACACACCAGTAATCCAAGCAGATCAGGAGATCTAGATATAGAATCTAGATTTAGGCAGGAGGATGGTGATTTAAAGCCAGCCTCAGCAAAGCAAGGCACAAAGCAACTCAGTGAGACCAAGTCTTTAAATAAAATAAAAAATTGAAAAAATCAAAAAGTTCAAGCAGCTTTATATTCACTAACTTGGTGACAGTCTTTCTTAGTCTAATAGATAATTGGTGAGTAGAATGGATTTTGTAGATCAGTGATGGAAACTTTTGACTTCAGCTAAGAATCATGATAACTGAGGGAAACGCCTATCTAACTAAATCCAGAATCTAAACTTAATGCCAGAAGATAAGTTTCAGATGTGAACTGAATAGGAAAAGGGGGAAAATACTGTAACGTTTCTTAAGTCTATAGTAATGTACTAAAAACTTTGGAGATTTCAAGTTTGCTATATATATTTGCTGATATACATTGCAAACAACACACACACACACACACACACAATTTTCTCAGTATTCCAATCGTGAACTTCTATCGCTTCTTACCATTTTTATATGAATGACCTTGTTAATGAAAAGTAAAATCAATTTAAGCTTGTATGTTAGAATATTTAAAAAACATAACCAATGATATTAGAAATAATAAATTAAAAGATAAGTATTTTAAAACTACACAAAATGAAAATAACTAAACATACACTCAAAAAAGAAGCAAAGAATCTAAATGATACCCTACAAAAAATTAACTGCAAACAAGGCAGTATCAGAGGACTCAAAGCACAAAAGCCATCTGAGACAAAACAAATAGCTAATTGGCAGAACTAAGACCTTCCTTATCAGTAATTATTTTAATTGTAAATGTTTACAAGTCTACAGTTAAAAATGAAAAGACTGGAAAGATGATTAAAAAATAGCGCATCAATATACTATCCACAAGATACAGTTTAAATATGCGCACGCGCACACACACACACACAACACACAAAGAGGCTGAAAGTAAAAGAATAGAAAAACACATTCCAACCATATAGTAGCCAAAAGTGGAACAGGGTGGAAATACTTTTGTCTGGAAAAAAAAAAAGACTAAGAAAAATTACAAATGATGAAAAACTTTATATATAGATAAAGGTTCAATATATTAAGATAGAGAATGACTATGATCATATATGCACACAATATCAGAACCCCAAAACAAATGAAGGAAACACTGACAGACCTGAAAAGAGAGAGTTATGTAACATTTGGAGATTTCAATAGTCCAATTACATTAAAATGTAGGATAGCCATGAAGAAGTTCAATAAGCCCTTAGATGGACTGAACTATTAATCAGTCAGACACAAGAGATGTGTACAAAACACTCTAACCAACAACATTCTTCATATAATGAGAAGTAAACACAAAATATTCTCAAGTACACACAAAATATTCACCAGAACATAATATGTTAGGTCACAAAATTAATAATAATTTTTGAAGAACTGAAATCATGCAAATATCTTTCCTGTCACAATGGAACAAAACTAGAAATCATAAAGGAGGAAAAGGAAAACTCACAAATATACAGAACTCAGGTACACTTGACTACTGAGACACATCCCCAGTCCTAATTTGTATTTTACTCAGGGACAGTGTCTCACTGAGTTGCCTGTGCCTTGCTTTTGCTGAGACTTCTTTGAATTCATGATCCTCCTATCTCAGTCACCTGAGCCACTGGGTTTATAGGCATGTACTATCTTGCCTGGCTACAACATCCTTTTAACCAAAAGTTACTAAAGAAATCAAAACAGGCATTAGAAAAGTCTTGAGTCAAAAGAAAAAAAAACCTACAATATATTTACACCTATGGAATAGTCTGAAAAGAGTGGTAGGAGAGAAAATTATAGTTTCAAATGCCTACATTGAAAGAAAGATATCAAATAAAACATGTAACTTTACATTTCAGGGAACAAAACAAACAAATAAGTAAATAATAAACTTAAACCTAACGGAAGGAAGAAAATAATAAAGATTGCTGATAAAGAAGAGAAACTCAAGAAAATCAAAAGTTGGTTCTATTTATTAGATTAACAAAATGATAAAACTAAGTTGGACTGATGGGAAGAAGAGATTCAAATTACTAAAATCAGAAATGAAAGAGAAACATTACTACTGAATGTACAGAAATAAAAGAATTAGGGGAGAATAGCATGAGCCACTGTATGCCAACAAACTGCTTGACAAAGACAAAATGGATAAATTCCTAGAAAAACAGACTGCCAAAACTTATTCAAGAAGAAATAAAAATCTGAAAACAACTATTACAAGAAAGGGGTTTATACCATTAACAGAATGCCCCAACAAAGAAATGCCTAGGACCAGATCACTCCACTGGTATTCTAACAAACATTAAAAGAAAAATTAACATCAGCCCTTAAAATATTCCAAAAAAATTGGAGAAAACATTTCATAATTTATTCTACAATGCCAACAATACCCTGATACCAAACCTAGACAAACTCTACAAGAAAAGAAAAATACAGTTGATAACCCTTATAAAGAAAGGCAAAAATCCTCAACAAAATCATAGCAGACTGAATTTATCAGCATGTCCAAAGAATTACAGGTCCGATCCACATTAAATCCCCAACCAAAAAAATCTGAAATGATTTGAAATTTGAAACTTTTTGAGCAAAGATGCTACAAATATTTTGGATTTCAAAGTATTTCAGATATAAAACTTTTGGATTAGGGTTGGACAACTGGTAAAGCATACAAAAATATTGCATAATTCAAGCAGCTCTGAAATCTGAAACACTTGTGAGCATTTTGATAAGGGATATTCAACCTGTACATATCACAACCAAGTGGGATTTTCCCCAGGAATGTGAGAGCAGTTTAACATAAAAATCAATCAAGGTAATACACATGAACAGTTCAGAAAACATGACCATTTCAACTGATGGATAAAAGCATTTGAAAAGGCTCAATACTCTTTCACAATAAAAATATTCAGTACACTAGGAACAGAAGAAAACTTAAACAACATGTTAAAGACCATATATAGAAAGCCAGAGCTAATCACATAATCAATGATAAAAAGTGAAAACTTCTGCCCTAAGATCAGAAACAAGTCAAGGATCTCCTCATTTTTAAGTCCTAGATAGAGCAATTAGGCAAGAAAAAGAAAAGGAATCCATACTAGAAAGTAAGAAATTAACCATCTCTCCTTGCAAATGACATAATCAATATACCACATCCTAAACAATTCACAAAAAGTCTTTTAAACCTAATAAACAAATAGATCAGCATCAGAAGATATAAAATCAAAACACAAAACCATTTGCATTTCTATATGCAGGCAATGAAAAATTCCAAAAGCAAATCAAGAAAACAATTCCACCTACAGTAACATCAAAAGTAGTAAAACACTTAGGAATAAATTTAATCAGTGAAGCAGAAGACCTGTTCAATGAAAAATGTAAAATATTGCTCAAAGAAATCATACTAAATAAATGGAAAGACAGCTCATGTTCACAGCCTGGAAAACTTAATATTGTTAAGATAATAATACTACCTAAAGTGATCTACAGATTCAAATTCAGTGCAATCCTTATCTGTCAGTTTTACATTTTGAGGAATAGAAAATTTCACTCCAATATTCAAATGGAATTCAAGGGATCCAGAATAACTAAAACAAACTTGAAAAAGAGCAAATTCAAAGAACCCATACTTCCTGATTTCAAAACTTACTATAAGACTGCTGTAATCAAAACACTGGTACTATCTGTATGGACAGATGACATACAGGCACATAAGACTAATGGAATAGAACTGAGAGCCCATAAATAAACTCTTACAACTGGTCAACTATTTTTGACAAATAGTTGACTTACATCTGTGGTCAACTATTTTCAACAAGGGTGTTAATATCATTTCACCGAAAAGGACAGTCTTTTCAACAAATGGTCAAAACAAATGGTTCTGGAAAAATGGGTATTCATATGTAAAAAAATAAAGTTCGGCTGTGCACAGTAGTGCACACCTGTAATCCCAGTGACTGGGGAAGCTGAGGCAGGAAGAGTCCAAGTTTAAAGTCAGTCTTAGCAACTTGGAAAGGCCCTAAGCAACCAGTGAGACTCTGTCTCTAAATAAAATATAAAAGAGGGCTGGGCTGAGGATGAGGCTCAGTGGTAAAGCACCCCTGGGTTCAAATCCTAGTACCAAAAAAAAAAAAAAAGAATAAAGTTGGACCCTAATTTTACACCACAAACAAAATTTAACTCAAAATGGATGATGATCTTAAATGTAAAAGCTAAAACTATAACACCTTAAAAGAAAATATAGAGGCAAATATTTATGATCTGGGAAAACTGGCAATGATTTCTTAAATATGAAACCTAAACCACAGGCAAAAAAATACAAAAAGATAAATTGGACTTCTTTAAAATTAATAACTTTTGTGCATCACAAGGGTACCTTCGAGGAAGTGAAAGAAAACCCATGGAATAAGAGGAAATAATTGCAAACAACATACTTATAATGGTATAATGTCCAGAATACATAAAGAATTCTAACAACTTAACAAACAAAAGATAACCCTATTTTTAAAACAGGCAATATACTTAAAAGATACTTTTTTTAAAGCAGAGATACAAATGGCCAAAATATACATGAAAAGATGCCCGACATCATTAAACTTCAGGTAAAGGTATATCAAAGTTACAAAGAGATATCACTTCACAAATATTAGCATAAAATTAATAATAAAGTGACAATAACAAGTATTAGTGAGGATAAAGAGAAACTGAAATCCTTGTGCATTACTACCGGGAATGTAAACAAGTACAAGTTCTACAGAAAATCATATGGCAATTCCACATGAAGTTAAACAAAATTGTATTTCACTTCTGGGTGTATATGTTATACCCTGAACAACTTAAAACAGGAACTTAAACAGATATTTGTATACTAAAGTTCATATCAGCATTAGACACAACAGCTAAAAGGCAGAAATGACCCAGTGTCCATCAATAGATGAATGGATAAAGAAAATGTATATATTCATAATAGAGCACTCTTCAGTCACAAAAGAAATTGTTTGGACTTATGTTAAACATGAAGGGAGCCATGAAAATATGCCAATACCATCCTAACTACATAATGTTTCCCACATGTTCCTGCATCTCCTCATGCCCCAGGCAACCATGGATCACTGTGGTATTTATCTGATAAGTGTTCAGCTACAACCGTTTTCCTCCTTATTTAGGGTTAAATCTTCTGTTCATAATGCACCCCGAACTGTGGGTCTTGATATGCAACCAAGGTTTTCTCAAAAGTGCAATTAAAAATTCTACACAAATTGTTGGCTTTAACAGTAGGTGTTGGTGAGGATGTGGGGAAGAAGGTACACTCATACATTGCTGGTGGGGTTGCAAATTAGTGCAGCCACTCTGGAAAGCAGTATGGAGATTCCTTAGAGAACTTGGAATGGAACCAGCATTTGACCCAGCTATTCCACTCCTTGACCTATACCCAAAGGACTTAAAATCAGCACAATACAGTGATGCAGCCACATCAATGTTTGTAGCACCTCAATTCACAATAGCTAGAAGCCCTTCAATTGATGAATGGATAAAAAAACTGTGGTATATATACACAATGGAATATTAGTCATAATGAAGAATAAAATTATGGTATTTGCAGGCAAATGGATTATGTTGAAGAATATCATGCTAAGTGACATAAGCTAATTCCAAAACACCAATGGCCAAATGATCTTCTGATAAGCGAATGATGATACATAATGGGGAACGTGGGAGGGAGGCAAGAATGGAGGAAAAAGAGGGGTGGGAACGGTGGGGGAAGGAAAAACTAACAGATTGAGACAAACATAATTACCCTATGTACATGTATAATCACACAAATGGTACGACTCTATTTCATGTACAACCAGAGAAACAAGGTTTACCCCATTTTTTTTACAATGAATCAAAATAAATAAATTTAAAAAAAAAAGAAATTGGCTTTTCCTGTGGATGGTTTTCCTGCAAATCATTTCACAATGTCAGAGTGGAATAGGATCCAGTTACCTACTTTACAGAGGTTCTGCAGATAAGGCCAACTCTCCATTTTCTCAACATATTTTCCTCTATTAAATCAAGTGAATAGAACACGGTTGGAAAACTACTGGTGTAAAATGGAAGCTCATTCTTAGGAGAGATTTTGGAATGGAGCTGTGGTATCAGTCACCAGTGTTTCCCCAGTGACCTGGAATTCCAAGGAGTAGGTATTCCTGTAGATGAGACAATTCTCAGGGACTGATATATAATATCATTCTCATGAACATGCTAATAAGGTATATAATGAACAACTTCTTAAGGAAGAAATTGCTCACCATGTTTTAAAGGCATGAAATTCACAATGTGAACTGCAGTATTCTTTTCCAGGTAGAAACCTACTTTGACACACACATATCCTCCATGACAAATGAGGGAGACTTCTACAGCTGGATGTTTTCCAAATTGACCACAATGTAAACTGGAAAAGCATGAGCTGACAGCAATATAGAACTGGTCTTTCTCCTCCACTTTCTTGGTCTGTTGTGCTTTGCATTGTGATAGATATTATATTATTAAAGAATTCTAGAAATTGAGACTGAATACAAATCTTAGTTTCTGCTTATATCATTCAGGAAGCAAGGGGATATATAAAACCTGGTTTCCCCATACCATTTGAGGTACATTCTCAACAATAATAAGCATTTTTATAGAAATTATTAATTTTGATGAAATCCCTTAAGATATTCTATGTAGAACTAGATGAAAGATGTGGTGTTCTCATCTTTACCAAGGTTGTGGGAATAATTTGTGCATTGTAGGGTATGAATGGCACAAAACCCCTATTTGGAAGAAACGACATTGAAAGAATGAAATCAGGCACATTAGGTATGTGGCATGTTTGTGGTGGATATAATCAATTATGAGAAAAACAAAGGTTTTGAGTTTTGGAAAAAACTTCTGCTTTCCTGCTCAGTACGTCCTATAACAACTTTGGGTATTCTTTAAAATTTTCTGTTGATGAAATTCAGGTTATGCTTATTTTGTGACTTCATTTTTGGATTTTAGCCAACATGCTTTTGTTTAAATTTCTGATGATGTGGTGCACTTTATTTTGAGAGCCATAGCTCAGTCAGTGCTGCATTACCACATTTGTACTTGTTTAAATTCCTCATAGGTCATATGCCAGAAAAGCAAAATCTGCATATGTGTAATCAGATATCCCTTGCAAGTCACAGGAAAGAGACAGGAATTTGCAAGGGCATTGTTGTTCTTTGCAAGTTGAACTATTGTCACTAATTATTACTGCTTACAAATGATCTCACCTTCACTTCTTACTGTATTTGTAGGTAGGATGAAGCTGAAGAACTGTCCTGGAATTTTTTGGGAGACCATTAACAATGGCAATTTCTCTTCACTGGTGATGATTTTCATCTCCAACACCTTGATGCATTGAGTGACCCAAAAATGTCCTCAAGGGAAGGCTTTTTGAATTCTCAGCTTGGAACCTGTGTTCCATTCATCTCTTCCAGTGTGATGCATGTTCAAAAATGGAACTATGCCATTGTAAACTGTGCTCTTCCTGCCATCAGACACTTTTTTCATCCATCAATTCCACTTATTTGGAGCATTGTTGTTCCAGTGTCTGTGACACTGTCCTGTAGTCTTTATCCTACAGGGGATGGGAAAAGGAACCTTGGTATTGTGACAGAGGGCCTATAGCAAGACATGCATTAATTGGGTCAAGAGGATGAGCCCTTATCTGAAGACAGATTGGCCAGATATTTCTGCATCTAAAAGTGAGCTGAAGGGCCCCTGGGGAACTCATATTGTCACCACCATTTACTGGTGATGAGTTCTGCTCCCACTAATGTTGAAGTTTGTACACTAGAGAAACACGACAAGGCAAGTATATTAAGCAGGTTTTATTTAAAGGTGATAATACAGACTTCCCCTGGGAGGGAGAAGGGAGCCATGGCTGATGCTCTAGAATCCCAAGAAGTGAGCACACCCTACATCCTTTATTGGTTAAGGTCTCTTTTGTTCTCCAGTTCTCTACCCCCTTATCTCTCCTTCCTGCCTATGGAACTAGGTCTGGTTTTGCAGGTGAGATGGATAAAGTGAGAAGTGAATGGTAAGGGAGGGGGGCAAAGTGATTCCAGTCAGGTAAAGGTCCAGAGGGCATCAATTAGCAACTCCTTGTCTGCAGTCCTTGATAAGAGCAGGTAAATTTGGTAATCAATGGGCTCCCTGAGATCCTTGACATTCCATTCTCCCAGGGGCAGTCTCCAACTGCCAGAGGCAGATGGCTTTCATAGCCTTTGTTTCCTCAATTTGTCCTGATCCCCTATTTCAACACTAACTGCTTGTCCCCAACTCTGGCTTCAATATCAAGAGAATTTCTGAGTTCAGTATAGTGGTAAGGTAGCAGGAATTGAGGTTGGGCTTGGCAGGTGGAGTAAGCACAGAACATCTCTCCTAACTTGCTACCTCTTTCCTGGCCTCCATCCTACATGCTCAGTGATTGACTCCTTCCTTTCCTCATTTGAAATCACAGCATCCACCCACCTCCACTTAGAAATCAAACCTCTCAGGTTCCAGCTGTCTCCTGTTTGTACATTCCAGGAAAGGAGTGGTCTCCCAACAGACTTGGAGTAATGTTTCCCAATTCAATCATAACCTAACCCACTGAGCTGCACTTCATGCTCTCTTGCCCTGAGCTGTCAACAGAAAACATCCCATGTGGATGGTGTGATGGGTTGACAGATCTGGTTACATGAGAATGTTATAGGCTAGACAGGCTCAATTTTGCTCTAAGACCCCATGTTATGTAGGAAACAAGTTTCTCCCATGGGACACCTCCTCTCTGTACCCATCATCAGTTACTCAGCATGACATGTTTAGCAATGCAAAATGACAATTATTATGTAATGGAAAGTTGCTCTCTTTTGATTCCTATTGCTCCTAAACAATGTACCATGTAAACAGTGATTGTGTGGATGTTAGTAACCATTCTTTAATTTGTACCTAGGTAAGGGTCATTTTTTGACCCACTTCTCCCTTTGTTGATGATCTCATGATGTTAGTTTGTAATTTTGAATCATAGCAACAGACACATATGATTGATGTGATTGTTTGTATAAGAACCCCTAAAACCCTATGATCGGGGCTATTCTCCCAATAGCCATTTTTGGGGGGCATTGTGTGAGAGTCAGCCAGCTGGTTTAATAAAGACTCTCAAACTTGAACTTCTCAGTGGTGATCTGTTTGTTTCTAAGTTGCACCCCATAACAAATGGTAGTACCATAGGTCAGGTTCCTGACGCAGCAACATCCCAGATGATCCCCAACCTGAAAGAGTGATTTCAGAGGGCAATGCCACTGGAACTGTGATTGATAAGCTGGGTGACCCACACACTCTCCCACACACCTCTGTCTCATTCTGGTTTATTAGACCTGTTGGGAAATAATTGCTTTCAGCAGGATAGGGGTGGCCAGAGGCCATGATGTCTGGGGTTGCTAAGGTAGCACAGCGCCACCTAGCGGTCCAGTAGAATGCTGAGGTGTGTCAGTCTTCAGCGAGGTCCTTGCTCTTAAACAGGTTCTTTGGTTACATCAAAGGACCGTGGGGCCGCAACCCCAAACACCCTGGCTCCTCTGCTCCTTGTCGACGATATTAGGATCACATTTCTTCAAAAGAGCAGGCCCCTGGGGCTCCCTCCCTTCACGTTCCCTCTTACAATCCCAGTTCAGCTGGCACTTTAGAATCTTGATCTGAATCTGCCAGGACCTGAAGCCTGTCTGGTTGCCATGGCAACGGAGACGTCATCATGCTCTCAATCCACCTTTCTGTGACATCAGGAGTTATCTGCAGCGCAGCCAAGATCTTAGGGAAGCCACTCATGGAAACCCATGTTCCCCCAAGCCCAGACACAATCCCAAACAATGTGCACTCCCCTACTGAAGCCTGAAACCTCCGCCCCCTTCAAACCCAATATGCTGGATGCCAATCCAGTCCACTTTGAATAGTGTAGCTTTTGTGTCTTTTTCTCTACCAGCACAAGAGTACTGGTAACCATGTTAGGCATTCCTTTGAGGAGGATCACACCAGGGTAGAAGGAATTTGAATGGAAATAAATGAATGCACGTTCAAGGCATATGATTTTCTGCAAGAAACCACACTGCAATGATTTCTGAGAGGAATGGCTGCAAACAAAATGATAGGAAAGTTGAAAATTGGAAGAGGTTTTTCTTAGTTTTTCTTTTGTTCTGCTGGCAAATATTGTGCGTGGGATCATAAGGCATCACTTCTTCCCTTTGCCCATTTATATTTACAGACAGCATCTGGCTAAGTTGTTTAGGCATTCCCTAATTTAGGGAAACTGGCTTTGCCCTTGAGAACCACCTTCCTCAGCCTCCCACATACCTGAGAAACTAGCAAGATCCAGCATCTCCACTGGGCTGTGCATTTTACCCAGATATCTGCTGGTTAGAATGCTTCAAAGGAAAAGACCATGGGAAATAGAAAAAGTCGGAAAGGAACGAATAGACTGTGATTGCAATGGCTTAGGGTTCAGGTGTAAATGATCCTAAAAATGCCTTTTATAGTAGCGACATGAGCACATAATGTTTCCTACCATGTGTCTGACTCTTCCTGTGCCCCAGGCCACCATGTATCACTGCAATAATTGTCAACTCAGTGTTCAGCTACACTTTTCCTCATTATACAGTGTTAAACATTTCTCACATTATAACCCCTGGACTGTGGGTCTAAGTATGGAACCCAAAATACTTGAAACATTGTTCTCAAAAGTGCAATTAAATATTCATTAGAAATTGCTTGGCTTTGTCTTGGGATGGGTTTTCCTGCAAATCATTTCACAGAATCAGAGTGGAACAGAACTCAGTCAACTACTTTACAGAGGTTCTGCAGACAAGGCCAACCCTCCAATTTCTCCATATTTTCTATTCTGTTAAATCAAGTGAATAGAACACTGTTGGAAAACTACCTGCTTGAAATGGAAAGTCATTTCTAAGAGAGATTTTAGGATGGAGCTTCTATGGCAGTCAGCAGTGTTTCCCCAGTTACCTGGAATTCCTCAAAGTAGGTATTCCCATAGATGAAACAACTCTAAGCTTCTGAGAGGTTATATCATTCTCATGAACATGCTGATGTGGTAATTAATCAGCAAGTTCTTGAAGAAGAAATTGCTCACCACATTTTAATGGCATGTAATTCAACAAGTGAACTGCAATGGTCTTTTTGAGGTAGTGGCCTCCTTTGGCACACACACATCCTCCATGCAATTGAGGAGAGGCTTCTGCAGCTGGGCGTTATGCAAGTCAACTTCAATGTCAACTGGAAAATGAGAGGTGAAGACAAAACAGAACTCCTCTTGGTCCTCCACTTTCTCAGTCTGTTTTGCTTTGCATCTGGATAGGTATTATATTATTAAAGATTTGTATGATTTGGGACTGAATACATATCTTAGTTTCTGCTTATATCAATCAGAAGAGACTGGGGATATATAAGTCTTGGCTTCCCTGCATCATTGCAGGTACAGTCTCAATACTAATGAAGCATTTTTATAGAAATTGTTAATTTTGATGAATGTCCTTAAGATATGTTGTAGATAACTAGGTGAAAGATATGGTTTTCTCATTTTTACCATGGTTGTGAGAATTATTTGATTGTACCTTGTAGGGTAATGAATGACACAAGAACTCCTATTTGAAATAAGAGACATTGGAAGAATGAAATCAGAGACTGTATGTATGTGGCATGTTTGTGGTGGATATAACCAATTACAAGGGAAATAATGGATTTTGAATTTTGGAAATATTTTAGTATCTGATTTTCCCTCTCACTTCATCCAATCACAACTTTAGGTATTCTTTAAAATTGTCTGTTTATAAAATTCAAGTTTCATGTATATCATGTCTTCATTTTGGATTCTAGCAGAGATGCTGTTGTTTAAATTTCTGATGATGTGGTGCACTCTTTATTTACAGAGCCATCATTCAGTGCTGCATTTTCAAAATTGTACTTGGTGTCTGGAAAGCTTTCCTCATAGGTCATGTGCCAGAAAAGCAAAATCAGCCTACGTGTATTCAGCTGTCCTTTGCAAGCAACAAGAAAGAGTCAGGAATTTGCAAGGGCATTGATGTCCTTTGCATGTTGAATGATTTTCAGTAATTATCATGCTTACAGATGATCTCACAATTACTTCTTTCTGTATTCTGATAGTACAATGAAGCACAATAAATATCCTGAATTTTTTGGGGAGCTCAATAACAATGAAAATTTTATTTAGTGTCCCTTCATTGATATTGGTTTTCATCTGAAACACCCTTCTGCATTGAGTGCCCCATCTCTGCTAGAATACAAAAATGAAGACACAATATAAGTGAAACCTGAATTTCATAAGTGGAAAATGTCCTTTACTCTTACCTTTCTTGAATATTCAACTTATCTGTGTACCATTCCTCTCTTGCAGGGTGAAGCATGTTCAAAAATGGTATTAAGCCATTGTAAACTGTGCTCTTCCCACCATCATCAGGCACATTGTTCATCCATCAGTTTCATTTATTGGCATCTTCATTGTCCCAGTGTCTGTGACACTGTCCTCTAGTATGCATCCTACAAGGTTGGTAAAAGGAACCTTGGCATTGTCACAGGGGGCCTTTTCCTGACATGCATTAGTCAGGTCAAGAAGATGAACCCTCATGTGAAGATGGATTGGCCAGATATTTCTGCAACTTAAAGTGAGTTGAAAGGCCCCCAGGAAGCTCATACCAAGAGAATTTCTGAGTGCAGCCTAGTGGTAAGGCAGCAGCAAAGATGGCGGGGCCTGGCAGCTAAAGTGAGTACAGAACATCTATCCCGTCTTGCTACCTCTTTCCTGGCCTCTGTCCCACATACTGAGTGATTGATTCCCTCCTCTCCTCATTAAAAATCAGAGCATCCACCCACCTCCTCTTAGAAATCAAACTTCCCATGTTCCAGCTGTCTCCTGTTTGGGCATTCCAGGAAAGGAGATGTGCCCAATCAGAGTTGGTGTGATGTTTCCCAATTCAATCATCACCAAACCCACGGAACTGCGCTGTATGCTCTTGTGCCCTGAACTGTCAAGAGCCAACATCCTGTTTGGCTGGTAGAGCCATAGGTTAGATTCCTGACTTTGCAAAATCCCAGATGAGGCTAGATCTGCAGGAGTGAGTTTGGAGGGCAATGTCACGGGGAAATGTGATAAGGTGGGTCAACCACATGCCCTCTTGCACCCCTCTGTCTCTCCAAGGTCCACTAGACCTTTTGGGGAATAATTGCTTGCAGGAGGATCAGGGTGGCCACGTGGCCAGGATGACTGGTTCGGTCAAACAAAGACATCGTCACTGAGTGGTCCTGGAGAATACTGTGGGTTGTTGGTCTTCAGGGGTGGTCTCTTCTCTTGGATGGAGTTGGTTAGATCAAAAGCCCATGGGGTCATGTCCCCAACACACCCTGTCTCCTCGGCTCCTGGGCAATGATGTTAGAATCAAATGTCTTGAAACAAGTTGTCCCCTGGGGTTTGCTCCTTCCTTTCCCCTCTTACAATCACAGCTCAATGGTGCTTTCTTAGAATCTTGATCTGAGGCAGCCAGAACCAGGAGCCTTTTTACCATGGTAACCATGATGTCATTGTGCTCTCATTCCACTTTTCTGTGACATAAGGAGGTATCTTCAGGGCATGGAGGATCTCATGGAAGACACATATGGAAATCCATGTTGTTCTCAGACCACACACAAACCCTGGGGAGAGAAACCAAGTGCATTCCACTGCAGAAGCCTGGAACCTGCAAGCCCTTCAAACCCAACATGCCAGATGCCAACCCCCTCCATTTTGAATATGGTAGCTCTTGTGTCTTTTGATCTACCTACCCAGGAGCACTGGTAACCAAGTTAGGCCCTTCTTTGAGAAGAATCACACCAGGGTAGAAGGAATTTGAATGGAAATAAGTGGATGAGAGTTCAGTGGATACGATTTTATGAAACTCATCACAGTATAATGATTCTTTTTTTTTATTATTGTAAAAAAATGGGATACATGTTGTTTCTCTGTACATGGAGTCAAGGCATACCATTTGTGTAATCATAAATTTACATAGGGTAATGTTGTTTGATTCATTGTTATTTTTCCCTTCCCCCCACCCCTCCTACCCCTCTTTTCCCTCTATACAGTCCTTCCTTCCTCCATTCTTACCACCCTCCTTAACCCTAACTCTAAGCCTAACCCTAACCCTAATGCTAACCCCTTCCACCCCACATTATATGTCTTCATCCGCTTATCAGCGAGATCATTCGTCCTTTAGTTTTTTGAGATTGGCTTATATCACTTAGCATGATATTCTCCAATTTCATCCATTTGCCTGCAAATGCCATGATTTTACCATTCATCATGGTGGAGTAATATTCCATTGTATATATATGCCACAGTTTCTATATCCATTAATCAATTGAAGGACATCTAGGTTGGTTCCACAATCTGGCTATTGTGAACTGAGCAGCTATGAACATTGATGTGGCTGTATCTCTGTAGTATGCTGATTTTAAGTCCTTTGGGTATAGGCCAAGGAGTGGGATAGCTGGGTCAAATGGTGGTTCCATTCCAAGCTTTCTGAGGAATCTCCACACTGCTTTCCAGAGTGGCTGCACTAATTTGCAACCCCATGAGAAATGTATGAGTGTACCTTTTCCCCCACATCCTCACCAACACCTATTGTTGCTTATATTCTTGATAATCACCATTCTAATTGGGGTGAGATGGAATCTTAGGGTAGTTTTGATTTGAATTGCTCTTATTACTAGAGATGTTGAACATTTTTTCATATATCTGTTGATTGCTTGTACATCTTCTTCTGTGAAGTGTCTGTTCATTTCCTTAGCCCATTTGTTGATTGGATTATTTGTATTCTTGGTGTAGAGTTTTTTGAGTTCTTTATAGATTCTGCAAATTAGCGTTCTATCTGAAGTATGAGTGGAAAAGATATTCTCCCACTCTGTAGGCTCTCTCTTCACATTACTGATAGTTTCCTTTGCTGAGAGAAAGCTTTTTAGTTTGAATCTATCCCAGTTGTTGATTCTTGCTTTTATTTCTTGTGCTATGGGAGTCCTGTTAAGGAAGTCTGATCCTAAGCCAACAAGTTGAAGATTTGGACCTACTCTTTGTTCTATAAGATGCAGGGTCTCTGGTCTGATTCCGAGGTCCTTGATCCATTTTGAGTTGAGTTTTGCCCAGGGTCAGAGATAGGAGTTTAATTTCATTCTGTTGCATACGGTTTTCCAGTTTTCCCAGCACCATTTGTTGAAGAGGCTATCTTTTCTACATTGCATATTTTTGGCCCCTTTGTCTATTATGAGAAAATTGTATTTATTTGGGTTTGGGTCATGTCCTCTAATCTGTACCATTGATATACCTGTTTATTTTGGTACCAATACCATGCCATTTTTGTTACTAATGCTTTGTAGTAGAGTTGAAGATCTGGTATTGCGATACCCCTTGCTTCGCTCTTTCTACTGAGGATTGCTTTAGCTATTCTAGGTTTTTTATTCTTCCAGATGAATTTCATAATTCCTTGCTCTATTTCTGTAAGGTACATCATTGGGATTTTAATTGGAATTGCATTGAATCAGTATAGCACTTTAGGTAGTATGGCCATTTGACAATATTAATTCTGCCTATCCAAGAACATAGGAGATCTTTCCATCTTCTAAGGTTTTCTTTAATTTCTTTCTTTAGTGTTCTGTAGAACATTGTAGAGGTCTTTCACCTCTTTTGTGAGATTGATTCCCAAGTATTTTATTTTGATGCTATTGTGAATGGGGTAGTTTTCCTAATTTCTCTTTCTGAAGATTCATCACTTATGTATAAAAATGCATTGGATTTATGAGCATTGATCTTTTAACCTGCTACTTTACTGAATTTACTTGTGAGTTCTAAAAGTTCTGGTGGAATTTCCAGGTTCCTCTAAATATATAATCATGTCATCAGCAAACAGGGATAGTTTGAGTTCTTCTTTTCCTATTCATAGCCCTTTAATTTCTTTGGTTTGTCTAATTTCTCTGGCTAGAGTTTCAAGGACGATGTTGAATAGAAGTGGTGAAAGAGGGCATCCCTGCCTTGTTCCAGTTTTTAGGGAAAATGCTTTCAGTTTTTCACCATTTAGAATGATATTAGTCATGGGCTTAGCATAGATGGCCTTTACAATGTTAAGGAATGTTCCCACTACCCCAATTTTTTCTAGTGTTTGAGCATGAAGGGATGCTGTATTTTTTAGAATGCTTTTTCTGCATCTATTGAAATAATCATGTGATTCTTAACATTAAGTCTGTTGATATGGTGAATGACATTTATTGATTTCCTTATGTTGAACCAACCTTGCATCCCTGGGATAAAACCCACTTGATCGTGGTGTACTATCTTTTTAATATATTATTGTATGCGATTTGCTAAAATTTGTTGAGAATTTTACGTCAATGTTCATTAAGGATATTGGTCTGAAATTTTCGTTCCTCGATGTGTCTCTGTCTGGTTTAGGTATCAGGGTGATATTGGCTTCATATAATGAGTTTAGGAGGATTCCCTCGTCTTCTATTTCATGGAATACTTTGAGGAGTATTTGAATGAGCTCTTCTTTAAAGGTTTTGTAGAACTCGGCTGAGAACCCATCTGGTCCCAGACTTTTCTTTGTTGGTAGGCTTTAGATGACCTCTTCTATTTCATTGCTTGAAATTGATTTATTTACGTTGTGTATATCCTCCTTGTTCAGTTTAGGTAATTCATATGTCTCTAGAAACTTGTTGATGTCTTTGAGGTTTTCTGTTTTGTTGGAGTATAGATTTTCAAAAATACCTTCTAATTATGTTTTGTATTTCACTTGTGTCTATTGTGATATTTCATTGTTCATTCCGAATTTTAATAATTTGAGTTTTCTCTCTCCTTCTCTTTGTTAGTGTGGCTAAGAGTTTATCAATTTTGTTTATTTTTTCAAAGAACCAACTCTTTATTTTGTTAATTTTTCCAATTGTTTCTTTTGTTTCAATTTCGTTGATTTCCGTTATGATTTTAACTATTTCCTGTCTTCTACTACTTTTGGTGTTGGTCTGCTCTTCTTCTTCTAGTGCTTTGAGCTGTAGTGTTAAGTTGTTTATTTGTTGATTTCTACTTCTTTTATTGAATGCACCCCATGAAATAAATCTTCCTCTAAGTACTGCCTTCATAGTGTCCCAGAGATTTTGATATGATGTGTCTTTGTTCTCGTTTACTTCTAAGAATATTTTATTTCCCTCCTGATGTCTTCTGTTATCCATTCATCATGTAATAGTGGACTATTTAATCTCCAGGTATTGGTGAAGTTTCTGTTTTTTATTCTGTCATTTATTTCTAATTTCAATCCATTATGATCTGATAGAATACAAGGTAGTATCTCTATCTTCTTGTATTTGCTAACAGTAGCTTTGTGGCATAAAATATGGTCTATTTTAGAGAAGGATCTATGTGCTGCTGAGAAGAAAGTGTATTTGTTCTTTGTTGGGTGGTATATTCTATATATATCTGTGAAGTCTAAATTGCTGATTGTGTTATTGAGATCTATGGTTTCTTTATTCAATTTTTCTTTGGAGGATCTATCCAATTGTCAGATAGGTGTGCTAAAATCACCTAGTATTATTGTGTTGCGGTCTATTTGATTTCTGGAATTAAGAAGGATTTGTTTGACGTACATGGATGAGCCACTGTTTGGGGCATAGATATTTATGATTGTTATGTCTTGCTGATTTATGATTCTCTTAAGCAGTATGTAATGTCCTTCTTTATCCCTCCGAGTAGTTTTGGCTTGAAGTCCACATTATCTGAAATGAGAATGGATACTCTAGCTTTATTGCTGTGTCCATATGCATGGTATGTTTTTTCCCATCCTTTTACCTTTAGTCTATGGGTATCTCTTTCTATGAGATGAGTCTCTTGCAGGCAGCATATTGTTGGATTTTTCTTTTTAATCCAATCTTCCAGTCTATGTCTTTTGATTGATGAGTTCAGGCCATTAACATTCAGGGTTATTATTGTGATATGATTTGTATCCCCAGTCATTTGACTCATTTTTGTTTTTTGACATGATTTGGTTTCTCCTTGATTTGGCTATTCCTTTAGGGTAGTTTCTCCCATTGCTGATTTGCATTGTTGTTTTTCATCTCTTCCTCATGGAATATTTTGCTGAGAATGTGCTGTAATTCCGGCTTTCGTTTTGTTAATTGTTTTAGCTTTTGTTTATCATGGAAGGATCTTATTTCATCGTCAAATCTGAAAGTAAGTTTTGCTGGGTATAAGATTCTTGTTTGGCATCCATTTTCTTTCAGGGCTTGGTAAATGTTGTTCCAGGCCCTTCTAGCTTTTAGGGTCTGGATTGAAAAATCTGCTGATATCCATATTGGTTTCCCCCTGAATGTAATTTGATTCTTTTCTCTCGTGGCCTTTAAAATTCTGTCTTTATTTTGTATGTTAGGTATTTTCATAATAATGTGCCTTGGTGTGGGTCTGTTGTAATTTTCTGTATTTGGAGTCCTATAAGACTCTTGTACTTGGTTTTCCATTTCATTCTTCAGATTTGGGAAATTTTCTGATATTATTTCATTGAATAGATTGTTCATTCCTTTGGTTTGTTTCTCTAAGCCTTCCTCAATCACAATAATTCTTAAGTCTGGCCTCTTCATGATATCCCATAATTCTTGTAGATTCTGTTCATGATTTCTTACCATCTTCTCTGTTTGTTCAACTTTGTTTTCAAGATTAAATATTTCATCCTCAATGTCTGAGGTTCTGTCTTCCAGGTGTTCTATCCTATTGGTTATGCTTTCTATGGAGTTTTTAACTTGGTTTATTGTTTCCTTCATTTCAAGGATTTCAGTTTGTTTGGTTTTTTTATTGAAATGATCTCTTGCTTCCGTATTTGCTCTTTTAACTGTTGATTGGTGCGATCATTTAATGCCTGCATTTGCTCTTTCATCTCCTCCTTCTATGCCTGCATTTGCTCTTTTATCTCCTCGTTTCCTTCCCTGATTGTTTTAATTATGTACATTCTGAACTCCCTTTCTGACATTTCTTCTGCTGTGCTGTCATTGGGTTTTTTTGATATAGTATCTAGGTTTGTTTGGGACATTTTCTTCCCTTGTTTTCTCATATTGGTCAGATATCAGTGGGACTCTGAGATATTGCAGATTTCCTCTATTGGCTTATAGTGTCCCTGTAGATTTCCAGTATATCCCCTCTTAGCCTTCATAAGCCTGAAGTCTTGGAGGAACTTGATAATGCAGTGCTTCCGAAGAAAGCTGCCCCTAGCCCACTACTGGTTCCAGGGCTTGGAGTTCACTCTGTGTGGAAAGGCTCCCACTGTGCAGTCTGCTCTGAGAAGCTGGCCGTGAAAGGAGCCTGCCATTGAAGGGAGCAGGGCTGCTTGGGGAAGTCCCTTGGTGCCCTGTCCTGGTCCCTGAATCTGCCTGCGGGCCGGAGCTCACCGCTGGCTCCAGGACCCAGAGTTGGTTCTGTGCAGAAAGGTTCTCACTGGGGGCCTGCTCCAAGAAGCTGGCTGTGTGGGAGGAGCCCACTGCCTGAGGGAGCAGGGCTACCTGGGGGAGACTCTAGCTGCCCTACCCTGCTCTGAGAAGCCGCCCCTCTCCGGGCCTGCCGCCCGGGTCAAGCTTCACCTGGTGGGGAAGACTCACCCTTTGGCTCTATTTTAGTCTGAGTCTCTCAATGCCTCCCCTTCTTGAATCCTGGGTTCTGTAGTGACAGGAGATGCAGTCACCCTCTAGTCCACCATCTTGGATCACCCTGTGTAATGATTCTTGAGAGCAATGACTGCAAACATAACTACTGGATGGTTGAAACTTGGATGAGGTTTATCTTAGATCTTCTTTTATATTCTGCCTGGGATCACTGACCCTGTGATCCATCACCTCTTCCCTTTGTCTGTTTATGTTTACAGACGGTGTCTGGCTAAGTTGCTTAGGCATTCCCTAATTTGGGGAAACTGGCTTTGCCCTTGAGAAACCCCTTACTCTGCCTCCCCTATACCTGAGAATACTGACAAGATCCTGCACCTCCACTGGATTGTGGAGGTGCAGGTTCTTGCTGCATCTCCAGATATCTGCTGGTTAGAATGTTTCAAAGGAAAAATTTGGAAAATTTTTTTGGAAAATTTGGGGAAAATAGAAAAAGTCAGAAAGGAATGAATACACAGGTGACTATAAAGACTTGGGGTTCAGGCATAAATGATCCCAAAAATTTCTTTTATACTAATGACATGAGCATATATTGTTTCAAGCATGTTCCTGCCTCTTCTCATGTTTTAGGACACCATGGATCACAGGGATAATTATCTGCTCAGTGTTCACCTACAATTGTTTTCCTCCTTATATAGGGTTAAATCTTTCTCTGAGTATACCTCAGGGACTGTGAGTCTTGATATGCAACCAAGATTTTGTGCAACATTGTTCTCAAAATTTTAATCAAAAATTTGTTAGAAATTGTTTGACTTTGCCTTGAGATGGTCCCTGCAAATCATTTCATGGAGTTAGACCAGAACAGGATCCAGTCACCTACCTTACAGAGCCTCTGCAGTAAATGCCAACCCTCCAATTTCTAAAGATTTTCTTCTCTGTTAAAACAAGGGTATAGAACAGGGCTTGAAAAGTTCAAGTTTTAAGTGGAAGCTCATTCCTAAGAGAGATTCTGGGATGGAGCTGTGGTAGCAGTCAGCAGTGTTTCCCCAGTGACTTGGATTTTCTAAGAGTAGGTATTACTGTAGATGAGACAATTGTGGACATATTATTCTCATGAACATTCTATGCAGTATTTAATCAGAAAGTTCTTGAGGAAGAAATTGCTCACCACGTTTTAATGGCATGAAACTCAACACGTGAACTGCAGTAGTCTTTTTGAGGTAGTAGCCTACATTTTTACATAGGCATTCTCCATGCAAATGAGTGAGACTTCTACAGCTGGGCATTTTCCAAGTTAATCTCAATGTCAACTGGAAAACCAAGCAGAGAAGCAACATAGTTCTGCTCTTGGTCCTCCATTTCCTCAGTGTGTTGTGCTTTGCATTGGTATAATTATTCTATCATCAAAAATTGTATGCTTTGGGGCTGAATACACACCTTATCCTCTGCTGATATTCAGGAGACACAGGATGTATATAAAACCTGGTTTCCTCAAATAATTTGAGGTAGAGTCTCAATACTAATGAAGCATTTTTATAGAAATTGTTAATTTTGATGGATGTTCTTAAGATATGGTTGTAGAACTGGGTGAAAGTTGCAGTGTCCTCATCTTTAGAATGGTTGTGGGAATAATTTGATTGTGCTTTGTAAGGTAAAAAATAACACAAGGATCTCCAGTTGAAAGAACTAACATTGAAAGAATGAAATCAGTGACATTAGGCATGTGGCATGTTTGTGGTGGATGTAAGCAATTACAAGAAAAAGAAAAGGATTTTGAATTTTAGAAATGTTTTAGTACGTGCTTTTCCTGCTCAGTAAGTCATTTCATAACTTTAAGTATTATTTAAAATTTTTCTGTTGATGAAATTCAGATTTACCCCATACTGTGTCTTAATTTTTGTATTTTATAAGAGATGTTTTGTGTCAATTTCTGACAATGTGGTGCACTCTTCATTTTGAGAGCCAAAGTTCAGTCCTGCATTTCCAAAAGTGTACTTGTTTAAATTTAAGTGCCTGAGTGCAGATGCTCTGGTGTAAGGAAACCTGTCCTCATAAATCACGTGCCAGAAAAGCAAAATCTGCATATGTGTAATCAATTGTCCCTTACCAGAAACAAGAAAGAGCCAGGAATTTGCAAGTGCATTGAGGTCCTTTACAAGATGAATAATTGTCAGTAAGTATCATTGCTTACAAATGATCTCACAATTCCTTTTTACTGTTTGTGTAGATATTATGAAGCTGAAGAACAGTCTTGGAGTTTTTTGGGAGATTATTACAATGACAATTTTTTTAGTGTCATTTCAGTGATGATGATTTTTATCTCCAACACCTTTCTGCATTGAGTGACCCAAAATTGTCCTTTACTCTTCCCTTTTTGAATATTCAGCTTTGAATCTGTGTCCCATTCCTCTCTTCCAGGGTGATGCATGTTCAAAAATGGTAATATGCTACTGAAAATGTACTCTTTTTGCCATCATCAGGCACTTTTTTCAACCATCAATTTCACTTATTGGACCATTTTGTAGCCAGTGTCTGTGACACTGTCCTGTAGTCTGTATCCTACAGGGACTGGTAAAAGGAACCTTGGAATTGTCACAGAGGGCCTATAGCCAGACATGCATTAGTTTGTGAAACATTTTCAGAAATGTCACTTAAATTACAACTATTTTCAAAAAGCATATTACAGTGCTACAACCCATAATCAGAAGGTGTAGCAAAAGCACATTTTAAGGAAGGATCACCAAAAGTTGAGAGCAAAGTGGGAATGATGAGAAAAGAAAATGCCCAAAGTTTCATTGAACTTCATTTGTGGAACTTTTCAAAATGTCACTTAGAGTGCAGCTATTTCTGCCTCCATATGAAATGCACATTACAGGAAATTGTAGTGATTGCACTAGACAGTGTAACCAGGAAGGTATGAAAACCAAATATTGGGAGCAATGTGGGTATGAAGAGTAAAGAAAATACCAAAAAGTTCATTGAAATCCATTTGTGAAACTTGTTTTTAAAAGTCACTTTTACTGCAGCTATTTTAAACAAGTATACCACAGTTCTCCAACTCTTAAACAGTGTAGTAGCAAAAGAACACTCGGAGGTAGGATCAGAAAACTTTGGGAGCAAAGTTGGTATGATAAGTAAATACACAAAGTTTCATTAAAATCCATTAGTAAAACATTTTCAGAAAAGTCAAGTAAATTGCATGTGTTTTCCACCTGCACATGGAGAGCCTAGTTCAAAAATATGTAACCTTATTGTGCTGTCAAGAGTACCCTTCATGGTAGGATCAGCAAACTATGGGAGCAAAGTGGGTATGATGAGACTAGAAAATTCACAGTTTTATTGAAATCCATTTGTGAAACTGTTTTAGAAAAGTCCCCTAAATTGCCTCTATTCTTTCCAGCACATGGAGAGCCCACTTCAGGAATTTGGAAAATTATTGTGCTAGCAAGAGAACAGTTCAAGGTAGGATCACCAAACTGTGGGAGCAAAGTAGGTATGATGAACAGAGAAAATACAGTCTCACTGAAATCAATTTGTGAAACTTATAAGGAAAGTCACTTAGTGTGCTGGTACCTGCATATGGAAAGCAGAGTTCAAAAATTGTGAACTTATTGTGGTGGCAATAGTACCTTGCATGTTAGGATCACTAAACCTTGGGAGCCAAATGGGTAAGAGCCAAGTGGGTATGATTCAATGGAACCAAAGTTCCACTGAAATCCATTTTTTAAACTTTTCCAGAAAACTCAATTAAATTGAAGCTATTTTCAACAAGCACAATAGAGCTCAGCAATCCATAAATATAGTGTGCTAGCAAATGTAAACTTAGAAGCACCAACTGTGGGAATAAAGCAGAAATGATGAGGAGACAATATACAAAAATCCACTGAAATCCATTCGAGAAACATTTTCAGAAAAGTCACTTAAAATGAAGCTATTTTCAATAAGCATATTACAGTTCTGAAACCAACCATTAAACAGTGTGCTAGCCAAAGCCCACTTGGAGGTAGGATCACAAAACTGTGGGAGCAAAGAGGAAATGAGGAGAAGACAAAATACACAAAGTTTCAGTGAAAGCCATTTGTGAAATATTTTCAGAAAAGTCATCTAAATCGCATGTTATCTCCACCTGCACTTAAATAGCTCAGTTCAGGAATATGGAAAATTATTGTGCTAGCAAGAGAACTATTCAAGGTAGGATCACCAAACTGTGGGAGCAAAGTGGGTATGATGAGCAGAGAAAATAACCAAAGATTCATTGAAATCCATTCTTGAAACAGTCTCAGAAAAAGTACTTAAATTGCAGCTATTTTCAATATGACTGTTATGGTTCTGTAACAACAACAACAAAAATATAGTGTGCTTCCACAGCACACATGGAGGTAGAATCACCAAACTTTGGGAGTAGAGTGGGAAAGATGAGAAGAGAAAATATCCAAAGTTTCATTGAAATCTATTTGTGAAACTTTGTCAGAAAGGATACTTAAATTTCAGCTATTTTCAACATACATATTACAGTTCTGAAACAGGTAAACTTAGTGTTCTTGCACACCAAACTTGGGGTTAGAATCAACAAACATTGGGAGCAGAATGGGAATGATGAGAACAGAAAATACTTAAAGTTTCATAGAAATCCATATTTGGAATTATTTCATGACAAACACTGTTCAGCTGTTCTGCACCTGCTGAGGAAAGCAGAATTCAGGAATTTATTAATTTACTGTGCTAACACGTGAAAACTACAAGATAGGAACACTAAATTTTGAAATAAATGTGCGTGTGAGGAGTAAAGAAAATGTGCAAAGATTCTTCAAATTATATTTCTGAACTTTTTAAAAACATTCAATTAAGTGCAGCTGTTCTCCACCTCCATAAAAAACACAGTTGTGGAATTCATGAATTTACTGTGCTAGCCAGTGTGAACCCTGCAAGATAGTAACACCAAACTTTGGGAGAAAAGTAGGAATGATGGGTACAGAAAATACCCAGAGTGTCATTGAAATCCATTCGTGAAACCATTTGAAAACATTTACGTTGAGTGCAGTTATTCTTCACCTCCATATAGAAAGTGCAGTTGAAGAATTATGAATTTACTGTGCTAGCCAGTGTGGACCCTGAAAGATAGGAATACCAAATTTTGGGAGAAGAGTAGGAATGAGGGGAAGAGTAAATACCCAGGGTGTAATTGAAATCCATTGGTGAAACTGTTTAAAAACGTTCATTTTGAGTGCAGCGATCTCCGCCTGCTTATAGAAAGCACAGGTGGGGAATTTGTGAATTTACTGTGGTAGCTGGTGAACCCGGCAAGAAGGGAACACCAAATTTTGTGAGAAAAGAAGGAATGATGCTCAGAGAAAATACCCAGGGTATCACTGAAATCCAGGGGTGAAACTGTTTTAAAAAGTTCACATTGTGTGCAGCTTGTCTCCATCTGTTTATAGAAAAAACAGTTGAATAATTTGTGAATTTAGTGTGCTAGCTGGTGAACCCTTCAACATAGGACCACCAAACTTGGAAGATAAGTAGGATTGATGCCTAGAATAAATACCCAAGGATTCATTGAAATACATTCATGAAACGGTTTAAAAACATTCATATTGAGGGCAGCTCTTCTCCATCTGATTATACAAAACACAGTCAGGTAATTTGTGAATTCACTGTGCTAGTCACTGAACCCTGCAAGATAGGAACAACAAATTTTATGAGAAAAGTAGGAATGATGGCTAGAGAAAATACCCAGGGTTTTATTGAAATCCATTTGTGAAAGTGTTTTAAAAAGTTCACTTTGAATGCAGTTCTTCTCCATTGGCTTACAGAAAGCACAGAGGGGAATTTCTGGATTTATTTTGATAGCCACTGCACCCTGCAAAAAGGGAGCACCAAATTTTGTCAGAAAAGATGGGTTGAATAACAGAGCAAGTACACAGGGTTTCAATGAAATCCATTTGTGAAACTGTTTAAAAAGTTCACAATGAATGCAGCTTTTCTTTGCTTGCTTATAAAAAAACAGTTGAGGAATTGTGAATTTATTGGGCTGGCTGGTGAATGCTGCAAGAAGGGAACACTAACCTAAGGGAGAAAGGTGCATGTGATGGGAAAAGAAAATACGCAGGGTGTCATTGAAATCCACTCGTGAAACTTTTTCAGAAAAGGAAATTCAATTTCAGACTTATTCAACCTGCATGTTAGAGTATTGCAACAGGAATACATAAGGGAAACTTGGAGGTAGAAGGATCAGATGTTGGGGTTTGAGCGGGAATGATGAAAATAGAAAATAACCAGTTTCATGGAAATCCCTTTGGGCAATTTCCTCAGAAAACTATATTAGTGTGCATCTTTACTCTGCATGCTTAGGGAAAGCTCAATTCAAGGAATTAGAAACATGTTAGTATACAGGAAGCACCGTGCATGTTGGTCTCACCAAATCTGGGGAGAAAAGAGGGTATGAGAAGGAGAGGTAACTCCCAAAGATTCATTGAATTTCATTAGTGAAAGTTGCTCAGAAAAGGAATTTTACTTTAAGCTCTATTCAACCAGCATGTTACAGTCCTGCAACAGTAAACATAAAGAACATGCCTAGAAAATTGGAGGTAGAATGAACAGATGTTGGGGACAAAGTGGGAATGATGAAAAGAGAATATACCCAAAGTTTCATGGAAATCCATTTGTGCAATTTTCTCAGAAAACTGTATTAGGGTGCAGCTTTAGTATGAGTGCATAGTGAAAGCTCAATTCAGAGAATTAGAAACATATTGTTATAGCAGAAGTACCGCACATGTTGGCACCACCAAATCTTGGGAGCAAAGTGGGTATGAAGAGGAGACATAATACCCAAAGTTTAATTGAAATCCATTAGTGAAACTTTATCAGAAAAGCAACTTCAATTTCAGATCTATTCAACCTGCATGTTACAGTCCTGCAACAGAAAAACCTAAGGTACTTGCCTAGAAAACTTGGAGGTAGAATGTTCAGATATCGGGGGAAGAGTGGGAATGATGAAAAGATAAAATACCCAAAGTTTCATGGAAATCTATTCGTGCAATTTTCTCAGAAAACTGTTTTAGGGTGCAGCTTTACTTTGAGTACATAAGGAAAGTTCAATTCAGAGAATTAGAAACATTTTGTTATAGCGAAAACACTGAGCATGTTGGCAACACCAAATGTAGGGAGCAAACTGCGTATGAACAGGAGAGATAATACCCAAAATTTCATTGAAATCCATTAGTGAAACTTTCTCAGAAAAGGAATTTCAATTTCAGCTCTATTCAGTATGCATGTTAGACTTTCAACAGGAAAACATAAGGTGCTTGCCTAGAAAACTTGGAGGTAGAATGCTCATATGTTGGGGACAGAGTGGGAATGATGAAAAGAGAACATAGCCAAGTTTCATGGAAATCCATTCCTGCAATTTTCTCAGAAAACCGTATTAGGGTGTAACTTTATTCTGTGTGCATAAGGAAAGCTCAATTCAGGGAATTAGAAACATATTGTTAAAGCAGAAGCACCGTGCATGTTGGCACCATCAAATCATGGGAGCAAAGTGGGTATGTGGAGGAGATATAATACATGAAATCCATTCATGAATAGTTCTCAGAAAAGAATCTTCAAATTCAGCTGTATTCAACCTGCACATAACAGTCCTGCAACAGAAAAACATAAGAGGCTTGCCTAAAAAACTTGGAGGTAGAATGCTGAGATGTTGGGGACAGAGTGGGAATGATGAAAAGAGAACATACCCAAAGTTTCATGGAAATGCCTTTGTGCAATTATTTCAGAAATGCGTAATCTGGTGTAGCTTTACTCTGTGTGCAAAGGGAAAGCACAATTCAGGGAATAGAACATTGCTATACCAGAAGCACCATGCAGGTTGGCACTAACAAATCATGAGAGCAAACTTCGTATGAGGAGGAGAAATAATTCCCAAAGTTTCGTTGAAATTCATTTGGGAAAATTCTCAGAAACAGAACTTCACTTTCAGCTCTATTAAATCTGAATGTTACAGTGCTGTAACAAGAAAAAATAAGGGTCTTGCCTAGAAAACTTGGAGGTAGATCGCTCAGATATTGGGGGCAGCATGAGAATCATAAAAAGAGACCATACCCAAAGTTCATAGAAATCACTTCACCCAATTTTCTCATAAAATTGTGTTAGTGTGCAGCTTTATTCTGCGTGCACAGGGATAGCTCAATTCAGGGAATTAGAAACATTGTTATAGTAGAATCAAATGTGCATACTGGCATCACCAAATCAGGGGAGCAAACTGCATATGAAGAGGAGAGATAATTCCCAAAGTTTCATTGAAATCCATTCCTTAAACTTTCTCAGAAAAGAAATTGCACTTTCACATCTATTCAACCTGCATGTTACAGTCCTGCAACAGGAAAACATAAGGGGCTTGTCTAGAAAACTTGGAGGTAGAATGCTCAGAGATTGGGGGCAGAGTCAGAATGATAAAAAGAGACTATACCCAAAGTTTCATGGAAATCTATTCGTGCAATTTTCTCAGAAAACTGTATTACTGTGCAACTATATTCTGCATGCATAGGAAAGCTCAATTCAGGGAATAAGAAACTTATTGTTATAGCAGAAGCACCATGCATGCTGGGAACACCACATCTTGGAAGCAAAGTGGGTATGAGGAGGACAAATAATACACAAAATTTAATTGAAATCCATTCGTGAATATTTCTCAGAAAAGAAATTTTAATTCAGCTCTATTCAACCTGCATGTAACAGCCTTGCAATAGAAAAACATAAGACACTTGCCTAGAAAACTAGGAGGTACATTGCTCCAATGTTGGGGACAGAGTGGAAATGATGAACAGAGAAAATACCCTAAGTTTCATGGAAATCCGTTCATACAATTATCTCAGAATCTGTATTAAGGTGCAGCTTTACTCGGCGTGCATAGGGAAAGCTCAATTCAGGGAATAAGAAACATTGTTATAGCAGAAGCAGCATGCATGTTGGCACCACCAATTCACGGGAGCAAAGTGAGTACAAGGAGTGGGGATAATGCCAAAAGTTAATTGAAATCCATTCATGAATATTTCTCAGAAAAGAAAATTCAAATTCAGCTCTATTTAGTCTGCACATAGTAGTTCCGCAACAGAAACTAATAATCAAGTAAGGGACTTGATTAGAAAATTTGGAGGTAGAATACTCAAATGTTGGAGGTTGAGTGTGAATGATGAAAACAGAAAAAAACAAAGATTCATGAAAATAAATTCATGCAATTTTTTTCAGAAATGTGTATTCTGGTGCAGCTTTACTCTAAGGGCGAAGGGAAAGCTCAATTCAGGTAATTAGAAACATTGTTATAGCAGAAGCACTGTGCATGTTGGCACCATCAAATCATGGGAGCAAATTGCGCATGAGATAAAGAGATATTTCCCAATGTTTTATTGAAATACATTCGTGAAACTTTCACAAAAACGGAACTTCACTTTCAGCTCTATTCAACCTGCATGTTACAGTCCTTCAAGAGAATAACAAAAGAGGCTTGCCTAGGAAACTTGGAGGTAGAATGATCAGATGTTGGGGGCAGAGTGGGAATGATGAAAAGAGAACATACCCAAAGTTTCATGGAAATGCCTTTGTGCAATTATTTCAGAAATGCGTAATCTGGTGCAGCTTTACTCTGTGTGCAAAGGGAAAGCACAATTCAGGGAATAAAACATTGCTATACCAGAAGCACCATGCACGTTGGCACTAACAAATCACGAGAGCAAACTTCGTATGAGGAGGAGAAATAATTCCCAAAGTTTCGTTGAAATTCATTTGGGAAAATTCTCAGAAACAGAACTTCACTTTCAGCTCTATTCAACCTGAATGTTACAGTGCTGTAACAAGAAAAAATAAGGGTCTTGCCTAGAAAACTTGGAGGTAGATCGCTCAGATATTGGGGACAGCATGAGAATCATAAAAAGAGACCATACCCAAAGTTCATAGAAATCACTTCACGCAATTTTCTCATAAAACTGTGTTAGTGTGCAGCTTTATTCTGCGTGCACAGGGATAGCTCAATTCAGGGAATTAGAAACATTGTTATAGTAGAATCAAATGTGCATACTGGCATCACCAAATCAAGGGAGCAAACTGCATATGAGGAGGAGAGATAATTCCCAAAGTTTCATTGAAATCCATTCCTTAAACTTTCTCAGAAAAGGAACTTCAATTTCAGCTCTATTCAACTGGCTCCTCAGTCCTTAAACAAGAGAACATAAGGGGCTTGTCTAGAAAACTTGGAGGTAGAATGCTTGGATGTTGGGGGCAGAGTGGGAAGGATGAAAAGAGAATGTAGCCACGTTTCATGGAAATCCATTCCTGCAATTTTCTCAGAAATCTATATTAGGGCGTAGCTTTACTCTCTGTGCATAGGTAAAGCTCAATTCAGGGAATTAAGAACACACTGTTATACTAGAAGCACTGTGCATGTTGGGACTACCAAATCTTGGGAGCAAAGTGGGTATGAGGAGGAGATATAATAAGCGAAGTTTCATCGCAAAACTTTGACAGAAAAGCAACTTAAATTTCAGCTCTATTCAACCTGCATATTACAGTCCTGCAACAGGATAATTTAAGGGAATTGCCTAGAAAACTTGGAGGTAGATTGCTCATATATTGGGGGTAGAGTGGGAATGATAAGAAGAGACCATATCCAAAGTTTCATGGAAATCTATTCATGCAATTTTCTCAGAAAACTGTATTAGTGTGCAGCTTTATTCTGCATGCACAGGGATAGCTCACTTCAGGGAATTAGAAACATATTGTTATAGCAGAAGCTCTGTGCATGTTGGCACCACCAAATAATGGGAGCAAAGGGGGTAGGAGGAGGAGAGATAATACCCAAAGTTTCATTGAAATCCATTCGTGAATATTTCTCAGAAAAGATACTTCAAATTGAGCTCTGTTCAACCTGTGCATAACAGTCCAGCAACAGAAAAACGTAAGGGGTGTGCATAGAAAACTTGGAGGAGGAATGCTCAGATGTTGGGAGTTGAGAGCAAATGATGCAAATAGAAAATAACCAACGTTTCATGAAAATTCATTCTTGCAATTTTTTCAAAATGTGTATTCCAGTGCACCTCTTCTCTGAGTGCATAGTGAAAGCTCAATTCAGGAAATTTGAAACATATTGTTATATATTGTTATACCAGAAGCTCCATGCATGTTGGCACCACCATATCTTGGAAGAAAAGTGGGTATGAGGAGGAGAGATAATACCTAAAGATTCATTGAAATCCATTAGCAAAACTTTCTCAAAAAGTAACTTCAATTTCAGCTCTATTCAACCTCCACATTACATTATTGAGGCAGAAATACATAAGGGGCTTCCATAGAAAACTTCAAGGTAGAATGCTCAGATATTGGGGACAGAGTGGGAATGATGAAAAGATAATATATCCAACGTTTTATGGAAATGCATTCATGCAATTTTTTCAGAAATGTGTATTCCCCTGCAGCTTTACTCTGAGTGCAAAGGGAAAGCTCAATTCAGGGAATAGGAAACATTGTTATAGAAGAAGCACCCTGCATTTGGCACCACCAAATCATGGGAGCAAACTGCATCTGAGGAGGAGAGATAATACACAAAGATTTGTTGAAACCCATTCATGAAACTTTCTCAGAAATGGAACTTCACTTTCAGGTCTATTCAACCTGCATATTACAGTCCTGCAACAGGAAAACATAAGGGATTTGCCTAGAAAATTTGGAGGTACAATGCTCAGATGCTGGGTGTAGAGTGCAAATGAAGAAAAGAGAACATACCCCAAGTTTCATGGAAATCTGTTTGTGAAATTTTCTCAGAAAACTGTATTAGGGTGCAGCTTTACACTGCATGCTCAGGGAAAGCTCTATTCAGGCAATGGGAAACATAGTTATAGTAGAAGCACCACCAATCTTAGGAGTAAAGTGATTATAAGGAGGAGAGATAATACCCAATGTTTCATTGAAATCCATTCATGGATTTGAACTTCGGAAAATGAACTTTAATTTCAGCTCTATTCAACCTGCACATTACAGTCCTCAACTGGAATACATAAGGGTCTTTCCTAGACAACTTGAAGGTACAAAGCTCAGATGTTGGGGACAGAGTGGAAATGACAAAAAGGGAAAATACTCAAAGTTTCATGGAAATCCATTCATGTAACTTTTTCAGAAAAGTGTATTTTGAGTTCACAGGGAAAGATCAATTCGTGGAATTAGAAACATATTGGTATAGCAAACATGCCGTGCATGTTGGCACCCCACATCTTCGGAGCAAAGTGGATATGAGGAGGATAGATAATTCCCAGTTTCATTAAACCCTTTCGGGAAACTCTTGGAAACAGAACTTCAATTTCAACTGTATTCGCCCTGCATGTTACAGTCCTGCAATAGGAAAACATAAGGGTATTGCCTAGAAAACTTGGTAGTAGATTGTGCAGATGTTGGGGCAGAGTTATAATGATGAAAAGAGAGAAAATACCCAAAGTTTTATGGAAATCCATTCGTGCAATTTTCTCAGAAAACTGTATTTGGGTGCAATTTTACTCTGCGTGCATAGGGAAAGCTCAGTTCAGGGAATTAGAAACATATTGTTATAGCAGAAGCACCGTGCATGTTGGCACTACCAAAATTTGGGAGCAAAGTGGGTATGAGGAGAATAGGTAATTCCCAAAGTTTCATTGAAATCCATTCCTGAAACTTTCTCAGAAATGGAACTTCACTTTCAGCTCTATTCAACCTGCACATTACAGTCCTGCAACAGGAAAACAAAAGGTGCTTGCCTAGAAAACTTGGACATAGAATTGGGTCCAGAGTGGTAGTGATGAATAGATTCCATACCAATAGTTGCATGGAAATCTATTCATGCTATTTTCTCAGAAAACTGTATTAGTGTGGAGCTTTACACTGCATGCTTAGGGAAAGCTCAATTCAGGGAATTAGAAACTTGTTGTTATAGTAGAAGCACCATGCATGTTGGTCCACCAAATCTTGGGAGCAAAGTGGTATGAGGAGGAGAGGTATTTCCCAAAGATTTATTGAAATCCACTCATGAAAATTTCTCAGAAAAAAACTTCAATTTCAGCACTTTTCAATCTGCATGCTACATTCCTGCAACAGAAAAACATAAGGGGCTTGCCTAGAAAATGTGGAGATAGAATGCTCAGATGTTGGGGACAGAGTGGGAATGATGAAAAGAGAACATATCCCAAGTTTTATGGAAATTTATTAGTGCAATTTCTCAGATAAATTAATTTGTGTGCAGCTTTACTCTGCCTGCATATGGAAAACTCAATTCAGGGAAATAGAAACATATTGCTGTAGAAGAAGCACCATGCATGTTGGCCCCACCAAATCTTGGGAGCAAAGTTGTTATAAGGAGGAGCAATAATACCCAAAGATTCATTGAAATCCATTCAGTAATATTTCTCAGAAAAGGAAATTCTATTTAAGCTCCATTCAATCTGCAAGATACAGAACTGCAACAGGAATACATAAGGGGCTTGCCAAGAAAACTTGGAGGTAGAATGCTCAGATGTTGGAGGCAGAGTGGGAATAATGAAAAGAGAACATACCCAAAGTTTCATGGAAATCCATTTGTGCAGTTTTCTCAGAAAACTGTATTAGTGTGCAGCTTTAGTCTGTGTGCATAGGGAAAGCTCAATTCAGGAAATTAGAGACATTTTGTTATAGCAGAAGCACCGTGCAGTGCATGTTGGCACCACCAAATCTTGGGAGCAACGTTGGTTTGAGGTTGAGAAATAATACCCAAAGAGCCATTGAAATCCAAGGGTGAAACTTTGTCAGAAAAGAAACTTCAATTTCAGCTCTATTCTACCTGCACGTTACAGGCCTACAACAGGAATACATAAGGGGCTTGCCTAGAATACTTGGAGGTAAAATGCTCAGATGTTGGGGACAGAGGGGAATGATAAACAGAGAACATACCCTAAGTTGCAAGGAAATCCACTCATGAGATTTTCTCAGAAAAATTATTAGGGTGCACCTTTACACTGTGTGCATAGGAAAAGCTCAATTCAGGGAATTAGAAAAATATTGATATAGCTGATGCACCATGCATGTTGGCACCACCAAATCATGGGAGCAAAGTGGGTATGAGGATGAGAGCTAATACTCAGACTTTTATTGAAATCCATTAGTGAAATTTTCTCTGAAAATGATCTTCAATTTCAGCTCTATTCAACCTGCACGATACAGTCCTGCAACAGGAAAATCTAAGGGGCTTGCCTAGAATACATGGAGATAGAATGCTCATATGTTGGGGACAGCGTTTGAATGATGTAAAGAGAACATACCCAAAGTTTTATGGAAATCCATTCAGGCAATTTACTCAGAAAATATATTACTGTGCAGCTTTACTCTGAGTGCATACAGAATGCTCAATTCACGGAATTGGAAACATATTATTATAGCATAAGCACCGTGCAGGTTGGCACCACCAAATCATGGGGAAAAAGTGGGTATAAGGAGGAGAGATAAAACTCTAAGTCATTGAAATCAATTCGTGAAACTCTCTCAGAAAACTAACTTCATTTTCAGCTCTATTGAACCTGCATGCTACAGTCTTTCAACAAGATATTATAAGGGACTTGCCTAAATAACTTGGAGTTAGTATGCTCAGATGTTGGGAGAAGAATGGGAATGGTGAAAAGAGAACATACCCAAAATTTCATGAAAATCCATTAGTGCAATTTTGTCAGGAAATTGTATTATGGTGCAGCATTACTCTGCATGCATAGAGAAAGCTCAACTCAGGGAATTACAAACATATTGTTAAAGCAGAAGTACCATGCATATTGGCACCAAAAAAATCTTGGGAGCAAAGTGGGTATGAGGATGAGATATAATACCCAAAGTTTAATTGAAATCCATTACTGAAACTTTCTCAGAAAAGGAACTTCAATTTCAGCACTATTCTACCAGGTAGTTACATTTCCTGCAACAGGAAGACATAAGGGAGTTGCCTAGAAAACTTGGAGGTAGAATGCTCATATGTTCTGGACAGAGAGAGAATGATAAAAAGAGAAAATGCCCAAATTTTCAAGAAAATCCATTCGTGCAATTTTCTCAGTAAACTGTATTAGTGTGTAGCTTTACTCTGCCTGCATAGGGATAGCTCAATTCAGGGAATTAGAAACATTTTTATAGAATAAGTACCATGCATGTTGGTAACACCAAATAATGGAAGCAAACTGTGTAAGAGGAGGAGAGATAATTCACAAAGTTTCATTGAAATCCATTTGTGAACCTTTCTCAGAAACAGAACTTCACTTTCCACTCTGATCAACCTGCACCTTACAGTACTGCAACAGGAAAACATAAGGGGCTTGCCCAGAAAACATGGATCTAGATGCTTAGATGTTGGGGACAGAGTGGGCATGATGAAAAGAGAAAATATTCAAATTTTCATGAAAATCCATTCGTGCATTTTTAAGAAATGTGTATTCCTGTGCTGCTTTAGTCTGAGTGCATAGGGAAAACTCAATTCAGGGAAAAAAAAAAACAAGCCACCAAATCTTGACACCACAAAATTGTGGGAGCAAAGTGGGTATGAGAAGGCGAGATAATACCCAAAGAATCATTGAAATCCATTCGTGAAACTTTCTCAGAAAAGGAACTGCAATTTCAGCTCTATTTAACCTGCATGTTACATTCCTTCGATAGGAATACATAAGCATCTTGCTTAGAATATTTGGAGGTACAATGCTCAGGCATTGGGGTCAGAATGGGAATGATGAAAAGAGAAAATACACAAAGTTTCATGGAAATCCATTTGTGCAATATTTTCAGAAAAGTGTATTCCTCTGCAGGTGTTCTCCGAGTGCATACAGAAAGCTCAATTCAGGAAATTAGAAACATATTGTTATAGGAGAAGCAGCATGCATGTTGGCACCACCAAATCATGGCAGCAAAGTGGGAATGAGGAGGAAAATAATTTCTAAAGTTTCATTGAAACCCATTAGTAAAACTTTTTCAGAAAAGAAACTGCAATTTCAGCTGCATTCACGGTACAGTCCTGCAACAGGAAAACATAAGGGGCATGCCTAGAAAACTTTGAGGTAGAATGCTCAGATGTTGGGGACAGAGTGGGAATGACAAAAAGAGAATAAACCAAAAGCTTCATGGAAATGCATTTATATAATTTTCTCAGAAAACTGTATTTGTGTGCAGCTTCACTCTGCATGCATAGGGAAATATCAATTCAGGGGATTAGAAATATATTGTTACAGCAGAAGCACCATCCATGTTGGCACCACCAAATCTTGGGAGAAAAGTCGGTATGAGAAAGAGAGATAATACCCAAATTTTCATTGAAATCTATTCATGAATATTTCTCAGAAAAGAAACTACATATTCAGCTCTATTCACTCTGTACATAAGAGTCCTGAAACAGAAAAACATAAGGGGCTTTCCTAGAAAAGTAGTACATAGAATGTTCAGATGTTGAAGGCTGAGTGTGAGTGATGAAAATATGCATTCATGCAAATATCTCAGAAAACTGTATTAGTGTTGCAGCTTTACTCTGCATGAATAGAGAAAGCTCAGTTCAGGAAATTAGAAAAACATTGCTATAGCAGAAGCTATGAACATGTTAGCACAGCCAAATCTTGGGAGCAAACTGGATATGAGGAGGAGAGATAATAACCAAAGTTTGGTTTAAATCATTAGTGAAACTTTCTCATAAAAGGAACTTCAATTTCAGCTCTATTCAACCTGCACATTCCAGTACTGCAAAAGGAAAACATAACGGTCTTGACTAGAAAATGTGGAGGTAGAAAATGCAGATGTTGGTGCACAGTGGGAATGATAGAAAGAGAAAAGAACCAGTTTCATAGAAATACTTTCGTGCAATTTTCTCAGGAAACTTTATTAAGATGCAGCTTTACTCTGCGTGCATAGGTAGAACTCAATTTAGGGAATTAGAAACATATTGTTATAGCAGCAGTACCTTGCATGTTGGCACTACCAAATCTTGGGAGCAAAGTAGGTATGACAAGAGAGATAATACCTAAAGTTTCATTGAAATCCATTAGTGAAACTTTATCAGAAAAGGAACTTCAATTTCAGCACTATTCAACCTTCATGTTACAGTACTGCAACAGAAATACATAGAAATCTTGGAGGTAGAATGCTCAGATACTGGGAACAGAGTGTGAATGATGAACAGAGAAAATACCCATAGTTTCATGGAAATCCATTCATGCGATTTTTTCAGAAAAGTGTATTCCTCTGTAGCTTTACACTGCGTGCATAAGGAAAGCTCAATTCAGGGAATTAGAAACATATTGTTATAGCAGAAACATTGTGCATGATGACACCATCAAATGTAGGGAGAAAACTGCATTTGAGGAGAAGAGATCATTCTCAAAGTTTCATTGAAAACCTTTCATGAAACTTTCTCAGAAAAGGAACTTCAATTTCAGATCTATTCAACGTGCATGTTACAGTCCTGAAACAGGAAAATATAAGTGACTTTCCTAAATAATTTGGAAGTAGAATGATCAGATGTTGAGGACAGAGTGGGAATGATGAGAAGAGAATATACAAAAAGTTTCATGAAGATCCATTTGTGCATTTTTTCAGAAAAGTGTATTACTGTGCAGTTTTAATCTGAGTGCATACAGAAAGCACAATTCATGGAAATAAAAACATATTTTTATAGGAGAAGCACCTTGAATTTGACAACACCAAATCATGGGAGGAAAGTGGGTATGAGGATGAGAGGTAATACACAAAGTTTCATTGAAGTCCATTCGTGAAACTTTCTCAGAAAAGGAACTTCAATTTCATCTCTATTTACACTGCATGTTACAGTCCTGCAACAGGAAATTATAAGGGGCTTACCTAGAAAATTTGGAGGTAGAATGCTCAGATGTTGGGGACAGTGTGGGAATGATGAAAAGAGAAAAAAACCCAAGTTTCACAGAAATCCATTTGTGCAATTTTCTCAGAAATTTCTATTAGTGTGCAACTTTGCATGCATAGGGAAAGCTCAATTCAGGGAATTAGAAATACATTGTTATAGCAGAAGAACCATGCATGTTGGCTCCACCAAATAATGAAAGCAAAATGGGTATGAGGACCAGAGATAATAAATAACGTTTCACTGAAATCCATTCATGAAACTTTCTCAGAAAAGGAACTTCAATTTCAGCTCTATTCAACATGCATGTTACAGTCCTGAAACAAGAAAATTTAAGGGACTTGCCTAAAATAACTGGAGATAGATTGCTCAGATATTGGGGGCAGAGTAGGAATAATGAAAAGAGAAATTATCCAAAGTTTCATGGAAATACATTGGTGCAATTATCTCAGAAATCTGTATTAATGTGCAGATTACTCTGGGTACATATGGAAAGCTCAATTCAGGGAATTAGAAACATGTTGTTGTAGAAGACACGTGCATGATGACACCATCAAATCTTGGGAGCAAAGTGAGTTTGAGGAGAAGAGATATTACCCAAAGTTCCATTGAAATTCTTTCGTGAAACTTTCTCAGAAAAGGAACTTCAATTTCAGCCCTATTCAACCTGTACATTACAGTCCTGCAAGAGGAAAACATAAGGTTGGGGGCAGAGTGGGAATGATGTAAGGAGAAAATGCCCAGAGTTTCATGGAAATCCATTCATGCATTTGCTCAGAAAACTCTCTTACGTTGCAGCCTAACTCTGCGTGCATAGGAAAAGCTCAAATCATGGAAATCAAAACAGTTTGCTATATCAGAAGCACTGTGCATGTTAGAACCACCACATCTTTGGAGGAAAGTGGGTATGAGGAGGAGAGATGATAGGCAAAGTTTCATTGAAATCCATTCGTGAAACCTTCTCAGAAAAGCAACTTCAATTTCAGCCCTATTCAACCTGCACATTAGAGTACTGCAACAGCAATACATAAGGGGCTTGCCTAGAAAACCTGGAGGTAGAGTTCTCAGATGTTGGGGACAGTGTGGGAATGATGAAAAGAGAAAAGACCCAACGTTTTATGGAAATCCATTCGTGCAGTTTCCTCTGAAAACTGTATTAGTGTGCAGCTTCACTCTGCATGCAATCAGGAAGCTCAATTGAGGGATTTAGAAACATATTGTTATAGCAGAAGCACCATGCATGTTGGCACCCCAAAATCTTGGGAGCAAAGTGAGTATGAGGAGGAGAGATAATAACCAAGTCTCATTGCACCGTGCATGTTGGCCTCACCGGATCTTGGAAGCAAACTGGGTATAAGAAGGAGAGATAATACCCAGAGTTTCATTGAAATCCATTCGTGAAATTTTCTCAGAAGAAAAACTTAAATTTCAGCTCTATTCAACATGCTCGTTACAGTTCTGCAACAGAAAAATATAAAAGACTTGTGTAGAAAACTTGGAAGTAGGATGTTCCGATGGTGGGGGCAGAATGGTAATGATAAAAAGAGAAAATACCCATACTTTCATAGAAATCCATTTGTGAAATTTTCTCAGAAACCTGTATTACTCTGCCACTTTACTCTTCATGCATAGGGCAAGTTCAAGAATTAGAAACATATGTTAAAGCAGAACTACCATGCATGTTTTCACCACCAAATCTTGGGAGAAAAGTGGTTATGAGGATGAAAGCTAATAAACAAAATTTCACTGAAATCCCTGTGAAACTTTCTTAGAAAAGGAACTTCAAGTTCAGCTCTATTCAACATACATGTTATATTTCTGCAAGAGGAAATCATAAGGGGCTTGCCTAGAAAAGGTGGAGGTAGAATTCTCACATATTGGGGGCTGAGTGCGAATGATGAAAAGAAAAAATACCAAAAATTTCATGGAAATTCATTGGTGAAATGGTCTCCCCAAAATGCATTATCCTGCAGCTTTACACAGCCTGCATAGGGAAAACTCATTTCAGAAAATTAGAAACATATTGTTATAACACAAGCACTGTGCTTGTTGGCAACATCAAATTGTGGGAGGAAAGTGGGTATGAGGATGAGAGAAAATACCCAAAGTTTCATTTAAGTCCATTCGTGAAACTTTCTCAGAAAATGAACTCCAATTTCAGCTCTATTCAACCTGCACTTTACAGTACTGCAAGAGTAAAACATAAGAGACTTGCCTAGAAAACTTGGGGTAGAATGGACAGTTGTTGTGGGCAGAGTGGGAATGATGAAAAGAGAAAATACCCAAAGTTTCATGGAAATCCATTTGTGCAATTTTCTCAGAAATTGTTTTACAGTACAACTTTATTCTGCATGCATAGGGAAAGCTCAATTTAGGATATTAGAAACATATTGTTATAGTAGAAGCACGGTACATGTTGGCACCAGAAGATCTCAGCAGTAAAGTGGGTATGAAGAAGAGAGATAATAGCCAAAGTTTTCATTGAAATCCATTTGTGAAACTTTTTTCAGAAAAGAAATTTCGATTTCAGCTCTATTTAACCTGCACATTACAATCCTTCAACAGTAAGACTTTATGTTCTTGCCTGGAAATCTTGGAGATAGTATGCTCAATATTGAGGGCAGAGTGGGAATGATGAAAAGAGAAAATACCCAAAGTTTCATGGAAATCCCGTGGTGTAATTTTCTCAGAAAACTGTATTATGGTGCAGCTTTACTCTGCACGCATATGGAAAGCTCAATTCAGGGAATTAGAAAAATATTGTTATATCAGAAGCACCTTGCATGTTTGCACCACCAGATCTTAGAGGCAAAGTGGGTATGAGGAGGAGAGATAATACCCAAAGTTTCATTGAAATCCATTTGTGAATCTTTCTCCGAAAAGGAACTTCAATACCAGCTCTATTCAACCTGCCCGTTATGGTTCTGCATCATGAAAACATATTGTGCTTGCCTAGAAAACCTGATGGTAGAATTCTTGGATGTTGGGGGCAGAGTGGGAATGATGAAAAGTGAAAGTATTGAAAGTTTCATGGAAATTCATTCGTGAAACTTTCTCAGAAATCTCTATATGAATGCAGCTTTACTCTGCATGCATAGGGAAATCTGAATTCAGGAAATTATAAATATATTATTGTAGCAGGAACACTGAGCATGTTGGAAGAACCAAATCATGGAAGGAAAGTGTGTGTGAGGAGGAGAGATAATACCCAAAGTTTCTTTGAAATCGATTCGTGAATCTTTCTCAGGAAAGGAACTTCAATACCAGACCTATTCAACATGCACCTTCCACCTCTTCAGCAGGAAAACTTAATGTGCTTGCCTCGAAAACTTAAAGGTACCATTCTCAGATGTGGTGGCAGAGTGGGAATGATGAAAAGAGAAAATACCCAACATTTTGTGGAAATCTGTAAAATTTTCTCAGAAAATTGTAATAGAGTGTGGCCTTACTCTGCCTGCATAGGAAAATCTCGTCAGGAAATTATAATCATTTTATTGTAGCAGGAGCTAGTGTGTGATTCTGTTGTGCCCAAAGGCTCGAGACCCCACAAAGACCACCAGACACCACAATCAATGCAAGCAACAAAGAGTCATTTATTAGCAAGCTCGAGCCTGGTCCTCTGCATCCTTAACCGGTGACGCTAAGAGAGGCCCCGAGCCCTCGTTAGCAGGGTTTTTATAATGAAAGGCAAGCAGTTTTACAGTGTTCTTTTAATTGGTTAACATTTGAACAGCTAAACATTAGTCCTCCTCTGGTTGGGTCCTGCCAATCTATTTGATTCTCATTGGGTCCCGCCAGAACTGAACGGTCCTAGTGGAAGAAGGGAGGAGGGAAGGGGTGAACTATGCAGGAGATGAGTCGGGCTAAGCCCCGCTCCCGTCCTTGACAGATAAGGTCTCCAGGCAACCGCACATTCCTCGGACAAATATCTCTTAACAACCTTGGTAAGCACAGGGGCCCAGCAGTCCTGTTTGTCCTGTATTGCCTGCATCTGGGTGATTGAGACAGTTAGCAGCACAGATATCACCCTGCTCTCAACAATTCCACCACCAATCTTTGGAGTAATGTGGGTATGAGGAGAAGAGATTGTTCCCATAGGTTCATTGAAATCCATTCGTGAATCTGTCTGAGAGAAGGAACTTCGATTTCAGTTCTATTTAACATGCATGTTACATATCTGCAGCAGGAAAACATAATACACTGTCCTAGAAATGTTGGAGGTAGAAGTCTCAGATGCTGGGGGCAGAGTGGGAATGATGAAAGGGGAAAATACCCAATGCTTCATTGAAATTCATTTGTGAAAATGTTTCTGAAATGTGTCTTAGAATGCAACTTTACTCGGCCTTCATAGGGATAGCACCATTCATGAAATTATAAACCCTTTATTGCACAGGAGCATCGTCTGTGCTTACACCTCCAAATCTTTCGAGTAATGTCAGTATGAGGAGGAGAGATTATACCCAAATTTTCATGTAAATCCATTTGTGAATGTTTCTCAGAAAAGGAACTTCAATTTCAGCTCTATTCATCATACATGTTAGTGTTCTGCAAAAGGAAATCAAAATGTGCTTACCTAGAATGCTTGGAGGGAGAATTCTCAGATGTTTTTGTCAGAGTGGAAATGATAAAAACTGGATATACCAAAAGTTCCATTGAAATCCACTCCTGAAATTTTCTCAGAAAAGTGTATTAGGATGTAGCATTACTCCACCTGTATACAGAAAGCTCCATTTGGAAAATTGTAAACATACTGTTGTTGCAGGAGCATGTGGGTTCTTGCACCACCAAATTTTGGGAGGAAAGTGGATATGAGGAGGAGAGATAGTGCCCAAAGTTTCATTGAAATCCATTCGTGGATGTTTCTCAGAAAAGGAACTTCAATTTGAGCACTATTCAACATGCATAATACAGCTCTGCAACAGGAAAACATAATGTCCTTTCCTAGACAACTTGGAGGTAGAATTCTCAGTTGTAGGGGACAGAGTGGGAATGATAAACAGAGAAAATATCTAAAGTTTCTTGGAAATACATTCGTGAAATTGTGTTGAAAATTTGTCTTTGGTTGCAGCTTATTCTACACATAGAAAAAGCACAATTCAGGAAATTATAAAAATACTGTTGCAGAAGCTACACCTTGCACGTTTGAACCACCTAGTCTTTGAAGGAAAGTTGGTATGAGTAGTAGAGATAATACCCAATGTTTCATTGAAATCCATTTGTGAATCTTTCTCAGAAAAGGAACTTCAATTTCAGCTTATTCAACATGTACCTTATAGTTCTGCAACAGGAAAACATAATGTGCTTGCCTAGAAAACTTGAAGATAGAATGCTCAGATATTGGGGGCAGAGTGAGAATGAGAAAAGAGAAATATCCAGAGTTTCATGGAAATCCATTTGTGAAATTTTCTCAGAAAAATGTATTAGAATGCAGTTTCCCTCTGCCTGCATATTTAAAACTCCATTCAGGACAATAGAAGCATACTGTTGTAGCAGGAGCACCATGTGTGTTTGCACCACCAAACCTTGGGAGGAAAGTGGGTATGAGGAATAGAGATCATACCCAATGTTTTATTGAAACTCATTCATGAATATTTCTCAGAAAAAGAACTTCAGTTTCAGCTCTATTCAACATGCACGTTACAGTTCTGCAATAGGAAACATAATGTGCTTGCCTAGAAAACTTGGAGGTAGAATTTCATGATGTTGGGTGCAGAGTGAAATTGTTGCAAAGAGAGAATACCCAAAGTTTCATGGAAATCCATTGGTGAAATTTTCTCAGAAAAGTTATTAGATTCATAGGTCTTCCTTTAAAGGGCTATGAGAGTTTTATTGGGGAGGGAGAGAGCAGGCTGTGGCTCAAATACCTGAGACTCACTGTTCACACTGATATTTAAGCAATTTTCTTGAATAAGGGTTTTATACCAGTATTACAAATTTACAACAAGATTTTTAGAGTTTCTCTCAGCTTTGCTTCTTTCCATGGTGTGGACCCATGAAATGTCTAACCAGTTTCTTTATATTTATCATTCATTAAATAAATTGGAGTCATCACAATAGATTTTGGCTTCTGCTTTTAAAAAATATCAGAAAATAAATTAAAAATATTCAGTGCATATTATTTTGAAGTCATAATTGTTAATGGTTACTCTGCCACTCTGGTCTCAAACTCCTGGATTCAAGTGATCCAACTCAACTTTTGAAATAGCTAGGATTATTGATTTAGACACTGTGCCTGGATTTCTGCTGCCAGTTTTCTCTGCCTTCCTATGCTCTGTGAAAAGAACAAGAGTGTGATCATACTTTACCTGCATGATAATGCCATTTCTTCTTCAGAGACCCTTTTCCAGAGTCCTGTTGTTTATAAGCAAAGTATTGAACATGGTGGTATAGGATTTGGCATGGCATTCAGAATTCCTCACATATCATCCCAACCAATTTCTTCCACCAATAATCCCCAGGTTTCTTTCAATATAGACACTTCCCCTTCCTAAGGTTGCCTTTCAAAGTCTTTCCTCTGAGTTGTTCTTTTCTGTTTTGCCATCATATATTCCTACTTCCCTCCTGTAAGAGAATTATTGCTGTTCATCTATTCCTGAACCCCTAACAAAAACTTCTTCAATCTCCCCTATAGAAAACTCCTTATTATAGATATTTCAAGGGAAATTTATTATAGGTCATAATTATCTCTTTAGAAATTTCTTCAGATGTTATTTTAGATACCTGCTCATTCTCCCCCAAGGAACTGGGGACTTCCTTCCTTAACCCAGGATGGAGGTATTACTTGCAGGCATGGCAGACTGAGACTATGAGAGCTCTGGCAGCCTTCACTGTAACTCTCTTGCAGAGGAGAACCAAACAATATTAGAAGTTACTGTCACATCCAACTCAGCAACCAGTGGCTTAGAGAATTTTCACAGAAGGCTGGGTAGTCCATAAGAAAAGAGAATTTGGATGCTCTTTGGGGGAAATGTTTGATGGTCCACTCAAGGAGCTCTAGAAAATAGCTCCTTCACAAAATAAACCATAGGCCAACTACTTCATGAAAGGGAACAAGGGAAAGAGCCCTCCTGGGATCAGAATAAACCTTGATGACTGACCCACAAAAGTACCCCTGAACAAATTTAATTGGGTCAGACTAGTAAAGAAGTCATGTGTAGAGCATTATTGAAAACAATAGAAAACTCCGTCAGTAATTAGTAATCCTAAAGGAGAGAAGCACATTGAGGGAGTAACAACAAATAAAACAGGCAGCATGATAGAGATAAGAGAAAGTGAGAAGGAGCCCTGATAAAACTACTATCATTCCAGGATGTCTGTACACATACCCTTCTGTCCCAACCCTCCCCAAAATGCTTCACACTGTGGAGGAAGGAGATTCACAAAGACAACATAGGCACAAACAAACAAACAAACAATAAGCACAGAGAAGTGGAAGGATGTGCACGTGCAAAGCTAGCACAAAAAAACTAAAATGTCTAGTTTTCAACAAAAAAATAAAATAGTAAAGTGTGAAAATAGGCAAAAGGGAAAGCAACAGAAACTGCCTGTGAGGAGGACCAGGTGTCAGAATTAATGGACAAAGACTTCAAAACAGCCATTGTATACATGCACAAGAGCTGTGGTAAACCCTGCTTAATGGAGTAAAGGATGGCATGAAGTCAGTGTCTCATCAAATAGAATCAATACCAAATGGAAATTCTGTGATTGAAAAAGTACAATAAGTAAATTTTAAAATACACTGGAGGAGCTTGACACTTATGGATGTGTTAATCAGTTTTTAGTCACTGTGACCAGAGTACCTGATGAAAAAAAAAATAAACCTTCAAACTTTACTTTGGCACACAGTTTCAGAGGTTTAGTCCAAGCTTGACCAACTCCATTACTGTGGGCACTAGATGTGGCAGAACACTGTGGAGCAAAGGCATGGCAGAGAAAAGCTGCTTAGTTCATATTGCCAGGTAGCAGAGACAGCTGGAATGCAAAAATCCACCTATAATATAATCCTTAAGGGTAGATCCTGTGTGACCTACTTCTCCAAGCCACACCTTACCTCCCTTCCCTTTCCACCCATTAATACATTCAAATCACTAATCCATCAAATGGATTAGGTTATAACTATAATAAACTAATCATTTCACCTCTGAATATTCCATAGTCTCACACAAGTGCTTTTGGGGGAACACCTTACATCTAAACCGTAACAGACTCTTGGGAGAAACAATAAAAAATCTTGAAGACAACTTGATAGAAATTCTACAATGTGAAAAATAGGGAGAAAGTAGAAGGAAGAAAAGTAACAGAATTTCAGAGAAACATAGGACACCATTGAGTACCTCAACATATACTTAATAGGGGCATCATTAAGACATGGAGGGAGAAACAGAAACTATTCCTCAAACAGTGGTTGAATACTTCTCAATGTTTTAATATCAATCTACACATCCAGGAAGGCTAATGAACAAGTCATACATAGTAAAGATGTCAAAGCAAAATTCTGATCAGACAATAGCAAGATAATTATACTCTATGTGTACATATTGAATTTGGTTATCTATTTTTTATGGTTTACTTTTTTCCTCAGTCATTTAAATTAGTATGTATCACTTTTTCATTAAAATATGTTAAAATACATTTATACATTTTAAGGGCATTGTTATTAAAATAAAGTAAATGAATAAACTATTTTAATACTCTAGATAAGATGTTGGTTTATTTAGTTAGGAAATGGGGTGCTTAGTGTTTCCTCATAGACTGGTATATCTTGCTAGGGCCTGTGGAAAGGTGCTGGGTTTTCTTGTTCTGACTTTATGCCTGTCTAATTTCTATTAAACATTCTAGATTTGGGGCAAGAACTAAATCATATACTTGAATTATACCTGCATAACATAGAAACTGTGCTACTCATCTTTCCATCATCATGACAAATAACTGAGAAAATCAACTTAGAGGATCAAAGATTTATTTTAGCTAACAGTTTCAGAGTTTTTCAATCCATGCTTGGCTGACTTCATTCGTTCTGGGTATAAGATGAGATACTACTCTATAGCAGAAGGGCAGCCAGCAAGGAGAGTGGAGGGGGTGGGTAGGCCAGGAAAAGAAATATCTTTCCATTGCACACCTCCAGTGACCTAATTCCTCCAACTATGTCCCTCCACCTACAGTTTCAAATACCTCCCAGTAATACCATAAAATATGACTCTATCAATTGATGAAGTTGGAGGCTTTAGGTGCAATCACTTCCCAAGAACCCCACCTCTGGATGTGACTGTTTTGGGAACCAAGTCTTCAACACATGAGCCTTTGGGGGACACTCTAGATCCAAACCAAAACAGAAGCCATCTGGTACAAATAAAATCAATGAGGATTATGACGATGGATATAAGGAATTTGAAGGCAGGCAGATTGTTGCATTTTATCAACATCCACAGACACAAAATAAGAGGGACTAGAGGAGAGATAAGAGCCTTATGAAACTCCTGCCCATTTCCTTCTTTGAGATTATCCTTTCTGATGTTTCTTGAGACTTTTTTCAAAATATTCAGAGAGAGGTCTATATTTCCTGTTAAGCTCTCCAGGTCACTGATTCACTGAAAGAGCACTGTCCTCTAAGAAAAAAAAAACCTTGCCATTTAATCTAAAATTGTTTCTACTTCAGTACTCCTTATTTTCCTTCTAATTACCACTAGTAGTTCCCTGTATAATAATCTAACATTTGAAACTATATCCCCCATACTGGTGTTTACCTCCAGGTTAGTTAACTATTTAAATATATTATAATTCCATCATATGATTTACTTTAGATTTTTATGCAATTCTGTGTACTTATTTTAGTCTCTGAAGACATCTCTTTAAATAGTTATACCTCTGGTTTCCTGGTGAATCTGAAGTTGGCATGCTAACATTTTCCAGAGTGTACAATTCTAGGGAAGCAGGGAGGGGGAGAAAAAGAAAGCAGGGGAGGAGAGGACAAAAGGGAAGGAGGGTGTTACTCAACAGACTAACACAGGGCAGTAGTGTGGCTGATGGTCCAACCTTGCAGAGTACTTTTAGAGATGCCAGTTGAACCACACTTTCTCAGGAGGAGAGGGAGAATTCATCTATTGACTCCTATCATTTCCTTTCCCCTATGGGGGTCAACTCCATATCTATGGGTTCCATTATTCAGGTGCTCAAGACAGCCATGGGAGACCAGGAGCGACCCCATGAAAGCAGTCCTGTAATAGCGCAGCAAGATGATCTTTCTTGTCCAACTGAACCACCACACGGAATCCTCTGTCTCTGGTGATTGGTGATGGTGACAGCATCAGCAACCAGGACTCTGGCCTCTGGCACTGCACAGATGTTGCTCAGCAGACAGAGCTAGTACCTGTTAAAAGAGTCGCGCACAACACAGTTAATAGAGAAAATAACTTCTATTAGATGCTCACATGCCGCTTCTGTCATTTTACATATGGAGCTACTCATTCTGCAGTATCAATTTTGTGCATTTCTCTTGCCTCACCCACACAAGTGTCTCCACTAGAGGCCTCTCCACCCTCTGGTGATCCTGACTCTACCACTAACTCTTTAAAGTATGTCCTTCAAAGTCCATGATCTTCAGTTATGTTTTACATTAAATATTTAATCAGTGATACTTCTTTTGACCAAACTCTGAATTGTTTTGCTGTGTCTCTGTCTTTTATCAACTCATTCACAATAGTCTCCAACCTGCACTGTAATCTATCCCCCAGGGATCAGAACAGCCACTTGATTACCTATCCAATACTCCATAAATCAATCTTCAATTATTGGACATTGGGATTGATTGCAATATTTCATTTTTATAAATAATAACCAATATTTACATGCATCCATGATTATTTCCTTAGGATATTTTCCTAAAAGAGAGAGTGCTATGTATTTGGAAGTTAACTCATATTGATTTTTCTCATAGAGATCACTGAAACATATGCTTCTTCACATAATTTACAACTATGTGAGGCATTGTCAAAAGTATTTAATAAAAATAAAATAGATAATACAGTTTGCCTTATTCATGTCTATGCAATTGTATGGAGGAATCCATGTAGTACAAAAATGTATGAGGTTGTATTTGTTTTTGCATCTACTTAATAGCTAGGTCTTATTTTCAGTTTCCTCTAATAAACATAACTAAGAGGGGAGCTATTTTGTAATTGATATGTAGAGCCATGGCAAGCCAGCTACATGTTTAGAATATTCATTAACTTAGCTATACTTCATAGGAGTATTGTATGTTTGCTTTGCTAATAAACAAAACTGCAAATTTTACTTTGAGTAGAGTTCTGAGTATCAGCAAGACTCTTTCTATTGAGGAAAACAATTTTATGATCTGATTTCTTTTTTCTTTTTTTCCTCTCTCTTTTAAAATTTAATAAATTCAGGGTCTCATGCATGATAGGCAAGTACTCTACCACTGAGTTACATTCTCAACCCATGACTTAATTTTGTCATGCTTAAGAAAAGTCCACATAGATTCTTTCTTTATGAAAATTTAATTTCTTGCAGTCAGGAAGCAACCCTGCATGTAATTTCAGAATTCTCTGATGAACAATGTTTACTGTATTTATCATTCAACAGATGTGTTAGTACTTAAAAACTGGCAGAGAATATGTATCCTGTGGTTTTATACTATTTAGTATTTAAGACGGGACTTTTAGTTTATATTTACCTTCAAGTTCAGGATTCTACCCCAGTTTTTACCATAATTTCACTGTATTTTGCCCTGTTTCACCTCTAACAATATTTTAGCACAAAAATATTCTCCAAGACATAGTGAAGAACACATTGTTATAAATTATGTTTAACATAAAGGCTTCTATATCAAATGACTATAATCAGTCAAACAAATTTTTATATAACTACCTAAAGTCATTCCATCATGTATATTATGTAAAAATTACTAGTCACTCCCTAAACTGTATTCTAATGGTGAGAAAATGGAAAAAAAAAACTAAAATTGTTTAAATGTCTTTAGCAATGCCTGATCACTATGCCACAAGGTCATCAAAAGCAAGAGTGTCTGAGAAAGTGTTGTAGACCAGGGGAAAAACTGTCATAGACAGATGAATGACTACCAAATGCAATGTTGTAGTTTGCACTTACAAATATATGAAAGTACACAAGTAGAACAACTGTGGAATTTTAAAAAGCCTGCCATTTACTTAAAGTATTATATTATTGTTAATTTATTGATTTTGACAAAAACATTATGTGGTTATATAAGGCATGACCATAGGGGAAATGAATGAAGGTAGTACCACTGCATTCTATAGCATATATTTAATTTTTCTTGAAATTTAAAATCATTCCAAACTAAAAGTTCTTAAAAATTAGTTTGGCATGATGGAAAAGGATTGACTACCTATGAAAGGGAAAAGCATACATGAAGATCTGGAGGAAAATGAAAATGTGGTTTGAGAAAAATTGCACATTGGCATTCAAGGTATGTAACAATGAATGGTAAATAAGATGAGAGAGAGTTTTGAGGGCTAGGATAAGAGGAAGGTAGAACATCAAGCATCCTGGTGATTGCAGAAAGTAGGTGTGAACCTAAGAAAGGAGGAAGATTTCTCTGGGCATCACAAAAACCTCAAGAAAATAACCTGATTTCATTAAACCCACTCATTAAAAGTACACGTATATTCAACTGTTCTCTGTTATGCACAAAACCCTGGATCCTGTGGGGAAACAAAAGAGTCCTTGACCTCAGGAGCTGTATTCCCTGCAGAGAGACACATGACCGAGCCTGAGTCAAAGTGATCAGGGAAGCCTGACATATGTGGGAAATGTGGGGGGAAGTAGGGCTGGAAGGCATCTGAGCTGCTGAGTGTAGGCAGTGAGGGCTTCCTGGAGGAGGCAGTGTCTGTGTTGAGAAGTAAAGGATGAGGAAGAGTATGTCAGATGTGCAAGAGGGAGAGAGCTCCAAAAAGGGAAATATTATACTGTTCAAATGACAAGGTTTGTGGCTGGTTGGGGGGGTTGCAGGCAATTTCCAGAACAGGAGACTTGTGCTATGGTTTTGTAATAGAAGTTGACCAAATCCTACTTTATAAATTAAAATGTATCAACTATTCCATGTAACTTCAATTTGGAACAAAATTTATTTACCATACAAAGCAATATGTGTTTGGTTATTAAATAGGCCTTAGGAAAAATATCTGAAATGTACTAATAGAACAAGACAAAACAAAACAACCACCATGCAGTCATATACAATACAACAAAGAAAAACACTTTGCCAGTGGAAACTAACTCCCACAGGTTAAGAAGATGAGAGAAGGCCAGAATGTAGCCTTCGCACAGGTTCTCAACTTAAACTTGGCAACACAGGGAGTTTTATGTCAATAACTTCTACCTAAATTCCATCTGATTAAAGTTATGGATCTATTTAGGGAAGAGCTAGTCCCTAAGTAGTTTCATTAAAAATATACAGGAAAAATACAAAGTTATAAAACTTGACTTTGGGCAGAGATACCAGGAAAAAATGCTAACTGTGAGCTCTGCAGTTATTGACCAGAAAACCATACCAGTGTCGCTCTGGTGCTCTTCTGATGACCCCCTCAGCACTCTCCCAGCTCTGCTGTCACCCAGCCAGGCTCCAGCACATAGTGTCTATGATAAACCTGCATCTCTGCAGCACCACCCAGATTCATCTGTCAGACCCCAGAACATAAGCAAATCTCAAATAGCCCACAAATGAAATGTGTATCATCATCTGAGAATTGCAAGCATGAAGCAGAGAAGCTAGTGACAGTGCATCAGACAACTACTGTTGCCAGCTATGATGATTTGAGTATTTAAAAAACTCTAAGAACTACTATCAGGATTACCTGATACAATTTTCTGAAGCAAACCATAAGAAACAAGCCCTTGCTCTCATGATGCTAAGAATACTCTTAACCCTGAAGATGGGTGGCCATTCCTCATCCTCTAGCTCATGAAAGCACCACCAGGAAGAAGAAAAGTTTGTTCTGACACTGCCTTTTTCTGTGAATTGCATCCATCCCAGCCCAGCTGCTGCCCCTCACTGAGTAGTTGACATGTTCATTCCCTCCCTGCAGTGATAAGGCAGGTGATTTTCCAGACCCAAACAACAGAGGAAATGGCCAATCATCACCACCATTTTGCTAAAAGAAATTTCTGTCCCTATATATGAATCTGTGCCCAGTAGAGAATAAAATACGTACAGAAAATCACTTTTAACACACAGGAATGTCCCCAGGGGTGGGTTGAGTTTATTGCAACTCAGTGCTGATGTTAAAGAATAGTCTCCATGAGCAACAACTAATCCAAACCCTTCAGATACCCTTGAATCATGCCATGCCTCCAACTCTAGTTTCTTCCAGACATTCATTCAAAATTTGTTACCTAGTTATTCCAAGTACCAGTCACTAAATGTCTGTCAATTCTTCTACACCATCAAATTGAAAATTATTCATCAGATCACAGATATACTGCAAAAAGGGTGGTAAGCATGGAATAAACATCACATGCTATAAATACTTTCTGTATTAGAGACAGCCATGGGGGTTGGAATGTAGGACACAAGGGAAATGCATTTCTGTTCAAGTCCAGTCTGGAGTAGTGGAGTGATGGCAATTTTTTTCATGACTGTGGATCAAACACAAGGGACCTCACAAATGTGAGACAAGCACTCTACCACTGAGCTACACTCCAATCCTAACAGTGATAGTTTTCAATTGTTGAGAGTATAAGATAGCAATCAGAAAATGAGATATTATGTTCATAGGAAGACTCCAGAAGTCTAAGTGACCCCTTGTCTCTTGGGAAGGAGATACCAGGGGTACTAAATTGCCTGTTTATGTGACTAATCTCAGAATGAAATGAGAACAAGGAGCATACATTCATGTAGAACTGCCAGAAATTTGGAGATTGCTTGTCACAGAGGAGCAATGCTAGCAACCATATAGAAAACTCTCAGAGATGTGCAACTGTAAAGACATTCTGTCTCTTCATGGAGATACGTGTGTTCATGGCAATAATCTCTTATCTTGACTGTTAAAAATAAAGAATGTAAACTGCTGACACAAGTTAGGTTTCAGTTTAGCCAATGCACATGTACCATGCCAAGAACTGTGGATTTCTGTGGAATAGGAGTATGTTAGTGACATGGTCCTTCTCTAGAATATCAGGGCAATTTAGAGTGGAATCAATAGAAACCAACAGAATTTGTAATTTGATTCTTTCAAAGTGTCTGCTAATGTCTCTCCACAGCTTTCTTTAAAAGTTTTACTTTATTTGTTCTAATTAGTTATACATGACAGTAGAATGCATTTACATGTTTTGATAGATCATACAAAAATACAGTGTAATCTCTCATTTTCTGATTATATGTATTACAGGATCACATTTGTCATGCAGTCATATATGTATATGAGGTAATAATGTCTGTTTCACTCTACTAACATTCCTTCCCTCATACCTCTTCCCCTCCCTTCACGCCCCTCTACCTAATATAAAGCAACAGTATTCTCCCCTATCCCCCCAATGTGAATTATCTTCCAGCTATCAGATAAAATATTCAGCCTTTGTTTTTTTTGAGTTTGGCTTATTTTATTTAACATGATATTCTCTAACTCCATCCATTTAACCAGAAAATGCCAGAATTTCATTCTATTGTAAAGTTGTTCAATATTCTGTCATATATATAATACCACATTTTCTTTATCCATTCATCTGTTGAAGGACATCTAGTTTAGCTATTGTGAATTGAGCTTGGAATGGAACCACCATTTGACCCAGTTATCCCACTCCTTGGTTTATACCCAAAGGACTTAAAATAAACATACTACAGTGACACAGTCACAGCTTTCTTAAAAATTGAAAAAAGAATTGCAGGCAGCACTGAAAGGGGGGCTGGGGAATGTGGGCCTGACTTTGGGGTAAGACACACATTTCTCTAGTTCAGGATAACAATTTGGGAGCTGAGTAAACAGGTTAATAATAATTCTTTCCTTAGACTTTTTATGAAGAATGGAGAATACATGTTAATATCTGCAACACAGAAAACACTAAATAACTATGGGTAATTCTTATTCATGAGATCCCTTTCCTAATTAAAAAGTATTCTAACTGTCTCTCATCTAAAACAAGCCAATAAAATAAACTTAGTGATATGTTAAAAATAAATTCCTCAGTTTTTTTTTCTTTTCTTTCCTTCCTTTCTGCCTTCCTTTCTTTTTTCTTATTTTTCTCTTTAATGAGGTAAAGATAACTTTGGGAACTAATTTTCATCTTACAGAATAATCATCTGGGATTTTCGAAGTGGTGGTCACAAAAACCTTAATATGTGTAATACAGTTTCACAATGGCCAAGTTTTCTAAGCAGAATTTTTACCTCGTGAAGTGAAGTGACTGAAATCCTGTTGGGTGTTTGCTCAGATCTTAAGATTCTTCATTCTCTTTCTCTGTCTCCCTCCCTGCAGTGCCTCCATCACAGTCTGTGTTGGTTCTAGGCCTCCCCATAGCTGCCTGTCTTCCTCATTCATTGCATCATTCCTGTTATGGTTTGGATTATGACTATTCCCCAAAGGTCCATGTAGTAAAAGTTTGGTGACAAGCTTGGTGCTATTGGGAGGTGGTAGAAATTTCAAGAGGTGGTCCTTGTGGGAGGTTTTTGGGTTACTGGGGGTGTGCCTTGGAAGGGGATTGTGGGACTCTGTTCTCTTTCTCTTCCCAATCGTGAGGTGAGAATCTTTGCTCCACCATGCACTTGAGTCATGATGTGCTGCACTTCCACCAGAGGCCTAAACTCAATGGGCCCATCTGATCATGGACTGGAACCTCCCAAACATTGAACATATATCAACTTTTTCTCTTTATCAAATACCTGATTGCCTCAGGTATTTGTTTACTGGCAGAAATATAACTACCACAATCCCCAAAATACTATATATGCTCTTGTCAAAATTTGACCTGAAGGTAATGTAGATGAAGGTTATTTTATTGTACACACACGTTAACTGCAATTCTTTTGTTGGCCTGCATTTCCTCCAGCCTGAGATGATGTCTTTGCATGTAAAGTGGATTGATTAAGTATATGTGGTATAATCACACCACATAATACCTGATAGCCACTATATTTAAAATGAATATATAGAACAAACATGATGTATTTAGTACCAAACATAAGTAGCTAAATTACATAAGTGGTCTGATCCAGTTATGCTCTATACACAGGAGTGTTTAGAAAGCAGGGTAATGATTATCACATACAGTCTATCTCCGTAGGTCAATTTAGAATGCTTAATATTGTACTATATTAATTATCTTTTTATATTTTTATTTTATTTATTTATGTGGTGCTGAGGAGTGAACCCAGTGCCCCACACATGCAAGGCAAGCACTCTACCACTAAGCCACAACCCCAGCACATTAATTGCTCTTAAATTTTTATATAAGCATACATTTTGTCTACAAATAGTAGAAAATTAATAAATTTATAATGAATAAATGTGTTAAAACTTGGATTACAAAAAAGTGGTACACCAAAATATAAATTACTTATATGATTCTTAGTTTCCTTCCTGCCTTGGAAATCTAACCATCAATGCTTTACTTTTAAATTGTAATTTTTGTGAGTACATCTTTATATGGACACATACCCCTTGCTAGAGAACTCAAGGGGAGGAATAAAGGTGTAGTTCAAATATATTTAGTTGTTGTTAATCCAAATTCAATTAAAAATTAATGCAAATTTTCTTTTAAGTTGTAATAGGTCAAGTGAATAATACAACATCCCTTATAGAAAGCCTACAGAGAAGAGGTATAAAATACATCTAGTATAAATTTCAGAGTTAAGATTCACCTGCATTTTCATTTGTTTGGTTGCCAGTAGGTCTCTTTCCAAGAGCTCTGCATTCTTTCTTGGAGCCCAGCACACCGTCCAGCATTGTGTAAGGACTGCATCTGCTTACAGCACAAGGAAACTGCCCAGAGGGAAAGATGTGGTGCTGTGCATGCTGACATCCCAGGAGAGGTCTCAGCTTTACCAGGAACAGTCCTGTTCTTTTTAATGTTGCTTCATTATTTAAAAGTTTTTCTTTATCTACTGAGTGGTTCCCTCTTCTGTAAAATCTATTTCACAACTACAATTTACTTCTACAGAAGCTGAACACATAGATGACAGTGTTCTAGGCAAACTGAGGTATAAAACAATCTAAAAGTTTGAAGTACTCCTATTTCCCAGACCACTAGAAAGCTTGCTTGTTTTCCCAAGTAACCAGGTCTGCAAAACATACATTTGTTATTTCCTATGGTCACATTTCCTTTTCACTGAAGCTCAATGTCCCATGCAATCTAAGGAGATCTTGAATATTTTTAAAGCAAAAGGATCTAAAATAATTGCACGCTATTAACTCTCAACCTACAACTCTGAGTCTTTATGTTACACTTGAGATTCTGTGGCTAAACATTCTGTTGTACAGAATACAGAGATACAGCAAAAAGCCTGCACATTCTGTGTCATCAAAGTCCAAGGTACTGCTCCTTAGGGATGTAAGGTTAGGTGGGGTCCCAATCAGACTATGTGAAATCTGTGTTCATCCAAGTATTGGGGTCTGGGTGGGATTCCATGCTCCATTATTCTTATACTCATGCAGGTCAGCCTAATCTGCCCAAGCAAAGGAAGTCTCCATACAAGAATGCTAGTGTAATGACGCTTTGGGGAAAAGTCTAGGAGAAAGGTTCAGTCTTGGTATTGCCATTATAGCTCTGATCTCCAGGTCAGGGCTCAGTTCTCTGCCACCAACATAATGTTACACATTGGGTGGATCCAAGATTTTGCATGTGTAACATGAGAGAATGGATCATGGGCTGTCCCTAAGCTATTATTGGTATGTGTCATTTATAGACTCCACAAACAGAGGGTAAAGATTGAATGAGCCTCTTTGTGAAGCTGGAGTGCGGTAAATGTTGCCCCTAGTGACTGACCACATTTGTGTGAATAAGTCAAAGATTAACATAAGCCAACATAAGACATCTCATTGCATGATGGAATGTGGCCATCACTGAATTTCAGTGATTCTGAAAGTTTGGTCTAAATATTGTGGGGTAAACAGCAAGCCCCGTTAACAAAGTTAAAAGGATTCCAAACTGCATTTGGATTCTTCTGATTTTGCTGAAGTTTCCAGACATCAAAAGTCCAGTGAGATCATAGTAATATCAACAAAGCAAGTTTACCAACAGCTAGTTATAAGTGGGTTCATTGTTCTTGTCAATGCTACTTGCTGACAGTTTATTTTGTTTTGACAGCATATTGAATTTTGATAAAATATAGTCATTTCCACCCAGAAGAATCATTATTTTTAGAAAGTGAAATGATATGTAGTTTAGTATTGCCAGTTTGAGATAACAGGTTAGAGCACAAAGTTCGAGGCAATCCATAAGAAAAAGGATTCAATGGTAAGCTTATTTCTAATGTTTATCCTCCTATTATTATAAAAACCTCTCACCTAAAACAGCCAAAGACTTCAATTGTATGATATTCTGTATTTCCTTCATTCAAGTTAAGAGAAAAAGCTGATCTAGCACATATTTTTCTTCAGTGTGCCCTTTCAATCTGCTAGTCCTAAATATGAAGCACAAATTAAAGGAAATACATGAAAATGATTTTACAAAAGTTCTATATAAGGTAAGATATTCTCAGGTAATTGTCACAAAGGTGGAAGATAGTTAGAAGCATTTCAAATAATGCCAACAAAATGTGTCATAGTTTCTATTATCACACTGTCCTACATTTATCATTTATAGTTAAATATTGGTGGCATCTCATCCTAATATGTAAAAGGACACCCCTTCATTTAAATAATTGTTTCTGTGGTTGAGATGCTAAGTCTTATAGGGCAAAAGTCAACGTTGATAGTTTATTGCTGCTTAGGAGCACAGAGTATATTAAAAGTGGGGTTTAGGGTTCTATACTCAGAGTCTCATTATAAATTTCTTTATGAGAGAATCCAATAGCATGTACTTCAAAAACGAAATTGAACATGATTTTTATTTAGGTCTTATTCTTGATTGAACTTTCATTTGATCATGCCACAGATGAGTGGACACTGCCATTGAGCCAAGTGGTCATGCCACATACGGAATGCTTCATGATGATGACCATGATGATAAAACAATGCTAAATGTGACTTCAGTTATTGCCAGTCTTATTAATTCATTTGCTTATTGAAATATCATCTTAGTCACTTAAGACATGCATGGCCTATGCTAAGCATAGGTGATCCAATCATAAACACAACACACTAGGCTTGACATTTTAGTAGGAAGAAACATGAAGAATATAGAACATCAATAATTATGATTATTTCAGAGAATTCTTAGTGTTGTGAAGGAAGTGAATTAGGGTAACACGGCAGAGTGATTGGGTAGACACATTCACAAAGGCATGAGTCAATCCTGTGCCTCAAAAAACTAAACAATGTTGTGTAACAGAGAAGGCAGTGTCAACATCTTCCTAGTGACAAGCATTGGAAAACCATATAACCATGAAAGTTCCATGGGACATTGGGAAATGATCAGGAACGGGACTCTTTGTACTTTCTGAGCAATGGCTAGACATAATTCTGCTAATTTCCATAACCAATCAACTTTGAAATTTTGCTTGAATCTTCATCAAGTCCAGAGTCAAACGTCAAAGTATGGAGGAGGAATATGAGAACAGGAATTGTGGTCCAGGATCAAAATATCACATTTTCTATCTCTATTCTATCTTAGCAATAAAATAATTTACTGGTATTTATTTAATGATCTGACTCTGCATTTATTACACTCTGACCATCCAAATAGTCTCAAAGCTGACAGTAGGCAGTGATATTCTTGTTGGCTCCTTCATTTCTAAAATATTACTACTGATCACATTTTATATGTACATAAATTGTTCAGGTTTTAACTCTTTTTAGGTATGCTTATCCTCATAATATTAATAAGAACCTTAATACTATTCCTATAAGGAGACTTAGATCAATGTTATGAAGTACAAGTAAACAAACAAACAACAGAAACAAAAATTTACCTTTCAGACTGCCATGGTGACACATGTCTGTAATCCCAGAATAACTGAAAGAAGGATGCCAGCTTGAGGCCAACCTGGGCAAGTTAGCTAGACCTTGTTTCAAAATATTAAATGAAGAAGAGTTAATATAGCTCAGTAGTAGAGAGTCCCTTGGTTCTATTTCCAGTGCCAGGAAAAAAAAAAAAAAAACTCTTTCTCCTACTATTTCTTGTCAGCCACATTCTACATTGATCTAATCTGAAATGACCACAAATTGCCAACATTAAAGAAGTTAATTCATTTCAGTTTTACCTCATTATTTCTTTGTATATGATAATTCATTGAAGAGTTGAGTGTACAAATGATTAAATAGTTAATATACTGAAACTGCATATTTCAGAATGTCTATGGACAAGAGGCCCATCATTAAATAACCTCTACTAATTCAACCTTATCAGTCCTTTCCTCTCAAAATTTGATATTTAACCCAAAGAAAAAAAGTCACAACTCAGTCTCTACTAAAGACACACAATAAAATTTCCAGTAAGATCTTACCTCTCATATCACCCAGACTAATACTACCCTCTGTGGTGTGACTCTAACCTAATTTTCCAGCCTTATCTCCTCCTTCCCTTCCCCTCTCCTACCCATCCAGGCTGTGAAGTGTCACCTCTGTGTGATGTAACTCCTTGTCCTTGCCTTTTCATATCCTTTTTCCATAGCTGGGAGGACTTTTTCCTCCTATCTACAGATGGTCAAATTCTCATACTTCAAATCAGTTTGCAAATTTATTTTAAATGTAAAAATTATAACCAATGAAGATCAATAATAAATTGTGATGATACATAAATGGAATGTTAGATGGACATTTTAAGCATTAGAATAACTCACAACATGAGATTTTCAAGAGCATACTTGTGCATACACAAAGGTCTGATAAGCATTTTAGTGAGTGCAAGGCCGCAGTTTTGATCTCCACCACCACACAAAGAGGGGATGAGAGATAACAATGTATTCATTTCAATTTGCTACATTTTACTCATCTTGGTTTAAAAATTTTATCTGAACATATTAAATCTTTAATAAAGATAAAATGGAGGTGTGTGCATACACACACAATTCGATCCTTTGAAATGTGTCAAAAATTGACTTCTAAAACATTTTTTTATTTTGCAATAATCATAGAATCTCAGTAAGTTGTAAAAATAGGGAGGTTCATGTACTCTCCATCCAGTTTCCTCCAATGATCATATATTACATAAAATTAGTGCAATGTCACAATCAGTAAAGTGACATTGGTAAGAGCCACAGAGCACATTCAGATCTCATTAACTCTATGTACACAGATTTTTGTCTGCATATATTTTGTTCTATGAAATTTTAGCTTACATTTGGATTCATGTAATCACTACCACACAGTCAGGTATAGAGCATTTTTATTACCAAATCCCTCACCTGACCACCAGTGTTTTGAGTTTCCAGCACCTTTAGAATATATGACTATAGACGTACAAAAGGCATGCAGTTCAGAATCTCACTAGTGATTTGTGTCAAAGTTAGCATCAGCCAAGTGAGGGTGGAAGTCACATATGAAAATGCATAAGGTTTTAAAAGGAATATGTACTGGGTCACAAGAAAAGCACACTTGGTCAAAACTCTGAGAAACCCCAATTGTTAAGACACGACTGGAGAAAGAGAAACTACCCCCAAAAAACTGGATATGAACAAACTAAAAGAAAATGTTGGTGTAGAAGGTAAAGAAAGTCACTTCATAAAGGATTGGCAAAACTTGTCAGATAATGCAGAAATGACAGAGAAGGCTGGGTCTACATCAGATCATTTCTGACTCTAGCAAGAGGAATTCCTATTTCAGTGGCAAGGCAAAGGCAAAAGTCAGATTACAGGGGCTTGTTCAGTGAAGGGGAATTAGGATATAAAGGCAAGATGCACAATTAACTCCCTCAAGAGTTCAAAGTTTAAATCAAAAGTATTTATTATGAAGGTTAATTGCTCACTCTCCCTGGTGCTTCAACTTAAAATTACCTCTCATATTTTGCCACTCTCTGGGCTCTTTCCCTGCTTGTGCTTGTGCATAATGTTTTATTCTGTGCAATTTTAGCATACACTTAGATTCATGTACCCACCTCCACACAGTCAAGATAACTATCACCAGATCCCTCACCCTACCATTGGAATATGTGACTGGAGACATCCAAAAGGCATTTGGTTTCTAGTTTGGGATTTCACTGGTTGATGTGTGTGAAAGTCAACATTACCCAAGTGAGGAATATTAGGAAGCTATTTTAAGTGTTACAATAATTCATAATAATGTGAGAAGATGTTCTTAGTATTTTTCACCACATAAGGTATATTTATCTGTTTGTTGCCTGCTTTTCCATATTAGAATGCAAGCTCAATCAGAGCAGAGACATTTTTAATGTTTTTCATGGCATTTTTGATGTCTATCAAAGGATACAGTGGTTGTTCAAAAACATATACCTACATAAATAAAAAATATTTTACAATAATATATTCTAATTATTTTATAGGAATTTGTATCACTAATGAATTGTTTCAAAATCATAGCAGTTGCTTAAAACTACTGTTTTAATCAGATATTAAACTATTGCTTAATCAGAGATTAAATCAGAGACTAAAATAAGAGATATAATGTCTTTAACATTATGACCAGTTCATAATGATTGCTTTTAAAATACTTAAAAATAAATTTTCCATTAGCATCATTGCAGAAGTACACATTTGGAAATGAAGACTTCATTCAAGTTCATTATAAGAAATGGGGAATTCTGTGCAGAGATGCAGAAGAGAATATGAGCTGACTCTCAGGAGTATCTCCTGACCACAACATCACCCAACCTCAGCTGTACCTCAACAGACAGTTACTACCAAGGTTGTAAGAAGACAGATCAGGAAACTGCTTTTACCCCTGCAAACCTCAGGATCTGCTATTGGTGTTGGGATCAGGGAGTAACTGCAGTACAAAGTCTGAAGAATCAGGACATTGCCTGACAAATTAAGAAAGCTCCCACCAAATTCAGATGTCACCACTGCAGCTAGGACATTCATTCTTTCCCTTCCAGGAATCACATCAGAAAAAAATGGATGCTCTGCATTCAGGTTCTCTCTCAGCATGACTCAACTCTAAGTGTCATACAAATTAATCTTGATGAAATTTAAGTCAGGCCCAATAATATAGTTGCAAGAGAGTCTGGAGGTAGTGCTTAAGGCTTCATTCTCAATAACACTAAAAGAAATTGAAGTACAGAGGAATTAATATCAAAATTCACCACCCCACCACCTTTGTTTCTCCCCAAAAGTGTGTGGGTTCTTAAATAATACATCTTGTGTAAAAGAAGACATGAAAATGTTTTCAGTATATCCTGAAGAGAAGAAAAGTTCCTTTTGCCTAGGCGCACAGGAAGATTTGGACTTACATGTACACTTTCAGAAAGTTAATCGAAATTGACATGTATATGCCCACAAAGTTGTTATCACGTATGAAATGGACCCATTCCTTGAAGACACAAACTAATGAAATTCACACCAGGAGAAACAGAAAACTGGAATAGATCTACATTTATTTTAAAATGGCAAAAACAACTAGTAATCTTCCAAAAGGAAACCATCCTGTCCATATTGTTTAACTACTGAATAATTATGTGATTCTTGACTTTAAGTCTGTTGATATGGTGAATTACATTTATTGATTTCCAGATGTTGAACCAACCTTGCATCCCTGGGATGAAACCCACTTGATCATGATGCACTATCTTTTTAATATGTTTTTGTATGCGATTTGCTAAAATTTTGTTGAGAATTTTTGTGTCGATGTTCATTAAGTATATTGGTCTAAAATTTTCTTTCCTCGATGTGTCTCTGTCTGGTTTAGGTATCAGGGTCATATTAGCTGCATAGAATGAGTTTGGGAGGGTTTCCTCCTCTTCTATTTCATGGAATACTTTGAAAAGTATTGGAATGAGCTCTTCTTTAAAGATTTTGTAGAACTCAGCTGAGAACCCATCTGGTCCTGGACTTTTCTTTGTTGGTAGGCTTTTGATGACTTCTTCTATTTCATTACTTGAAATTGGTCTATTTAAATTGTGTTATGTCCTCCTCGTTCAGGTTAGGCAATTCATATGTCTCTAGAAACCTGTTGATGTCTTCGAAATTTTCTATTTTGTTGGAGTATAGATTTTCAAAATAGCTTCTAATTATGTTTTGTATTTCAGTAGTGTCTGTTGTGATATTTACTTGTTCATTCCGAATTTTAGTGATTTGGGTTTTCTCTCGTCTTCTCTTTGTTAGTGTGGCTAAAGTTTTATCAATTTTGTTTATTTTTTCGAAGAACCAACTATTTATTTTGTCAATTTTTTGTATTGTTTCATTTGTTTCAATTTCGTTGATTTCAGCTCTGAGTTTAACTATTTCCTGTCTTCTACTACTTTTGGTGTTGGTCTGTTCTTCTTTTTCTAGGGCTTTGAGCTGTAGTGTTAGGTCGTTTATTTTTTGAGTTTTACTTCTTTTATTGAATGTGCTCCATGAAATAAATTTTCCTCTAAGTACTGCTTTCATAGTGTCCCAGAGATTTTGATATGATGTTTCTTTGTTCTCATGTACCTCTAAGAATTTTTAAACTTCCTTCCTAATATCTTCTGTTATCCATTCATCATATAATAGCATATTGTTTAATCTCCAGGTGTTGGGGTAATTTCTGTTTTTAACTCTTTCATTTATTTCTAATTTCAATCCATTATGATCTGATAGAACACAAGGTGGTACCTCTATCTTCTTGTATTTGCTAACATTAGCTTTGTGGCATAATATATGGTCTATTTTAGAGAAGGATCATGTGCTGCTGAGAAGAAAGTGTATTCACTCTTTGTTGGATGGTATATTCTATAAATGTCCGTTAAGTCTAAATTATTGATTGTGTTATTGAGATCTATGGTTTCTTTGTTCAATTTTTGTTTGGAAGATCTGTCCAGTGGTGCAAGAGACGTGTTAAAATCACCTAGTATTATTGTATTATGGTCTATTTGGTTTCTGAGATTGAGAAGGATTTGTTTGACATACATGGATGCCCCACTGTTTGGGGCATAGATATTTATGATTGTTATGCCTTGCTGATTTATGCTTCCCTTAAGCATTATGAAATGCCCTTCTTTATCCCTTCTGACTAACTTTGGCTTGAAGTCCACATTATCTGATATGAGGATGGATAACCCAGTTTTTTGCTGAGTCCATGTGCATAGTATGTTTTTCCACATCCTTTCACCTCTAGTCTATGGGTGTCTCTTTCTATGAGGTGACTCTCTTATAGGCAACATATTGTTGGATCTTTCTTTTTAATCCAATCTGCCAGTCTATGTCTTTTGATTGATAAATTCAGGCCATTAACATTCAAGGTTATTATTGAGATATGATTTGTATTCCCGGTCATTTGACTCATTTTATTTATTTATTGATTTATTTTTGACACGGCTTGGTTCCTCCTTTATTTTACAGTTCCTTTAGGATAGCTCCTCCCTTTGCTGATTTGCTTCTTTGTTTTTCATCTCTTCCTCATGCAATATTTTGCTGAGAATGTTCTGTAATGCTGGCTTTCTTTTTGTAAATTCTTTTAGCTTTTGTTTATCATGGAAGGATTTTATTTCATCGTCAAATCTGAAGGTAAGTTTTGCTGGGTAAGATTCTTGGTTGGCATCCATTTTATTTCAGAGCTTGAAAAATGTTGTTCCAGGTCCTTCTAGCTTTTAGGGTCTGGATTGAAAAATCTGCTGATATCCGTATTGGTTTCCCCCTGAATGTAATTTGGTTCTTTTCTCTCACAGTCTTTAAAATTCTGTCTTATTTTGTATGTTAGGTATTTTCATTATAATGTGCCTTGGTGTGCGTCTGTTGTAATTTTGTGTATTTGGAGTCCTATAAGCTTCTTGAACTTGATTTTCCATTTCATTCTTCAGATTTGGGAAATTTTCTGATATTATTTCATTGAATAGATTGTTCTTTCCTTTGGTTTGTTTCTCTAAGCCTTCCTCAATTCCAATAATTCTCAAATTTGGCCTTTTCATGATATCCCATAGTTCTTGGAGATTCTGTTCATGATTTCTTACCATCTTCTCTGTTTGGTCAACTTTATTTTCAAGGTTAAATATTTTGTCTTCAATATCTAAGATTCTGTCTTCCAGGTGTTCTATCCTATTGGTTGTGCTTTCTATGGAGTTCTTAATTTGGTTTATTGTTTCCTTCATTTCAAGGATTTCTGTTTGGTTTTTTTTCAATATCTCTAACACTTTATTGAAATGATCTTCTGCTTCCTGTATTTGCTCTTTTAACTGTCGATTGGTGCTATCATTCAATGCTTGCATTTGCTCTTTCATTTCATCGTTTGCTTCCCTTATCATGTTAATTATATACATTCTGAACTCCCTTTCTGTCATTTCTTCTGCCATGCTGTCATTGGATTTTATTGATGTAACATCTAGATTTGTTTGAGGCATTCTCTTCCCTTGCTTTCTCATATTGGTCAGGTATCAGTGGGCTGCTGAGATGTTGCAGATTACCTCTATTGATATATAATGTCCCTGAAGATTTCTAGTATATCCCCTCTTAGCCTTCAGTAGCCTGAAGTCTTGGAGGAAGTTGATAATGAGGAGCTCCACAAGGAAGCTGCCTCTGTAGGGGTGGTGGCCTTCAGGTGGGGTATATTCCCTGCTAGTGGGCAGAGGTGCCTCCACTTGTTGACCAATGGTCATCCAAAGGGGAACTAGGCTGTGGGCTGAGGCAAGGCCTGTTTGGGCCTGTGTCTCTGGTTTTACCGTCCTTGTGGGAAAACCTCACCCGGGGGGAAGACTCATCCGGTGGGGAGGTCTCGCTGATCAGTTCCCCTCCTGGCGGTTCCCCTCAATCCACAACTACCACCTGGGCAGGGCAGCCTTCCTGGGCAATGTTCTCAGGGACCCGGACCTACCTCCTGGACCTGGGATCCTCACCCTTTGCAGACGAGTCTCCTTAGACTGCCTCTCCTCAGAGAAGCTGCCTGCAGTCCTGGAAACTTCGCTCCGCCCCTCAGCTTGTCTCTGTGCAGCTCTTCCACCAAGTTCCGGGGACTGTGCTTTGCACCTAATCACCTGGCTATGTGGCCCGTACTCTGAGCAGCCACCTGGAGCCCTGTACAGATGTTTTGAGTCCCGGCGACCCGCTACCCGTCTCTTCCTCCAGGCAGCTACCCGGTGTTCTGTGTGGTCACTTCGAGACCAAGCAACTCACTGCGCACCTCCTCCTCCTCAGGGCCCCCCCCCCGTTGTTCAGGAGGTTGCTCTGAGTCCAAACAGCTCGCCGCATAGCTCCTCCTCTGGGCAGCTGCTGGAGCCCCGGCGGGTTGCTCCGAAACCAAGCTTTGTGCTGAGCGGCCTCCTCTACAAAGATCCCAGTTGTCCGTGTTCACTGCTCCAGCAGGGGGAGGGGTATCTTGCCGCCTGGGCTGGGCAGTCTTCCTCTGCAATGTTCCCAGGGGCCCGGACATACCTCCTGGGCCTATGTCTCTGGTTTTACTGTCACCTTCGCAGAGGAATCTCCTTAGGCTGCCCCTCCTCAGAGAAGCTGCCTGCAGTCCTGGAACCTTCGCTCCGCCCCTCAGCTTGTCTTTGCAGCTCTTTCACCAAGAAACCACCTAGGTCCCGGGACCCTGCTCTGCACCTAATCGCCTGGCTATGTGGCCCCTCCTCTGGGCAGCCGCCGGGTTGCTCTGAAACCAAGCGTTGTGCTGGGCGACCTCCTCTACAAAGCTCCCAGTTGTCCGTGTTCACTGCTCCAGCGAGGGGAGGGGTGTCACGCCGGGCAACTCTACTTCACACCGTTCCCTGTGTTCCAGTACTACCACCCTATCTGGGCCGTCTCCCCAACAGGAGAGACTCACCCGGTGGCTTTGAGTTGTTCCCAAGTCTCTCACTATCTCCTGTTTTGAATCCTGATTCCTGGAGCAACATGAAATGCAGCCACCCTCTAGTCCGCCATCTTGAAAAACCCCCTGATAAAGTTTTTACATCTGAGTTGAATTTGACTACTTTATGATTATCAAACTTGGATTTAATATTGTTAAGTGAAGAAGTGATATGTAATTAGAGATAGTTTTATTTATTCCTTTGGAAGTTTTTTGTCCTTGTCTAATTGCCCTGTCTGGGACATGCAATATTGTATTGATTAGAAGTAGTGAGAGCATCCTAGCTATGATCCTTATCTTGAAGGAGAAGCTGCCAGTTTTCCACTACTGAGTTTCATATTACTTATAGGATTTTTATACATGCCTTTTATTTTCACATAATTTTCTTCTGTATGTAGTTTATTGAGAGATTTTATCATAGAAGTCTCCTGAATTTTGTCAAGTGATTTTCTTCATATACTAAGATGATCACATGGTCTCTTTTTTTTCTGTTAACAAGTCCTATCACATTAATCGATTTGCATTTGTATCTCAGGGATAAGTCCCACATGTTCATTATGTATGATCATTTTTCTGTACTACTAAATTCAGTTTGCTTGTATTTTGTTGAAATCTTTGCAACCATGTTAATCAACATAATAAACTATAATTTTCTGTTCTTGTAGTGTCTCTGTGTGACTTTAGTATGAAGGTAATACTAAATGAATTTGGAAGTGTTCTCTTAACATTTTGGAAGACTTTAAGAAGTATTGATGCTAATTCTTTATTAAACACTTGGTTGAGGTCATGACTGCAGCCATCTCCTGAGTTTTCTTTCTTACACAGTTTTTGATTACTTGTTCATTACTGGTGTATCTTCAGATGTTGTCTTTCTTGATGATTTAGTCTTGACAGGTTGAATGTTTTGAGGAATTTATCCATTTCTTCTAGGCTGTCCAACTTGGTGGTAATTGCTCATATTAGTGATCTTTCTATTTATAGTTAGGATCTTTTTTTTTCAATTTTTGTGACATTAGTTGGAATATCTGGTTTTTCAACTTATTTGAGTACCCCTTTCATTTTTTTAACTAAATTAGGTAAGTACATGCTAAATATGTTTATCTTTTCAAAAAACAACCTTTTAGTTTTGTCTATACAGGCTAATTGGGGTATAATTGACTAAAATTTTGTATTTTAGGGTGTACTATGAGACATTTTAAATATGGATATACTGGGAGCTACAATAAAGCTAACATTCATTGCTTCACTTAGTAACTAAATTTGCATATGTGTGTGTCGTCACACAACAGATCCAGACACAAGTGACTATCTATCAAAACCACTTGGCATTAGATTACCTACTAACTTAGTATAGGAAAATATGTGAAAAGTTTATGAGTTCAGAGTGTTATATCCAAATAGATGACAATGAACAGGCAGTTAAAGACATAGCCAGCAATATCAGAAAACTAGCAATGTGTCAGTTCAAACCCAGAAAGACATTAAAGCTTGTGATCCAGTCTCACTATTTGGAGGACAGTTTTCAACTCTTGAAGGATTTTAAAACTTAATTGGCCTTGTAGGTATTCTGTTGTTAACCTGTTTATTGCTCCCATGTTTGGCTCCCCTTTACATTAGAACTGTTGGTTCTAATACAGAGAAAGCTTTTTAAAGAAATAAAAAAGGACAACAAATGTTTTGGAATTATATAAAGCTTTAAGCCAAAATAATGATGATGATCTTTGATTTAAATAACTAAATAACAATCATCAAAGGGAGAATGAAGCAGACCAGGTACCCCTATCCAAAAGACTCTTGACATAATTAAGCTTTTCCTCTTGTCAGATCAGCAGGCTATCTGCAGAGTTTATTGTGGTTGGTAGTTTCCTCTTTCTTGTAAATGCCAGGTTTGCACACAACAGATGTAACAGAATGTCTTCAAGTTTGTTGTACAAAAAGATATTATCTCTGTTTTCTCGGTAAAACCTTGTGAAACTGTCTAGTCTAGGGAATGGAAGAGAAAGCACTTGTCAAGTGAACCTTGAAACCCCTTCCCCACTAGGTAGAAAGTTCAAAGAATTTCCAAAATCTTTGTTCAAAGGAAGAATTCCTAGGTGAGAGCCACCTCTAAATCTTGCAGTAAACAAACCTGCTTCCTGAAAATTCTTCAAGGGTCCAGACTTTTCTGTCCTACTTCAACATAAATCGATGAACTCACTGATTGGGTTACAACTTTCATCATCTAATCATTTTACCTATGAACCTTCTTGCATCATCTCACACATGAACTTGTGGGAGACACCCCATATCTAAACCATAACAATGCACATTAACAATTCAAACAAAATATTAATGAAATGGTTATAAAAGGGAAGTAATAGAAAATTGATACAAAAATCTAACTGAAGCTGAGTGCAATCTGAAAACAGATTAAATGCACTATATTTAAAGTGGGGAATGAGTAAAGAGTTCACCTGGGATGATAACTGATGGCTCAGCTGGAGGCTTACCAAAACAGAAAAAGGGTCACAAGGACTGAGATCTGGCCTCCCTTATAGCTCCCATTTTCCCATGGGAAAGACCACTTAAAGGTAGTCTGCCTGCCAGTGTTAGACTCTGAAATAGTCATGGGGGCTTAAACCTGTTACTTTTCATTAGGTAAACTCTATTCCAATTGATTTAAATGATTAACAAAATAGACAAAAAACTGAAAACAGTTGATTAAAATATTCCAAAGAGTAACAATATGTTTTAAATTAACCTGATAAGGGAAGAAAAGACTCAAGTTGAATCCTGTATCTATTGTCTACCTGTTGAATTAGAGAATCCCTCAGAATGCCCACAGCAAGGGACAGGGTATTTGAGGTTACAATTTAGTAAAAAGTATCCATTGAATGTGGCTTGCAGTTTCTTAATAAAACTTCTTTGTTTCTGAGACAGTGAAAGATTGTGAAAAGTACTGTGTGAGACTCTGCCTCTGTCAAAATGTGAGTAAACCTGCAAAAGGCACTGACCCTCTCAAACTCAGCTATCACCTTCCCAAACTTAGATTTGTTTCTTGTGTGTGTGTGTGTTTAATGCATAAAATTATACGAACTCCCCCCACAACAGGATGATTGAGGCTTATGTATTCCACCCAATGAAGAGTACCATATCTTCTAAATTAAATAGCAGTTATCACATATTCAGTGGTTCTTTCTTAACATTTTGATAACTCCTTTACAAGTGACATTGTAGCTAACAGAACAATTGAACTCACCAGTAGTTTCATTTTTCTATATAAAACCTGTTTCCCGGCTTCCTTATTTCTATCCTGGTTATAGATGACAGCACTGGAGATTACTTGAGTCTGTCTGGGTCCTGAGCCCTGGCTATCACCTTAGAGCCACCCCCTGCACTTTCTGATAGTTTCAGGGTCTACCTTATAAAAATGCATTCCTTTTCCACCACCAGATGTTACCACACAACCATGCGGGCACAACCACCTGATCCTGCCCAGACTTCAACCCTGCCCAAGCCCCAAGATCAGGGAACAGAATTTTACAGGGGTCTTATCAGCACAGAAGTCCAGGCCTGATCCTGGCACTGAGGATCCCGCTTTGGGTGGGAACAAGGATCCTGGAACTTCCTTTCCACTTCAGGTACAAGGGCCCACTTCTCAGCAATACTCTAAAGTACCCGTTGATACCAGTGCTCTCAGAGGGCCCCCTGTGAAATTGCTCAGTCCCAGAGGCTCAAGGAATCTCCTAATGTCATCACTCAAAAAGATGAGAAAGGGCAGGGAAAATCTAACTCTGGGGTATTTTATAGGGCTAATTGAGTAGGCTTGCATGAGCTGTCCATGTGAAGCCCCATGATGGGCTTTCCCTAGTAAGGCTCTGGCTGGGCTATTTCTAGGAATTGTCTGTGTAAAGCCTTGTGATTAGATGTTCCTAGTATGAAATGCATGTGTGAAGCCTTGCAGTAAGCCCGTAGGAGAACAAAGGGATATTTCAGCTCAGTTTGTTAATAGGTGATGGGGGAGATGAGGTGCTACCTGCTAACTTTTGTTTTCTCTGCAAACGCCTCTCTAGGGCAGCAAAGCAAAACTTAGATGGGGAGCTACCTGCTAACTTTTGTTTCCTTTGCAAGTACCTCTCTATGGCAGGAAAATGAAATTTATTTTATAAATGGCAATCAGGACTTAAAATGGTTGCACAGATGTTAAGCTATGGACCTTATAATCATCATATTATCAGCTCAAGATATTCAGAAAAATCCTATTCTTTTTCCTGGTGCATAGTACGGTATTTTTGGGTATAGAATTTATTTAATCAGTATGTTTTGATGTTTATTTTGCTTCTAATTTTCACATAAATGCAGTGAATAATTTTGTCTATGAATTTTTGTATACTTGTGTTTCTCTTTCCATGGTACAAATTCCAAAATATAGACTTATTTGTTAAAATATACAAACGTGAAAACTTGATAGATGTTTAAAAATCTGTTCCAATTTATGCTCCCACTAATATTTGTTAAAGAGAAAGCTATTCTGACACATTAAAATGTTAAGGAAGGGGGTGTAGGTGTGGCTCACTGGTAGAAGAATACTTACCTAGTGGCATGGGTCATGGGTTTTATCATAGCCCACAAAATTAAATAAATAACTCACTAAGCTTAAGTTAGACTTTTGCTGTGGTTTGGGTGTGGTCTGTCTCCCAAAGTTTCATGTGTTAGAGGATTGGTCTTCAGTGTGATGGTGTTGAGGTAGTAGACCCTTTAAGAGGTGGGGCCTAGTGAAAAAGAGGAAAAGGATTAGTCCATTGGGGCATACCATCAGAATTAATGCTGGTCTCATGAACTGAGTTAATTCTCATGAGAACCAACTTATTATAAAGCAATACCACCATATGCACTTGGCCCCTTCTGCACATGGCAATTTACCTTTCTCTACCCTCTTATGATGTAGCCAAGATTCTTTACCAGAGGCTGAACAAATTGAATCTCTCAATCTTGGACTTTCAGCCTCCAAAACTGTAAGTTATGTAAACCTCCTTTCTTTATAATACTAAGTTTCAGGAGTTTTACTATAGCAATAGAAAACAAATAAATCAATTTTAATCAAGACTATGGTGAATGAGGTATTAACAATAAGAGACTGATGACCTAGGCTAGTTTGAGGAGCAATATACTGCAACGTACACAGTCAAGGGGGTTGAAGATTCTACAGCCCTTGTTTTGTTTCATTTTATTTGTTTGTTTTCCCATGGTCTTCGGATAAGAAGAGGAATATGTTACATATTTCCCAGGCCATACTTAATTCTCAGATCCTATAGCATAAATGATTTTGATGCACCCTGCCATACTTCACCACAAGCTGGACAAAAGTCTTAGTGAAATGTTGACCCTGAGCTGCTCCATGTCCCCAGAGGTGTTATCTGCAAGTACCTTGCCAGTCAGACTATGGTGAGCCTTTAATGTAGTCACCCTAAATACCACAGGTTTTTAGTTTTTTAAAGATAAGGTCAGCAAAAATACACAAGAAAAAAACAGCAGCAGCAACCACAACAAAAACACCTGTTAGGAAATAGTCTCAAACATCTTGGCAGATTAAGTGAGCAAATTGCAGGAGAAATGCACAGATGTGGAGAGCAAAAAGAAAACCAGGTTAAAAAGCATTTTTCTGTAGAACTTCCCACACAGATCCCAGGTTTCCTATGGTTACCTGGCTCTTCTGCCCCAGATGAGAGCAAATGAAGACTACATCCTTTTGGTTGGCTCCAGGGCACAGCTTCCTCGTGATGCAGAACCAGGCTAGGATGCACTGGCTGGGGTTGAGCCTTAAGTACACACACTGCCTATTTCCTGCTCCACCCCAAGACCAGTCAAGCCTCTTGCTTTACCTGGCAAATGAAAAGGCATTGCTGAATATGCCTGTCCTTCCCCATATTCCGTGCAGTGTGCCAAGTTTGCCTTGATGCTGTATACATGGGCACCAAGGGCACACCTTGAAAGTTCTGAGAAGCTACTCAGTGCAGGAAGTTGCCTTTGCAAGTGTGCGCAGGTCCAACAGCAATATAGAGTGCTTAGCCAAGCCATCTGATGCCCGCCCAAGGCATAGGAGACAAGGCAGACACCACAAGCTGGGTATACAAGATATAAACTCACAGGTTCTCTCAACTTCTGTGACACTCCAGTAGCTTGCCTGAGGCAAATCAGTGCAACTCCTTGGGAGGAGTGGTTGGGACCCTGGGTGCCAGTCCAGGCTGCACAGGGGTGAGAGGTGCTGGATGCTGTTGAGCGGTACTGAAGGGGAGGTTTCGCCCACTTTCTCTTGCACTACAATAATCCTTACCCTTTGGGGTCACTAGCAGTCCCATGGCTCCTCCTCTTTTCATTTCCAATGGAAACCTGGAAGACCAGGGGGACAAAGGAGGGATGCAAGGGTGTGTGTCAGAGCCAACACAGAGAAGGGCACCCTCCCTTAAGGATGAGGGCAGAGAGTAGAGAGTAAGGGGTCACCCTCCACTATTTCTCACAGAATGTGGCACAGCACATTCTGGCACCACAGGCAGGAGGTTGGGAAAGAGCCTGTCCAGGGAAGGGGGTGAGGAGAGCCTTACTTGCAGCTTACAATATTCTAGGTAGCACTGGCAGAGAGTGTGGGAACCTCATAGGGCTATTCTATTATCCCCTCTATAGGACTAGTCCAACCAATGGAATTCTGGGCATACCTTTCAAAAAGAACTGCTGCTATTGGCTTAATGAGGTGTTCAGAGTGGGAGTGACCTTACCTGGTCCAAACATATTGCTCAGAAAGTAGAACAGACAGAGTAACAAAAGGAGTTGAAAGGGGAAATGGGACCCCAAAGGAAATCTAATTTTTCCCCAAAGATGTGAAACATGAAGACATGTACACTCTAAAAAAGAGAAGCCTCTGGACCTGTAATGGGATCTGGGGTGAGAGTGGATGTGGCTTCTAAGCCTCTTCAGGGTAAGTCCACTGTTCTCAGTTCACCCCAGCTGCCTTTTGAGGCCTGGCCCCCATCTACGTGCAGAAGAATGGAGCACCTCATGGGGTGAGGGTGACCTGAGGTCAGTTGCTCCTCTCCTGATGACTGCTGCTGTCCCTCTGCCTGGCTGAGGTCAGGGCTGCATATGCAACCTGCACATCACCCTACAGACAGAAAGCCATGGTGAAGTCACTCTTGAATGCAGGAGAATGTAAGTTTAAAAGGAGCTGGTGGGGACAGCAGCCTGCTGCTCTTTGGTGGCCTTCATGAAGATTGGTTCAGTGATTGTAAGGGTAGAGGTATATAGGCTGTGGGAGGCAGGAATGTGGCAGGAAACCACCACCCTTGCCTCCCAATAAGATCTACAGTTTGGTGGGAATTTCATTATAGTTCTCAACCTGCCACCATTGTGATGACATTTTTGTAGCCCATGAGTGGCAGCCATGTTGATGGGAAAACACCAAGGAGGCCCAACTGGGCCTTTATCACCCCCTAGAGAATTAGAAAGAGTGGGCTGTGGATGCTTGTCTGTCCTTTCACATAACAGACCAGCATTATTTTAATAAAATGGACTATCTAATCTTTGTTGTCAGCAGGTCTTTCCTCCATTTAACATTGTTTACAGACAGTAGGTATTTGAATAAAACAAAAAACCACTCACCTGATGAAATTTATCCTAGAGAATTTTCACATATTACATAATGCCCCATGGATCTCCCTGCTGGGTGCTTGATTTTTGGTCTCACAACTTCCCTTTTGTTGCTCTGTCTAGAGAGGGAGTAAAAATTACAGTTTATCTATGGGAAAGAACACAGCTTTCTACAGATTTGCAGACAGGCTTCAGATACTTCACAATGTTTAGGAAATGGTCAAATATCAATTTCTGAAAGTTAATACCAAAATTTTAGTGCTATGAAAACATCTTCCATAAAATAGTAAGTGTCAGAGAGAGTTTCTAGCCTGTGGCACTTTCCTCTACCCCTTCCTGTACAAATCTGATGACCACATGACTCTTGCTACCATAAATGATGCTGTTTGAGTCCTGCCCTCCAACCCAGGGGAGCTGCTCTCAAGCAGTCAGAGAGCTCTCAACTCAACCAGGAGTCAAACTATCAATATAATCACGCAGGATCCTCACATATAGGATATCCAGGGGAGACCATCTTTCAGCAATGTCATTATTTCTTTAGCTCATGAGTCTCAGTTTGGGCAGCACTCAGCAAGGGTACCTTGTCCCTGTACCTCTCTACCTTGCTTAGGGCTGGCAGCATGATAGTTGGGGCTGGAATCTTCTGAAGGTCCTTCATGTGATTGATGGTTCCTGGTGTGGATTGTCAATAGAGAAGTTTGCTGAAGCTGTCAGCAGGGATATCTGGATGGGACTCTCCAGAAAACTCTGGGCTTCCTTATAATATGATAGCACAAAGCAGGTCATTTTCTGGAATCTGGATGTAGAAGTCACTCCCATTCCTTTCTTCCATTCATGGTGGCAATTATAAAGACCTGACCTGTTTCAAAGAAAGAGAAATACACTCTGTCTCTCAATGGAGCATGTCAGGATCCTGGAAGAGCATTTGGGTAGAAATATTGTCATGGCCGTATGTGGAAATTATGTTCTAGAGGTCACCAAGGGTGTCTGGGTAAGGGGACAGGTCCCAAATATGACTCATTACTAGAAGTTAAGGACAAAGTCCAAAATGTCTCTACTATGCCCTAAAGTGAGCAGATGTCCACCAGCACAGAAAGACCAGACATACCTCAAGCCTCCTTAAGAAAAACTACCTCCCATGCCAAAACTCTCCAACCTATGCAATAAGTCACCCCTGGATCTTCTTTGGGAAATTGTCATTGGAAAGGTGTTTGAGGAGTTTCCTCCAAGGAAACAGTGGGAACTCAAGTTGACCCTAGGTAGTTTCTTGACTTATATTGCTGAAAAGAATCTCAAGACATATCAAAAGCAAGACACAAGTGCAGATTTATTAAAGGACTGCAAATATATACACACCCAAAAGGCAGGGCAAATCTGCTCCTTGCCTCTCAGAGAAGGTGAGCGAGGTATCCAGGGTTGAACTCTCTGTCTGCAGGTTCTCAGGTAAGCTTTTGTTGTAATTGTATCCCATTTTAATCATTTGATATTTGAGGTTTAGAATGTTTCTTCTTAAGTAGTCCAGCCATAAGTCAGTTGTGGCCACATTTCACTTTTGAATCTGGTAAAATTTAAACTGATTATGTTTTTTGTCTTAGTTGATCACTAGATCACAAGTAAACACTGAGCCTTTGTTCTTCTAAGTAAAGAGACAGGTGTGGCTGGTCATGCTTATAGACCCAGATTTCCATTTGATAAATATCTCCTTTTCTCTCCCTCTGAGTCCACCTATTTTAAAACAACCCACTGAATGAGAGGATTTTTCATGGCTAGGTCATTTTATGAATCTTGTCACACTGTCCTGCATGCCATATTTGTGTAACACCTGTGGTTGGCATAGGTGATACCATCAGGTCAGGCATTCTGATAAAAGACATATAAAGAGGGAGGTGTACGCTCTGCTTGGGCTGCCCACCCCATAGAGTCTTGAATACACCTGCTCAAGGGGACCTGGGTGAACAGCCCCTACAAGCCAGAACATCTGTTATGTGAGTTGGGACATATCTTGAGTGGCTTATCAAGCCTGAACTTCTATACCTGTGTCAACTTGTGCAAGTAAAAGAACTCCATGAACTGGGGTTCTCTGGGCCTCCGTAAGGGAGGAACCAGTGGGGGCAAAGACAAATACTCAGAACACAATGTGTAATGGAGAAGGGTAGGACCTGAAAGGAAGGGCTCACCACCTTCTTTCTACTGCCTAGTCTCTAGTGGGCCATTTGGGGCCTGTGCCTTTGCTGTCACATAGGTGGTGCCTACCATGCAGCAGGGTCCATTCAGGATACAGGACCTCACTCTGCTCCCATGAGCCAAACACAGTGCTAGGAACACATGTGTTACTTGGTCCCTACCTTAGGGTCACAGGGCTGAGACCTTTGTCTGTCTCTTGATGCCTCAGAACAGGGATTAACCAGTGGCCAGTCAAGAGTTGGGAAGGATCTGTTACTTCAGCACAGAGCATGCCTTGGCCAAGTGCTAGGCAGGGCTGCTGTAAGGACCCAAGCCAGTGCAAAGAGTGTGCCGCTTTCATGCATCTGAGTGGAATTCTCTCTGAATATCCATGTTTGGAATCAGAACCATTGGGCATGATCCTTAGAAAGGACTTTAGCCATATGCAGGGTCTATAAATAAGAGATGGGGAATAAACTCTTACTTTACTTGATTGCCTGAAGACTTGCTGTGTGGAGCTTCTCAGAATGTGTCCCTGAGTCCCTGTTGCATTTCCCACACTGTTCCAACCCCACTTTCTTCTCCCAGGCAGGCCTCATCACTAACCCCAGTCCTCTTAGGGAGAAGTCTGTCCATTATCTGAGCCCTTCCTCAGTTTTACCACATAAGCCCAGAGTCCTTGCTTTTGGCACATCCCTCGCTCTCCCAGCACCTTCCCTCACCCCATCAGTGATCCAGAAGTCATTATGACAGAGCCAGAGGTGACTGAGAGCAAGTGGGACACTTCTCTTTAGAAAATGAAAAGCCAGACTCTGTCAGGGGTCAGTGTCATCCAAGGAGAAGCCAAAATCCACAACTACCACCTCTGCCACAGGTGGTCATGCCTGAAAAGATTGAGTCGCTCCCCAACAGCCTGCAGCAAGAGCACCACATCACACACTTACACACCCACAGAGGGCTAAGCCTGGATGCTGTAGACTACAATATGGAGCAGCACTTCGTCAACTCTAGCCTGGCAGGGGCCCTCCTGTCACCTGTACCACCAGGGTTCCCCTCACCCCACCACCCCAATGTCTGTACAAAGTTCCCACCTGCTGTGGACCCCATCCAGACCATGAGGTTGTATTCTGGCTCCAGCTTTCTTCCAGGTAAGAAAATGGATTTGGAAAAGCCATCTCTTCCCTGAAACTGCTGCCACAACCTGAGTCACTCACTCTCTTTCAGCTGTTCCCCCACTTCTTTGCTCCTGCTGCTGATAAAATTGTTTCAATATGTGAGGCTCTCTAGGTTTATTTCATACTCTCTGGAGCCACTGCAAGGTCTCTGTGATACTCCCAAAACCTGCCCTCATGTGACTAGCCTGAGTCGACCTTAACATTTTGATACAGTGGCTCAGTCTGTTCCCTGAAACATTGCATTCCAGGCCCTACCCACAATTGGCTTGGCCTCATACCTGTGAAGTGAAAGGGGTCCCAGAACCTGACCTCACAGTCAGGGACTCTCCAAGGGTGTGCTGTCCAGTGCATTTGTGTGTGTGTGTGTGTGTGTGTGTGTGTGTGTGTGTGTATGTATATTTTTTCACTGTTTTAAAAGCATGATTTGTTAAAGATTTGTTAAAATAGTCTTTAGCAGAGCAGTCTGGCTCTAAATATCAAAGCTCTAATTAACATACTCCTAACCAGAGCTTGGCATTTTGATTGCTTTTTTTACTCTATCCCCACTTGAATGTAAAAGCAGGTGTAGTGTAATTTGCTTACAGAACGAAATAGAAAAGTTTAATGTCCTTAAGTCAGGGGACCAGTGGCTAAATAAACCACAACACATCCACAAATGAAAAAATACATAGCTATTGGGAAGATTAAGACAGAGCTGTATCCCCTGGTGTGAGCACATCACCCTCTCATTTACTTTTTAAATCAGAAAACAAATCTTTAGCACCTGCTGTGTAAGTTAATGAGAACTTGTCTCAAAATTTATAAAAGGACTGGGGATGTAGCTCAGTGGTACAGTGCCCCTAGGTTCTATCCTCGGCTTAAGAGAGAGAGAGAGAGAGAATGCAGTGCATTTTTGTAGAAGATTTAATGTTAAAAGGAGGTCAATAGCCAGGTATGGTGGCACTCGGAGGCTGAGGCAGGAAGATCGTGAACTAAAACCCAGCCTCAGCAAAAGGGAGGTGCCAAGCAACTCAGTGAGACCCTGTCTCTACACAAAATACAAAATAGGGGTGGGGATATAGCTCAGAAGTAGAGAGTCCCTGGGTTCAATCCCCCAGTACACACACACACACACACACACACACACACACACACACACACATAAAGGAAGTCAGTAAATAAAAAGATCTAAAGTTATAGATAAAAATCAAAATCTGGGGAAAAAATGGAAATATTTAGCCAAATCTCATTTGTATTTTAAAATTTTGTCCCAAAATTCCCCCTGTAGAAATATAACCCAAAGATACAATAACAAATTTGAAAGACCATTCCATGTAGCACTGCATGTAATGACAAAGATGGGAAATAACCCATCTTTCGCTGTATGAACTAGGGTACTAGGAACTCCACAATGGGACTCAAGAATATTTTTTAAATACTCTTATGGAGGAATCTTTTGAAATTTTATCCTGTGATAAAAGCACAGTAAAAAATGCATACAAATGACTGGGACGATAGCTCAGTTGGTAGAGTGCTTGCCTTGCAAGCACAAAACCCTGGGTTCAATCCCCAGTACTGCAAGAAAGAAAAAAATATCTATATAGAATGTGACCATTTGTCTTTTTACATTGTTATATGTACATATGTAATATCTATAACATAGATTAAGTATTCGGACAATATAATTTTAACACAATTCTGTCACTTTTCATCAATTCCAAATCATCATCCTCATGGGAGCTACCATTATCTTTTACAACAATCACTACAATAATCTCCTAAAGTTATTAGGAGCTGCTTTTATCCTTGTCTCTAAGTCCATTCTTAAACCACGGTGACCCCTAAGAGTTGGTTGGATCATGACAGAATTCTGCTAAATCTAATGTGTGGCTTCCAATCTCACTTTGATGGCCTCATAGAGTTCATTTTATCTAACTCAACACTCTCCTTCCTACTGTCTTCTTCATGTACTTAAACCACAGCAAACATGCTTCTGCCTCAAGACCTTAATACTTCTTTCTTGCTTTTGCTAGGAAATTCTCCCTACAGAGCCTCTGTCCAATTTTTATGTTTTATAACTTCACTATCCTTTAGTCTCTGCTCAAATGTTGCTGGGACTGTCCTCAAACTTGAGATTCTCCTGCCTCAGTCTCCCAAGTCACTGGGATTATAGACATGTGCCACTATGCCCAGCTAAGCATTACTCTCTTGGAAGAAATGTTTTCATTTAGGATCTACAAAGTTGTTCATTATTTAAGTGTTGAGTATGAAAGAGGGGAGAGAACAAGGTTTTATCTTCTGGGATCTAAGTGGTTACATATTTTAATTTTATTCAATTTTAATTAATTTATATTTAAGTAGCCACACAGGCTCCTGTTACCACATTGGGCAGTGCAGATTTAGAGAATGAGAGAATAAAAGGACAAAGTATAGGAACACATTCTTGGCACTCCAGGCTGTGGTCTTGGACCTGGAGATGAGATGGAACCAGCAAAGGAGATTGGAAGAAAGAACAGGAAGAACAAGAGAGAATTTGGCTCTAGAGGTCCATGGAAGAGACCATTTCAGGGTATGCTCAGGTGGGACAAATTTCAACGGGCTGAATCCTGCCAATATGTTACATTCAATGAGGACTCAGAAGGGATTTAACCTGCAGATAAGACTTTGACCTTGAACAGCATGTTATGAGTACTGTGCAGGTACATAAGTGCCAACCTGTCTTTGTTCGAGAGAAAACCCAACCTTTTTTTTATGTTTATGGTATTCTGTTCCTTTTTCAATGGGATTGCAAAATCCATGATGGCATGTTTTCCTGTCTTTTGTGTCTGTATGAATAATTACATGACAGGGGTTTCTTTGGTTTGCTTCATTGATTTTTATATTTCAAAAATGGAGAACAGTGACAGAGGATGGGAGAGCAGTGACTGAGATTGGGGGTCTCTGATGAGTTTATGTCTGTGGCATGACTGGTACCTAGGAATGTTTCTGTGCAAGGGCACAGCATGCTTAGCTGCTGTGGCAATGCCCTGCATGAGGAAGCTCTGTGCAAGAGTCCTATTAGCTCTGACCTTGATCTCAGGCACACAGCTCCCAGGAAGGAACTCTTATGCTAGACAACCACAATGTTTCACCAGCTTCGCTTGTCTGGTTCCTGCCTGCCTTATAGTAACTTTTAACAGTGGACTTTCTTGAGAGCTACAAAAAGCTCCTAACATTTCACTTTGCAACTGTGAATTGCAACTATGTAGGATGTCCTGGTTTCTGTAACTTTCCAGAATAGAAAGAATAATGGTTGTGTAGTCTTTAACCTGATAATGAGACATATATAAATAAAGATTGCTGGCATAACTCTTTAGATCTGCATCTCCATCAGAGGGCAGCATTCCACCTGATCCCAGCTTAATCTTTGAAATCTGTGTCTGTGAATCTTTATTTTTCCAATCCCCTTTTGCCCCTTACCAGACCCAAGAGTTTAGTTGCACTGGTTGAGACAAAGGGCTAAAAATATAATTGTTACATCTTAAATGTCATTTCTTCTTATAATTTTATTCAGAAACAAATGTGTTCATCAAAAACAAATTGTTCAAAACAAAGTGTTTAAAGAATGGAAGAAAACAAATATTCATAGTAAATGGTTTGATAGATTGATTCCCAATGTATTTTTTTGGAGGGGTTATTGTGAGTGGGATAGTTTTTCTAATTGTTTTTCAGCAAATTCATTATTAGAGTATAGGAATGTAATTGATTTATGGGTGTTGATTTTGTATCCTGCTACTTTGCTGAATTCAGTTTTCTAGTAGAAGGGAAATTTTTTTGTCTTTTAAATAAAGGATCATTCATGTCATTGGCAAACAGAAAGTTTGTACTCTCCTTTTCCTACTGGTATCCCTTTAATTAACTTCTCTTGCCTAATAGGTCTGGCTAGAGTTTCAAGAATTTTATTGACTAGGAGTGGTGAAAGTAGGCATCCATCTCTTGTTTATGTTTTTAGAGGGAATACTTTCAGGTTTTTTCATTCAGAATAATTTTGGTCTTGGGTCTGTCATATATATCCTACTACCCCTAGTTTTTCTAGTGTTTTAAATAAGATTGGGTGCTGTAGTTTGTCAAATTATTTCTCTGCATTTATTGAAATAATCATGTGAGTCTTCTCTTTAAGTCTATTTATGAGATGTATTTCATTTATTGCTTTTCATATGTTGAACCAACCTTGCGTCCTTGGGAGGAACCCCACTTGATCATGGTGCAGTAAATTTTTAATGTGTTTTTTATGTGATTTGTTACTATTTTATTAAGGATATTTGCACCTATGTTCATCCAGATATTGGTCTGAGGTTTTCTTTCCTTGATGAGTCTTTGTTTGGTTTTGGTATCAGTGTGATAATGACTTACTGCATAGAATAAAATTGGGGAAGCTACCTCATTTTGTATTTCATGGAATAATTTGAGGAGAATTGGTATTTTTTTCTTTTTTTAAGTTCTGGTAGAATTCATCCAGTCTATGACTTTTCTTTGTTGGTAGGCTTTTGATGACTTCTTCAATTTCATTACTTGAAATTGACCTGTTTAGACACCTACAATAAAAACTATAGAAGACTAAAGAAGAAAATTGAAGAAGACCTTTTTTATGGTTTGGATGTGAGGTTTCCACCAAAAGCTCATGTGCTAGACAATGCAAGAAGGTTCAGAGGATAAATCATTATGTTGGGAGAGTATTAACCCAATCAGTGAATTAATCCCCTTATGGGGATTAACCAACTAGTAACTGAATTGTTAAGGTATGGCTAGAGAAGGTGGGAATTGAGGGTGTGGCTTTGGGGTACATATTTGTATCTGGCAAGTGGAGCCCTCTCTCTCTGCTTCCTGATCTTCATGCAAACCACTTCCCTCTGCCACACTTTTCCACTATGATGTTCTGCCTCACCTCAAGTCTTGAGGACAGAGCCAGATTTCTATGGACTAAGACCTCTGAAACCATGAGCCCCAGAATAAACTTTTCTTCCCTAAAATTGTTCTGGTAAGATCTTTTTGTCATAGCAATTTTAAGAGCTGACTAAAATTGAATTAGACCAGAACCCCTTCACCTCGTAGAAGAAAATGTAAGCCCAACACACCAACTGATCAGCTCAGGAACTGACAAACTCAGAAACTGAGCTGATTCATAAAGTGCAAAAAGTAATATCAAAGCTCAAAGAATGGGATGGAATTACATTTATACCCAGTAAAGGAAATGATAAAAAGCATGAAGAAAGAACTTACAGAATGGGAGGAAATCTTTGCCACCTGAAGCTCAGAGAGGGCATTAATATCTGGGACATTAAGAACTCAAGAAACACCAAAAATAAGCAAATAACCCAATCAACAAATGGAAAAAGGAACTAAAGAGACACTTCTCAAAATAAGAAATATGAACAGTCAACAGTTATATGAAAAATAGTCTAGCAATTAAAAAAAATTCAAATTGAAACTACACTGAGATTCCATCTCACTCCAGTCAGAATGGCAATTATCAAGAATACAAGTAACCATAAATGTTGGTGAGGATGTGGGAACAAAGTTACATTCATATATTGCTGGTGGGACTGCAAATTGTTGCATCCACTCTGGAAAGCAGTATAGAGATTCATCAGAAAACTTCAAATGGAACCACAATTTGACCCAGTTATCTCACTCTTTGGTATATATCCAAAAGATTTATAATAAGCCTTCTAGAGTGATATAAGCCACATCAATGTTTTTAGCAGTACAATTCACAATAGCCAAGGTATGGAGCCAACCTAGGTGCCCTACAATACATGAATGGATAAAGAAAACGTGGCATATATTCACAATAGAGTATTACTCAGCAATAACGGATGACTTTATGACATTTGCTGGGAAATGGATGGATCTGGAGACTACCATGATAGGTGAAATAAGCCAATAAGAAAAAAAAGTCAAATGTTTTCTCTGATATGTGAAAGTTACCCCACAATGATTTCGGCAGAGTACACAAAGTGAAAGAAGGGAAAAGGAATGATAGTGAAATGAATCCTACATAATTTTCATATACACATATATGAATATACCCTAGTGAATCATACCGATGTATACATTCCCAAGAAATTAATTTAAAAATGATTTGATATATTTGCAAAAGTGATCATTACTTCTAAAAGATGGTTAATCCAATTCAGGGTTAAAAATAAGACCAGCATCTACATGGGGGGTGACATGTCTCAAGTTCCTGGTCTGTGGCTGCTGTCTTGTCTCTCTGCACTTCTTCTTTACTCGAGCCATTGCTCTGCAGCCTGCCAAAGTTCTTAGTATATGACCCATGTGCCAGTTCCATGGGAGGAACCACCTCCTCTCTGAGTTCATGACTACTGCACCAAGCAGCCCAGCACATCCTATACTAGTGTAGAGACTTTGGTGGTTCCAGTGAGCATGGTCTCTGCAGGCCCTGCATATTAGAAAGATTATCAGTGGCAGAATGACTACTACTGTGAACAAATACGTGACTGCTGAGCACAGAACCTACACCAGCCACAACTACACCAAAATAGTCCATGGGGTTAGAGACTCCACATTCCACAGAGGACAGCTCCCAAACCCTTCACTGCACTGCCTTGCCCTGCCATGTCCACAGTGTGCTGTGCCCACCTGTGGTACTAGGATCTCCAAGACCATAGGTTAAAAACAGTTTCGAAACCAAGTAATAGTCTGGCACTGAGAATGTAGCTCATTGGTAGGACACCTGCTTACATGTGCTGGGTCCAGAGTTAGATTCCCATCCTTCCTAATTAATATGTAAACAGTAAGAGTAGTAGAAATGTCCAGTAACTTCTACAACTAATTATTTTTTAAAGAGATTAGCTCACTCTAGTTGTCCAGAAATGTTTTTAGATTGAAAGGCACAATAAAGCCTATGATTCTTTAAGTAAAAAAGCAGCTCTAATTTTGTATTTTTGTACTTATAAAAGTAAGAGAGTGAATAAGAGTACTGAATCATGCAATTAGTGATTGAGGTAAATATTTGTCAATTCCCTATTTCACATATTAGTTATGCATTTAAAATTTTCAATATAAAAAGTTGATAATTTCTAAAGTCTGCTTCTATTCTGTTATAACATGACTTTCCTTTTTCAATTTTTGAGTGAAGAATATTTTTAAATGCAAAAGTAATGAAAATATCAGTTAAAATATGGCTTAAACATTAGTGTCTACATCTGGGGCTCAAACTCATGATTGAATTAAAGTTACATAAGAATTTTGTTTCCTTCTGAAGGTGAGCTCTGAAAAATTAGGTAACATCATTTTAATTTAGGATCTTATGAGGGAGTACACCCCTCAAATGTCCAATGATTAGATGATTAGGAGAGATGAAAAATGGAAATGAAGATTTTATTACTTATAGGTTTAAAGTGTGGGGAGGCTGTGGGGTGTGGAAAGAGACAAAGAGAAATATTGAGAGATATGTACCAACATTTTGTTGGGTACAGGGCATTATCCAGAGAGGTTTCCTGTGGTGAGTTTTAATTAGTGAGTTTAAAGCAAAAGGCAGGAGTTCCAGGTCATCACATTGTGACTGAGAGGTGGTCACTGGCAGAACTGCACTGTCCACATGGGAGGTAGAATTTAGTGCAGAGAATCAAGTAGGTTGTATCCCATGTGCCAAAGGTAGGTGGTCACTGAGAAGTGGTTGTTTAAGATATATATCTGGAAGTACCATTTAGGGGAACTAGGTTGAGGGTGAATGAGCGCTGCTTCTAACATGAAAAGGCAGAATATATTTAAAATAGATGCTGAGTGTTATGGGTATAGATATTGTTGCTCGTGTAAAGAATGCAAGAAAGCTTAGGTGAAATGACTGGGTCATGAGAACTTTTACCTAATTGGTGCATTAATCCCCTGAATGGGATTAACTGGGTGGTAACTGTAGGCTCGTAGGGAGTGGCGAGGGGAGGTTTATCAATTGGGAGGTGTCTTTGGGGTGTGTATTTTGTAAGATGAGCCTACTGTCTCTCTCTCTTTCTCTCTCTGCTTCCTGGCGCCTTGTTCCCAGGTACTTTCCTCTGCCACACATTTCTCCATATTGTTCGCCTCACCTCAGTACCTAAGGAATAGAGTCAGCCATCTATGGACTGAGACCTCTAAAAACCCTGCCACCACAAAATAAACTTTTCTTCCTTCAAATTGTTCTTGTCAGGTCTTATGATCATAGAAGCAAAGAGCTATCTAAAAAACAATGAGAAAATTTTTTTCATCTTGTGGTTTCAGAGGTCTTAACTCCATAGTTCTAGGCCCAAATTGAGCCAGACCATCATGGCAGAAGGGCATGGAGGAGGACTGAAGCTCAAGAAATGGCAAAAGGAAGCAGAGAGAGAGGTAGGGAAAGAGAAAGAAGTACACAAACTAGGGACAAAACATAATCCCCAAGGCAGGCCACTAGTGACATACCTCCTCCAACCATACCCTACCTCTCTATACTAACCACCCAGCTAATTCACATCAGTGTATTCCAACTCTCAATCTAATCAATTAACCTCTGAACATTCTTCATTGTCTTACACATGAACTTTTGTAGGACACCTCATATCAAAACCATTACCGTACCATAGTGCATTTGGTCTTTATTATTCATTCTTAAACTAGCATCAGCTGGGCCTTTCCAGGCTGATACTTTGAAAATAATTTCCTTGTCCCTACTTGGATTACTCATTTGTAAATGTCAAGTTTTTCCCCAAATTGCAAGTGTTTTACCAGTTGACAACCTAAATAAACTTAGATATAACTTACATATTAAACTACCATGTAGCATGGAAGACCTTTAAAAAAGAAAGATTAATATAAATTATGTCATAATTTTAAAACTTCTTAATGAGGAAGAAACATCATCCTCAAGGTTATAATTTGTCATACTTTGTACATTCTTCCCATACCTCAGCCTTTTAGTTTGATTTGACCTTGCAAAAATGGGCAATGTTTTTGTTTTTCTTCTATGATTTCTGGAGTTTGCTTGCAATTGTGATATCACTGAATGACATACTGGGTCCTGTGAAAGCCACAGTTATCTTTAGTAATTGAGAAAAATATCATGGCATTATAAATTATATATACAAACAATAAACTATAGCAATAAAGAGCTTTAAAACTGTAAAATTAATTGTAATTGTTATTTTAAATGTTTTCTATAAAGACTTGTAGGTAAGGTGGTGATGTGAATCAATGTTTATAGGAAGAAGTGGGGACTCAAATTTTCAAAATTCATTCTACACACCCTAAAGATATGGATTCTTCAGGTCGTTCCCACCTTCCTTTTTCTCTTCCCTTCCCTAATGGTCAGATTTTTCATTTTCTTTCATCCCTTTATCCAATCCCTTTCAATTTTCTTTTAATTTTCCTCTGCTCACAAAAGAAACTGAATACTTAAATTACTTTTTACCATAGTTACTTTTCTTTAATGCCTATATGCTGTTAAATCATATTTCCCTTTGATTCAGTGACCCTTAAGATATAAAAAGTTTACTCACCCCCTTTGTGTATTGGTAATAATAATTCACCCTATATAAAAACACATACACATCTAATTCACACGAGTCAGATCTTGGGCTTTGCATACAAATATAAACCCATTGAAACTGATTACATCTGATGATTTGATCATTAAAAGAGATAATATTTTATTGTTTTGTTTGTTCTTTTTAGAAATATATGACAATAACACTTTATTTTGACATAGTATACATACATGGAGTATAACTTTTTCTAATTAGAATTCAATTATTTTATGTGATGTGGAGATTCATTGATTGTGTATTCATACATGACCATAGGAAATTTAGGTACAATTCATTCACTGCCTTTCCTATTCCCATACCACCACCCTTTCCTGCATAACCCTTTGTCTAATACACTGAATTTCTTTTGTTTCCTCCTCCCCCTTATTTTGTATTAGCATTTGCATATCAGACAGAACATTCAGCCCTTGTTTCTTGGAATTGGATTATTGCACTTAGTATGATAGTCTCCAGATAAACTTATTTATAGGAAAAAGTCATGAGATAATTCTTTGTTATGGATGAGTAGTATTTTATTGTGTATATATACCACATGTCCTTATCCACTCATCTGTTGAAAGGCACATAGTTTGGTTCCATAGCTCAGCTATTATGAATTGAACTGCTATAAACACTGATGTGACTGTGTTACTATGGTATGATGATATTTAAATGACTTTGTTCTTATTTATGTAGCCAAACCAGAGTCACTGGTATTCCACATTCCCCAGTCCTTTTTTGATGCTCTGCAACAGAGAATATTAATAGAAAGTGCAAAAAAATGGCTCCCCATCTCCACCACATGTATGGGATTCTCCCTCAGGAATAGCAATAGATATTTGAACTTAAGAGAATTGTTGGGAAAAATTTTGTGTAGAACTTTCAGAGTTAGGATTTCTAGACATGCTTGGAGCATGAAATCTTCAATAATTAGCTCTTGCAATACTGACCACACTGTTCAAAGGTCCTTTTCTTACTTATTCCAGTAAGTGTTTAATGGAAAAATTGAGAAAACATAAGCTTGGTAAAAGAACAATTAAAAGCACAGCAGGGTCAATTATAGTGGACATGGCTGTAATCCCAGATACTCCAGACTCTGAGGTAGGAGAATGGCGAGTTTGAGACCTGTCTCTGCAATTTTGCAACCTTGTCTAAAAGGAGAAAAGGCTGGAATTGTACCTTAGGTGTAGAGCTCCCCTGAGTTCAATTCTCAGTACTGCAAGATAGATCAGAGAAATGTAGATGACAGATAGATGATAGATAGATAGATAGATAGAGATAGATGATAGATAGATAATAGAAAATAGGAAAGAAGGAGAGAGAGAGACAGAAAGAGAAAAGGAAGGTAAGGAAGGAAGGAAAGAAGGAAGGGAGGGAGGGAGGGAGGGAGGAAGGAAGGAAGGAAGGGAGGGAGGGAGGGAGGAAGGAAGAGCAATATTTCTACATAGGAATTAATTTCTGCAAAAGCACTGCAGGCCCCAGTTGTTATGTGGACCAGATTCTTGAAAGTAGATTACAGTATATATATAAAATTAGAAGCTTTTAGTTTTTAAAAACCTTTTTTCATTCAACTAGTTTTAGAGCAGTTTTTAGGATTTGAACTTTACATTTTGGTGCTGGAAATTAAATCCAGGAGCTCTCACATTTAACATGCACTCTGCCACAGAGTTACACCCCTAGCTTCAACACTTTTTTATATTGTTCTGGTGTTTATTTCTTTGTTTATGTAACTTCTGTCTTCTAGGGATCTCAAAATACTTAGTATAGGAAATAAAGAAGGGAAATGAATTAAAAAATGATTATTTAGTGGCAAATGGCCAAGAATAACTACAACTAGGAACCAATGCTATTCAGTAAATTATTCTTTGATACAATAGTGATGTCTTGAAGTTTAACTTACTTTTTGAACATTGCAAACTGTGAATCACTATATTTGGGACCATACAAATCTTTGTCTTCAAAGTTTAACAGTCTGACTTTTGAAGTAGTGTAGAGGCTTTCTTCTAGTTTAAACTTGAGACCTAATACATTAATTTTAACCCATTCATTAACTATTTTTGTAGGCTCTTGGGTGTAACTACATTATAAACCTGCATGTAGGCAGTGGATTGGCAGGATTGGCAGTCATATTAGAAATCTTAAGTGCCATGTAACTTTTTGAGGTGATGAGGATTAAACCTAGGGCTTCAGACATGTAAAACAAGTATTCACATAATTATTTTAAAGACTCATTTGAGCTGCTACATCTAAAGTTTTTAGGAGTCTATTTTGCAGTGCAGTCCTGTACATGTACCTTTATCAAACATAGAAACAAGTTTCTAAGGTAGCAAAAATAAGTAGGATCTCAAAAGGAGCATCAGAGACTTCACATAGCAGAAATTGTTATTATTGGGTTTGTCACATATATGCCAAACCCTGTTACATATTTGCCTCTAGAAACTCTTTTTAAAAGTGTTGAGATTTGTTGAGTGTAGAGGTACATGCCAGTAATCTCCAGCAGCTTGAGAGGAGGATCACAAGTTCAAAGGCAACCTCAACAACTTGGTGAGGCTCTAGCAGCTGGGCTGGGGATGAGATTCAGTGGTTAAGTGCCCCTGGGTTCGATTCCTGTTACCAAAATAAAAAAAAAAAAAGTGTTGAGATTTAGGTCGTGGAGGCAAAAAAACCTGACTAAAACATAGGGTCCAACAGTCCTGTAGGAGTCTTTCTGTAATATTCCACAAAGCCATCTGCTTATTGAGCCCATGAACTTCCTATTCCTTTTGTGGACACCCTGGGAGATGGGGCTTCTGGTAGGGTGTGCCTGAAGTGGCAGAGGTTCGCTAAGACAACTTAGGTTGAATATACATGCTTCAGTTAAATGCAAGAGTTAGTACAGTGTGCACTTGGGTGAAATTTTAGGCTCTCTATGCCTTAGTTTCCTCACCTATAAATAGAGATAATAATAGTATCTAATTCATAGTTTTGTTTTGAAAATAAAATTTGGCATTTGCAAGCATTTGACATACAGTTGCTATTTATTATGATATATTATAGGTAGACTTTGAGGATTGTGGTAGTTTTTTCCCCCCTCTATAATAGATAATGGGAACAAGAGGAGGCAAGAAAATAGGCTGAGAGATATGATTATCTCACCTTTTTTTGTAATAGCAACAAACAAAATACTTGTAAAGAAGTCATTGCCACACAATGTGATTCATGCAATAGTAAAAATACATTCAAGATTTTTAAAAAGTGTTGAGATTATATAAGGAAAAAGTATCATGGCACTGAACTCTAGAAATTGAGTAACAAATACAATGAAAGGGGATGGTATTGTTCGGTAGTCTAATTCTGTCCCTTTTTTACATGGAAGCTTTTGTTTGAAAAGATGCCTTGCCACTGGGAACCCTTTTCGAAGTACAGCTGGCATATCCTAATATTCTACAAATTAAGCAAATCTTAGATACCCCAGAGGGTAAGAGTTTATTCTATAGTAGTCGAAGGGCAGGGAGGTAAGCACCAGTTCCCTGAGATCTTTGCCAGTCAGAGTTCCTTTTTTCATGCCAAAAGGTTATCAGAAGTTGTTGTTATAGTTATGACTCTGATTTTACTGGGTATTCCCACTTTTAAAAATGTCATAAACAGATATGGTGGCACATGCCAGCTACTTGGGAGGCTGCAGCAGGAAGATTACAAGTTCAAAGCCAGCCTAGATAACTTACTGAGACCTTGTCTCAAAATTTTTTAGAAAAGTTTTAAGGGTAGGGATGTAGCTCAGTGATGTGTGCTTGTCTTGCATACACAAAGCCCTGGGTTCAATCCCTAATACCAACAACAATGATAACAAAAAGGTGTCTTAAAATATGATTTTTCTCTGACTTCAGATTTAGAAAGCAGAGTTTTCTTAAAAATTAAATAATGATTCCTAGTAGCTATGATGAACCCTAAATTTGATAGCAGGCAGCTAGAAATGATATAAATATAAAGGATATACTCTTTATAATTTCAGTGTACAATTAAACCCTCCCTTCCCAAACTGTAAGTCAATTCTTGCAAGAGAAATGATCATTAATTATCATTCTCTTTCACCAGGGACATATCAGACATTTTACATTTTTTCAAACAGATCTTTAAAATTTGAGAAGGAATATTGTAGAAAATTCAACATACTGTGATTTGTTACATTAAGACTACTTCAGGGCTGAGGTTGTGGCCCAGTGGCAGAGCACTTGCCTAGCATGTATGAGGCCCTGGTTTGATTTCCAGCACCATATTTTTTTTTTTTTTTTTTTTTATTTTTTATTGTGAACAAATGGGATACATGTTCTTTCACTGTTTGTACATAGAGTAAAGGCATACCATTTGTGTAATCATACGTTTACATAGGGTGATGTTGGTTGATTCATTCTGTATTTTTTTTCCCCTTCCCCCCGCCCCTCCCATCCCTATTTCCCTCTATACAGTCCTTCCTTCCCCCATTCTTGCCCCCCCTCCCTAACCCTCACTCTAACCCTAAAACTAACCCCTCCCACACCCCATTATGTATCATCATCCACTTATCAGCGAGATCATTCTTCTTTGGTTTTTTGAGATTGGCTTATCTCACTTAGCATGATATCTCCAATTTCGTCCATTTGCTTGCAAATGCCATAATTTTATCATTCTTTATGGCGAGTAATATTCCATTGTATATATATGCCACAGTTTCTTTATCCATTCATCAACTGAAGGGCATCTAGGTTGTTCCACAATCTGGCTATGGTGAATTGAGCAGCAATGAACATTGATGTGGCTGTATCTCTGTAGTATGCTGATTTTAAGTCCTTTGGGTATAGGCCAAGGAGTGGGATAGCTGGGTCAAATGGTAGTTCCATTCCAAGTTTTTTTAAGGAATCTCCATACTGCCTTCCAGAGTGGTTGCACTAATTTGCAACCCCACCAGCAATGTATGAGTGTACCTTTTTCCCCCACATCCTCGCCAACACCGTTGTTGCTTGTGTTCTTGATAATCACCATTCTAATTGGAGTGAGATGGAATCTTAGGGTGGTTTTGATTTGCATTTCTTTTTATTGCTAGAGATGTTGAACATTTTTCCATATGTTTGTTGATTGTCTGTAGGTCTTCTTCTGTGAAGTGTCTGTTCATTTCCTTAGACCATTTGTCGATTGGATTATTTGTAGTCTTGGTGTGAGTTTTTTGAGTTCTTTATAGATTCTGGAGATTAGTGCTCTATCTGAAGTATGATTGGCAAAGATTTTCTCCCACTCTGTAGGCTCTTTCTTCACATTGCTGATAGTTTCCTTTGCTGAGAGAAAGCTTTTTAGTTTGAATCTATCCCAGTTGTTGATTCTTACTTTTATTTCTTGTGCTATGGGAGTCCTGTTGAGAAAGTCTGGTCCTAAGCCGACATGTTGAAGATCTGGACCTACATTTTCTTCTATAAGATGCAGGGTCTCTGGTCTGATTCCGAGGTCCTTAATCCATTTTGAGTTTAGTTTTGTGCACGGTGAGAGATATGGGTTTATTTTCATTTTGTTGCATATGGATTTCAATTCTCCCAGCACCATTTGTTGAAGAGGCTATCTTTTCTCCATTGCATATTTTTGGCCCCTTTGTCTAGTATGAGGAAATTATATTTGTTTGGGTTTGTGTCCGTGTCTTCTATTCTGTACCATTGATCTACCTGTCTATTTTGGTACCAATACCATGCCGTTTTTGTACTATTGCTTTGTAGTAAAGTTGAAGTTCAGGTATTGCAATACCCCCTGCTTCATTTTTCCTGCGAAGGATTGCTTTAGCAATTCTGGGTTTCTTATTCTTCCAGATGAATTTCATAATTGCTTGCTCTATTTCTGCAAGGTACATCATTGGGATTTTAATTGGAATTGCATTGAATCTGTATAGCACTTTTGGTAGTATGGCCATTTTGACAATATTAATTCTGCCTATCCAGGAACATGGGAGATCTTTCCATCTTCTAAGGTGTTCTTTAATTTCTTTCTTTAGTGTTCTGTAGTTCTCATTGTAGAGGTCTTTCACCTCTTTTGTGAGATTGATTCCCAAGTATTTTATTTTTTTTGAGGCTATTGTGAATGGAGTAGTTTTCCTAACTTCTCTTTCTGAAGATTCATCACTTATGTATAAAAATGCATTGGATTTATGAGCATTGATCTTGTATCCTGCTACTTTACTGAATTCACTTATGAGTTCTAAGAGTTTTCTGGTGGAATTTCCTGGTTCCTCTAAGTATATAATCATATCATCAGCAAATAGGGATAGTTTGAGTTCTTCTTTTTCCAATTCGTATCCCTTTAATTTCTTTGGGGTCTGTCTAATTGCTCTGGCTAGAGTTTCAAGGACGATATTGAATAGGAGTGGTGAGAGAGGGCATCCCTGCCTTGTTCCAGATTTAGGGGGAATGCTTTCAGTTTTTCACCATTAAGAATAATATTAGCCATGGGCTTAGCATAGATGGCCTTTACAATGTTAAGGAACGTTCCCACTATCCCTATTTTTTCTAGTGTTTTGAGCATGAAGGGGTGCTGTATTTTATCAATGCTTTTTCTGCATCTATTGAAATAATCATGTGGTTCTTGACTTTAAGTCTGTTGATATGGTGAATTACATTTATTGATTTCCTGATGTTGAACCAACCTTGCATCCTGGGATGAAACCCACTTGATCATGATGCACTATCTTTTTAATACATTTTTGTATGCGATTTGCTAAAATTTTGTTGAGAATTTTTGCGTCGATGTTCATTAAGGAAATTGGTCTGAAATTTTCTTTCCTCGATGTGTCTCTGTCTGGTTTAGGTATCAGGGTGATATTGGCTTCGTAGAATGAGTTTGGGAGGGTTCCCTCCTCTTCTATTTCATGGAATACTTTGAAAAGTATTGGAATGAGCTCTTCTTTAAAGGTTTTGTAGAACTCGGCTGAGAAACCATCAGGTCCTGGACTTTCTTTGTTGGTAGGCTTTTGATGACTTCTTCTATTTCATTACTTGAAATTGGTCTATTTAAATTGTGCATGTCCTCCTCGTTTAGTTTAGGCAATTCATAGGTCTCTAGAACTTGTTGATATCTTCGAAATTTTCTATTTTGTTGGAATATAGATTTTCAAAATAGCTTCTAATTATGTTTTGTATTTCAGTCGTGTCTGTTGTGATACTTCCTTGTTCATTCCGAATTTGGTGATTTGGGTTTTCTCTCGTCTTCTCTTTGTTAGTGTGGCTAAAGGTTTATCAATTTTGTTTATTTTTTCGAAGAACCAACTATTTATTTTGTCAATTTTTTGTATTGTTTCTTTCGTTTCAATTTCGTTGATTTCAGCTCTGAGTTTAACTATTTCCTGTCTTCTACTACTTCTGGTGTTGGTCTGTTCTTCTTTTTTCTAGGGCTTTGAGCTGTAGTGTTAGTTCATTTATTTTTTGAGTTTTACTTCTTTTATTAAATGCGCTCCATGAAATAAATCTTCCTCTAAGTACGGCTTTCATAGTGTCCCAGAGATTTTGATACGATGTTTCTTTGTTCTCGTTTACCTCTAAGAATTTTTAATTTCCTTCCTAATATCTTCTGTTATCCATTCCTCATATAATAGCATATTGTTTAATCTCCAGGTGTTGGAGTAATTTCTGTTTTTTGCTCTTTCATTTATTTCTAGTTTCAATCCATTATGGTCTGATAAAATACAAGGAAGTGTCTCTATCTTCTTGTATTTGCTAACATTAGCTTTGTGGCATAATATATGGTCTATTTTAGAGAAGGATCCATGTGCTGCTGAGAAGAAAGTGTATTCACTCTTCGTTGGATGGTATATTCTATAAATGTCTGTTAAGTCTAAATTATGATTGTGTTATTGAGATCTAAGGTTTCTTTATTCAATTTTGTTTGGAAGATCTGTCCAGTGGAGAGAGAGGTGTGTTAAAATCACCTAGTATTATTGTATTGTGGTCTATTTGGTTTCTGAGATTGAGAAGGATTTGTTTGACATACATGGGTGAGCCACTGTTTGGGGCATAGATATTTATGATTGTTATGTCTTGCTGATTTATGGTTCCCTTAAGCATTATGAAATGTCCTTCTTTATCCCTTCTGATTAACTTTGGCTTGAAGTCCACTTTATCTGAAATGAGGATGGATACCCCAGCTTTTTTGCTGGGTCCATGTGCATGGTAAGTTTTTTCCCATCCTTTCACCTTTAGTCTTTGGGTATCTCTTTCTAAGAGATGAGTCTCTTGCAGGCAACATATTGTTGGATCTTTCTTTTTTATCCAATCTGCCAGTCTATGTCTTTTGATTGATGAATTCAGGCCGTTAATATTCAGGGTAATTATTGAGATATGATTTGTATTCCCGGTCATTTGACTCATTTTATTCATTTATTTGCTTATTTTTGACACGACTTGGTTCCTCTTTATTTGAGAGTTCCTTTAGGATATCTCTTCCCTTTGCTGATTGCTTCTTTGTTTTTCATTTCTTCTTCATGGAATATTTTGCTGAGAATGTTCTGTAATGCTGGCTTTCTTTTTGTATATTCTTTTAGCTTTGTTTATCATGGAAGGATTTTATTTCGTTGTCAAATCTGAAGGTAAGTTTTGCTGGGTATAAGATTCTTGGTTGGCATCCATTTTCTTTTAGGGCTTGAAAAATGTTATTCCAGGCCCTTCTAGCTTTTAGGGTCTGGATTGAAAATCTGCTGATATCCGTATTGGCTTCCCCCTGAATGTAATTTGGTTCTTTTCTCTCACAGCCTTTAAGATTCTGTCTTTATTTTGTATGTTAGGTATTTTCATTATAATGTGCCTTGGTGTGGGTCTGTTGTAATTTTGTGTATTTGGAGTCCTGTAAGCCTCTTGAACTTGATTTTCCATTTCGTTCTTCAGATTTGGGAAATTTTCTGAAATTATCTCATTGAATAGGTTGTTCATTCCTTTGGTTTGTTTCTCTAAGCCTTCCTCAATCCCAATAATTCTCAAATTTGGCCTTTTATGATATCCCATAGTTCTTGGAGATTCTGTTCATGATTTCTTACCATCTTCTCTGTTTGTTCGACTTTGTTTTCGAGGTTAAATATTTTGTCTTCAATATCTGAGGTTCTGTCTTCCAGGTGTTCTATCCTATTGGTTGTGCTTTCTATGGAGTTCTTAATTTGGTTTATTGTTTCCTCATTTCAAGGATTTCTGTTTGGTTTTTTTTTCAATATCTCTAACTCTTTATTGAAATGGTCTTTTGCTTCCTGTATTTGCTCTTTTAACTGTCTATTGGTGCGTTCATTCAATGCCTGCATTTGCTCTTTCATTCATCGTTTGCTTCCCTTATCATGTTGATTATGTACATTCTGAACTCCCTTTCTGACATTTCTTCTGCCATGCTGTCATTGGATTTTATTGATATAACATCCAGATTTGTTTGAGGCATTTTCTTCCCTTGTTTCTCATATTGTTCAGGTATCAGTGGACTGCAGAGATGTTGCAGATTTCCTCTATTGACTTATAATGTCCCTGAAGATTGCTAGTGTATCCCCTCTTATCCTTCAGTAGCCTGAAGTCTTAGAGGAAGTTGATACTTCGGTGTTCCCCTAGGTAGCTGCCTCTCTAGGGGTGGTGGTCTTCAGGTGGGTATATTCCCTGCTAGAGGGCAGAGGTGCCTCTACTTGTTGACCAATGGTCATCCAAAGGGGAGCTAGACTGCGGGCTAAGGCAATGCCTGTTGGGCCTGTGTCTCTGGTTTTACTGTCTTTGTGGGAAAACCTCACTCTGCGGGGAAGACCCACCCGGTGGGGAGGTCTCACTAGTCCGTTCCCCTCCTAGAGGTTCTCCTCAGTCCACAACTAACGTCTGTGCAGGGCAGCCTTCCCAAGCAGCGTTTCCAGGGGCCTGGACCTACCTCCTGGGCTTGGGAGCCCTGCCCTTCGCAGACGAGTCTCCTTTGGTGGCCCCTCCTCAGAGAAGCTGCCCACAGTCCTGGAACCTTCGCTCCACCCCTCAGCTGGTCTCTGTGTAGCTCTTTCAAGAAAAGGTGCTTAGATCCCGGCTCAGACCGTGCTTTGCACCTAATCACTTGGCTATGCGACCCCTCCTCTGAAGAGTCACTTGGAGCCTCGTACATATGCTCCAAGCCCCAGTGACCCGTCACTCGTCTCTTCCTCCAGGCAGGTGTTCTGTGTGGGCGCTTGGAGACCAAGCCACTCACTGCGCACCTCCACCTCCTCAGGACAGCCCCCTCCCCGTTGTTCAGGCAGTTGCTGAATCCAAATAGTTCGCCACCCAACTCTTTCTCTGGCAGCCCCCGGAGCCCTGGCAGATTGGTCCAAAAACCAAAAAAACCAAGCGGTGTGCTGCTCGGCCTCCTCTGCAAGGTCTCCCACTTTCCGAGCTCACTGTTCCAATGAGGGTAGATGTGTCTTGCTGCCTGGGCAGGGCAGCCTTCCCAGGGGCCCAGACCTACCTCCTGGGCCTGGGAGCCTCACCTTCGTAGACGAGTCTCCTTAGGTTGTCCCTTCTCAGAGACGCTGCTGAAGTCCTGGAACCTTCACTTCGCCCCTCAGTTTGTCTCTGTGTAGTTCATTCAAGAAAAGGTGCCTAGGTCCCTGGACCGGACCTTGCTATGCACCTAATCGCCTGGCTATGCGACCCGCCCTCTGAGCAGTCACTTGGAGCTCGTACATATGCTCCAAGCCCCAGTGACCCGTCGCTCGTCTCTTCCTCCAGGTGTGGGCGCTTGGAGACCAAGGCACTCACTGCGTACCTCCACCTCCTCTGGGCAGCCCCCTCCCCGTTGCTCAGGCGGTTGCTGGATCCAAACAACTCGCCGCCCCACTCTTTCTCTGGCAGCCGCTGGAGCCCTGGCAGATCGCTTCAAAACCAAGCAGTGTGTCGCACAACCTCCCTTGCAAAGATCCCCGCTTTCCGAGTTCACTGCTCCAGCAGGGGAGGTGTGGTCTTGCCGCCTGGGCAGGGGCAGCCTTTGCAGGCAACGTTCCCAGGGGCCCGGACCTCCCTCCTGGGCTTGAGAGCCTCACCCTTCGCAGACGAGTCTCCTTAGGTTAGAGAATCTGCCCGCGGTCCTGGAAACTTCAATCCGCCATTTTTCGCTCCGCTTCGCTGTCCGTTTTTACCGCTCCGGCGGGGGAGGGGCGACCCGCCGAGTCACTGTACTTCACAAAGTTCTCTGCGTTCCAGGGCTACTGCCCCTTCGGGGACGCCTCCCCTATGGGAGAAACTCCCCGGGCGGCTTTGAGTTGGTCCCAAGTCACTATCTCCTCTTGAATCTTGAGTCCTGGAGCAACATGAAATGCAGCCGCCCTCTAGTCCGCCATCTTGAAACCTTCCAGCACCATATATAGATAAATAAATAAAAATAAAGTTACGTCAACAATTTAAAAAATTTTTTAAAAATACTACTTCAGTGGCAAAGCATTTTTATGTTCAGAAAAGAATAAGTTGTTTGGTAGCTACAGAACTTACCTATGAATCCTGAAAAGGGCCGTGTTAGCACTAAAGACACTTGGGAACTTAAATGCAGGCGTCCAGAGGCACCTTCTAGCTTAGAATAGGTGGCATTCAGGGAAGCACCAAAGCAACCTGAAAAAAGGCAGTTTAGGAGAGAGAGCCAGTGTTCATTGAGCTGCTTCTCTGGGCATCGTTTACCTACATTGTCTCATTTACCCTCCCAGCCATGCACGGGTATGAACTGTGAGTTTTGCAGATGAGAACACAGGTCCTGAGAAGTTAACTTGCTCAGGGTTACCCTGCTGTTTGGTTCAATTCTATCTGGCTCAGTCCCAAGGACAGTGTGAAGCACATAGGATGTGAGGTGAGCAATAAGTGCTATTATTCACAGAGCATTCAGAAGAATGCTGCCAGTAGGGAAAGTAATGAAACTGATTTTAGAGCAGGTCTGTGTCAGTAGCAGTCCTGTAGCTGTGAAGATCTTACATGTTCATTTGGTACATGATTTGATTGGGGTTCAATTAAGGAAAGCCACAGATGATGTAAGGGAGAAAGGTAGATTATTACTGAGAAATATAAAGGAAAGTTAATTTGCACTTAACGAGAAAGAAGGAATAATAAGAGATCTATTGCCAAGAGAGGAATTTGTCTACTTTGAAAGTTTTCCATGTCTCAACTTTCTTCTTTTGTCCTGATATCCAGATGCACTTGGAAATCACCTTTAGCTTTATTCAGAACAGAGATGGGACTTATGAGTTGTTTAAATGCCCTAAAGTGGAAGTCAAAAGCATAGCAGAATCCTATCATTGCATAGAAAAGCAACCAATGCTTTGAGCCTTGGAACTAAAAACTTTCCTCAAATTGGTAAGTGAGGTTCTTCCTTTGAGGGTCATCTCTGCATATTATACTCTCTGAGGTTTTACATTTATTTATTTATTTATTTATTATTTATTTATTCATTCATTCATTCATTCATTCATTCATTTTGGTAGCAGGGATTGAACCCAGGGGCTTAATCACATCCCAATCCTTTTTACATTTTATTTTGAGACAGGATCTCTCCAAGTTGCTCAGGGCCTCACAAAATTGCTGAGGCTGGCTTTGAACTCACAATCTTCCTGCCTCAGCCTCCAGAGTTACTAGGATTACAGGTGTGCACCACTGTGTCCAGCTCTGAGGCTTGAGTCTCCACCTTAATCTAAAAGGGTACGTATGTTCATTTTGTAAAGGCAGTGATGAAATAAAGTGTTTTGTCTCATTTGAGCTTCAAAATAAAATTATAGAAGTAATATATGTTAGAGAAATCATAGAGTCTCTATAGAAAAATTACAGATTTCATTATAGAGCATAATGGACTAAATTTAAAACCACATATAATCTCCAACCCTAATGTGTTAGACCACGTCACTGTTAAGATTTTGGTGCATATCCTTTCAGACTCTGTGCATCAAGAGTTTCCAAAACATGGGATATGCTTTCTACTGCTTTTTTCACTTAATATTACATGATGATCTGCTTTCCATGTCTATCATCAACATTATTTTTAAAACTTTTTTACCATTATTTTAAATATAAATAGAAAATTTGCGATTTTATTATTTTTTATTTTTGTACTGGCAATTGAATTCAGGGACACTTTACCACTGAGCTACATCCTCAACAGCCCTTTTTAGTTTTCATCTTGAGACAGGGTCTTCTAGTTACTGAGCTGGCCTCAGCCTCCTGAGTTGCTGGGATTACAGGTGTGCACCACCACAATGGTTTAAAATGATTTTTAAGTGTACAGTTATTTGGCATTAGTACATTCACACATTGTGTAACCATCATTTGATCTCCAGAAATGTTTACCTCAACTGAACTCATCTTCTGCACTTACTAAGCAGAAGTTCTCCATATCTGTCTTCTCCAAGCCCCTAGCAACCCACCTTCTACTTTTGTCTCTGAGTTTGACTACTCTTAGTATCTCATATAAGTAGAATCATACATTATCTGTTCTTTTGCACCTGGCTTATGTTACTTAGTATAAGGTTTCTAGGGTTCATTCTCTTGTAGCTTAAGTCAAAATATCCTTCCTTTTTAAGGCTGAATAACATTCCATTGTATGTATACACACCTTTTTTGTTTATTTGTTCATCTGTAGATGGACACATGGGTTGCTTCTACATTTTAGCTACTGTAAACACACAGATGTTTTTTTGTTTGTTTGTTTCATTTTTTTTGTGTGTTATGTGATGCTTAGGATTGAACTCAGGTCCTTGGGGATACTAAGCACATGTTTTACCACTGAGGTAAACCTGCAATCTACAAATTTTATTTATTATATTTGGTATTATATTGTGGATTAAACCCAGGGATGCTTTACCATTGAGCCACATTTCCAGTCCTTTTTACTTTTTATTTTATTTTTTCATTCTGAGGCAAACTGTCATGAAGTTGCTTAGGGCCTCATTAAGTTGCTGAGGCTGACTTTGAACTTGTGATCCTCCTGCCTCTGTCTCCCAAGTAGATGAAATAACAGGCATGGGTCACTGCTCCTAGCATGCAATGTTATTTTTTTACTTTTTATTTGTTTTAGATGTTTATAGACCTTTATTTTATTTATTTATTTATATGTGGTGCTGAGAATCAAACCCAGTGCCTCACACATGCTAGGCAAGTGCTCTAACACTGGCCACAAACCCAGCCCCAATGTTATTTTTTAACAGTTGCATAAAATTTATTCATTGCACAGGCTCAGTGGCACACATTTATAATCCTAGTGAGTCTTGAGGCAGAGGCAGAAGGATTGCAAGTTTGAGGCCAGCCTCAGCAATTTAGTGAGACCCTGCCTCAAAAATAGAAAGGGCTTGGGATGTGCTCAAAGGTAAGAACTCCCAGGATTGAACACCAGTACCAGTATGTATATATATATATATATATATGTATATATATATATATATATATGATATGTGTGTGTGTGTATATATATATATGTGTGTGTGTGTGTGTGTGTGTGTATGTGACCCACATATATATTTCATTCATTGGATTATCACTCTAATCAATCCCCTACTTATGTTGCCTCAAACTTTTTGGCATTAACTAAAGCAGTGCTGTAATTAACTTCCTCTTAAATAAACTTTTATATTCTTACTTATTTCCTAACTTATATAGGATATTCCCTAGGATAAATTTCTAAAAGAGAAATTGGAAGGTCAGAGGTTGTATACATTTTAAGGCTTTTGTTTTTATCCACCAGCTCTCTAGAAAGATTGTAATATTTTTAGAATGTACTCCTGGTAGCCATTTTAAGAGTTTCTTGGACTAGGGCTATGGTTCATTGTTAGGATGCTTGTCTAGCATACATGAGGCTCTGAGTTCAATCCCCAGGACTGCAGAAAGGAAAAAGAGAAAGAGAAACTCTTTTTAAAATTTTTGTTGATTTGATAGATAAAATATGTTTTCTCAGAGCCTGCTCCCCCACACTGAGATCAGACACCCCACATACCGAGGTCAGTGGCTGGTAGCTGAGTCTGCCTGCTCACCTGCCCCCCTACTGCTGAGGGACACTGAGCCTGCCTCCTTGCTGACTCAGCGCACCCTCGCTGGGGATCCCCAGCTACTTTGGAGGCTGGTGTAGGCATTTTGAATTATTCCTGAGGGTGTGGTCATAATCATTGGAAGGGTGACTCCTTTCCTGAGACACTCACAGGAGACTGGAGGCCCTTTGACAGGTACCTCTATTTACTCACTTATATCCTACATACTTCCCCATCCTCTTGTTCACAACTAGAAATATTGTAAATAGTAATTGAACTGATCCTGTTTATTTTAAAAAATGTTAAAGTCTTTATAGGGGCTATCTGGTTCAGGGCTACATTTTCTTTGTATAGGGTGCTATTGGTATTGATCTCCCCTTCAAAGGAGAGGTAGTGGAAAACTGCAGGGTCATCATAAGCCTGCAGGGGGGGAACTTCAGTATCTCTGATCTTCACTGCTAGAGGGGAATATAGAGAAACAATATGAAAAAACAGGGGAATAAAGTGTCCCTAACAAACCAAGATGCTATTGTGATAGACTCCAATGACAGCATGGCAGTAGAAATGACATAAAAAGAGTTTAGAATCTGCACAATTAAAATGATCCGTGAAGCAAAAGATCTGTGAAGCAAAAGACGAGATAAGAGAGCAAATGCAGGCAATGTATGACCATTCCAGTAGACAATTAAAAGAGCAAATGCAAGAAGGAAAAGAACACTTCAATAAAGAGATAGAGATTCTGAACAAAAAACAAATACTTGAAATGAAATAAATGATAAAGCAAATTAAAAACTCAATAGAAAGCATCACCAAGAGAATAGACCTCGTGTGAGACAGAATCTCAGACAATGAAGACAAAATATCCAATCTTGAAAATAAAATTGAACAAACTGAGAAGATGTTAAGAAGTCATGAATGGAACCTCTAAGAATATGGAATATCATGAAAGAACAATTTAAGAATATTGGATTGAGGAAGGCAAGAGATACAAACCAAAGGCATGAAAAACCTGTTCAATGAAATAATATCAGAAAATTTCCCAAACCTGAAAAATGAAATGGAAAATAAAATACAAGAGGCTTACAGAACACCAGGTGCACAAAATTACAACAGATCCACACCAAGTCACATTATAATGAATATAATAATATATTATATATATATATATTATATATATAATAAAACAAGAAAAAAAGATATAAATGTTTGATAGGAATGAAATATATATATATATTTTTAATATATATATATTTTAAAATATATATATATATAATATATATATTTTTTTTTTTAACAATGCCAAGGGTTGAACCTAGGCTAGGTACTATGAAAATGCTTCACCACTGAGTCCTTAGGGACCATATCTTAACTATCAGTTAAGCATTTTTATTCAGATAACCCTTAATAATGGCCCCAAAGTACAAGAGTATTGATGCTAATAATTTTATTATGGTATATTAGTATAATTGTTTTATTATTAATCATTAATATATAAATTGAAGTTTACATGTGTAATAATATGCATATATAAACACAAGAGAGAAAGTGTATGTGTGTGTGTGTGTGTGTGTGTGTGTGTGGTCATCCAGTGGAAGTCTTAGAATGTATCCCATGAAGACAAGGAGAGGACCGCTGTTCTTATCCAAGTGGTAACCCTAATAAAGTCTTAGTAATGATAGCAGTAGTAGTTGCTTCCCTTCCATTTCTGTGAAATTGGTGACATCACCTGCAAAATAATGATCATTTCATTTCCTATCAAACATTTATATCTTTTTTTCTTGTTTTATTAGCAAGGATTTCAAGAGCAACAATGAATAAAAACTAGTAGCCATACTCATCTTTTCCCAGCATAGTAAAACCTTTCCAATGTAGCATTTTCCAGTTCTGTCTTGAAGAAGAGCTAGTAATAAGTATTTTGTGGAAAAAAGCATTACCTAAATAAGTTTGACAGATGTTACATATTATATTTTGTGATTCTAAAGACCTTGATTATAAAATGCATAGTAGATGTACTAGCACTAATCCAAAAAAATCCATATGAAGTAGGTTCTTGGTTGTCTTTCAATTGCTCTTGGTTGTTTATTGCAGGTAATGGAAATCCAGTTCTAACTAGCTTAGAATTAATAACTTCTCATGGACACCTAAAATAGGACTGGACAAACACATTGGGATAGAGGTGGACCACTGCCCAGGATCAAGTTTCATCTGACCCATCTCTGACTCTGGGGTTTATCCATGCTCAGAGGAGAGCAGCTCCTGCCAGGATCTGTGGCTCCTGAAACCTGAAAGTATGACTTTCACAGAATTTGTTTTATAATGACCCTTCTCAAACCTTTTTTTTTCAGATGTAGATGAACACAATACCCTTATTTTATTTATTTTTATGTGGTGCTGAGGATCGAACCCAGTTCCTCACGCATACTAGGCAAGCACTCTACCACTGAACCACAATCGCAGCCCTCCTCAAACTTTTAACATGCATAGGAATCACTAAGGGTTCTTATTTAAAGGTATATTCTGATTCATAAATTCTAGGTCTCAAAGATTTTGCATTTCTATAAAATTTCCAGTGACACATAGTGTCCAATGCAGGACTGTGATCTGATCACGATTTTTTGTGACCTGATCTATAACTTCCCTCCCACCTTTCACTGACACTAATACAGCAGTGCTAGAGGTAGGTGATCTCAACATGTTGGGGCACTTCAGAGGCTTGTGTGAGCTGCTTTGACACTCTACCATGATTTTGTTCCAATGGATGAGGGCACTAGCTTCATTCCTTGTGACTATATCTAATTGGTCCAGTTCCAGAAGGTGAAAATACATTCCAATTCCTAGCCCTGTACATTTCTTCCTAGCTTCATTTTTCACAGTCCTTGCCAGTCTCCATTTTAAGGTTCAGATCTTAAGGATTGAGTTTGAAAAACCAGTTCTGCCACCTTTATTAAAGTACGACCTTGGGCAAGTTATTTAACACTGTGCACTGATTTCTCATCTGGATGGTGTGAATTAGAGCAAATCAGCTCCTCTGTGTGAATCACTCATCTCACCTATTTTTGAACTCTTCTTAGTCTTGAAGCTCAAATGATGTTTTTTTGCCACTTCTAGGGAATTATTGTACTTAATACCACTGTTCTACAGTAAAATCACAACTTTGTTCAAGGAAAGAGGAGGTAAATAACAGTTAAAAATGACTGGGGATGCTGATAACAATGTAATTTTCTTCATGTTTTCCCCCGAACATTTCTAAAATGAATAATATTACTAGAAAGAAAAAAAAAGGATCATAATTACTTTCAGACTATCTTGGGAGAAGAAAACAAGGAGAGATGATACAAAGACACCCCGGGTGGGAGCTGGTCACATGGCAGCCTCCTGCTCACCTCTGGGAAAGGACTTGGTCAACCTCTCCCCTCTCCCGCGCTGCCGCTTCCAGCCGTTTTGATGGCTTTCTCCCACCAGGTGGCGCAGCAGGACGTTCAGTTACCTACGCCTACTGCCAGCCCACTGGCGACTCCGACAGGTCACCATCTTCGCTTGTTTTCTGGAGAGTGCGAGAATGCGAGGGCTGAAAGATGGTGAGGTCACTGGGGTTCCCCGCGTGCCTTGCAGGGGCGGTACTAGGGACATGGCACGCATTGCGGCCCTGGAAGAGAAGAGGGGAGAGCGAAGAGGGGTAGAGGAAGGGAAAGAGGAGGCGGAGCGAGGACTAGGGGGTAGGACACCGAGCTGTGTGAGCGCTGTGTGACGGGGGCTGACCCCATAGCGCCTGCCTTTGACCCACCCTGGGGGTCAGCCTGGACCTGCGCGCCCTGCCGAGCTGTTGACTAAGCGGGTGCGCAGCTCCTCTGAGGCTGGTCGGGCCTTCCTGCTCGCGGGTCCTCTGGGGCAGTGGTGTAAGCACGAGGGGCAGAGTAGCCACTGAGCTCCCAACCGCGCGGGGCTGCCAGGAACTGCGCCCTGGACTCCGCCCCGCCCTGACTCAGCGGCACATTTGTCCTCGTGCCTCACTAGCATTTTGCAGCCCTCACCCTGGCGGTGCCTACCACGGGGAAAAGAAGAATCGGCCAAGAAAGAGGTGTGCGTCTGAACCCGGTCTACCACTTGCTGTGTGCTGCTGGCCTTGAGCAAGACATTCAGTATCTCTGAAATTCGGTTCTCCTTTTTGAAGTACCTATAGCATCATCTACCCACTGACCTAGTAGTCTGCCTAGCACATGGTAGGCATCTAGTCTATATGCATTACTGTAAACCATTTTCACTAATTCCCCACCCCATCTGAAGGGTCAGCTTTAAAAGGGCATTAATTCCTGTGCTGTCTATAAAACAAAAGGTTTCTTGTGTTTCCGCATTCTGGTTGTTAATAGAAGCGTCTTTTTTCTTAGGGTGAGCTTCATAGCCCACCGAGTGGCTTTGGAAGAAAAGGTGACCAAGAGCCCATCCACTACTCTGCCTGATGAGAATTGTGGGGAGTTGTTTTCTCTACCCCAGCACCTACCTCACCCTTTATGGGAAGACCAGCATAGGACACATCATGCACAGGTGTTTTTTATTGTTTTGTTTTTTGGTTGTTTGTTGTTGCTGCACCTGCACGGAATTTTTCACCTCATGTGACATTGCTGTGGTCATTGTGGAAGGATGACCTGAACCCTGGAGAGAAGTCAGCCTCCAGTAGTTGGAATAAAACCAACAATGATAATCCACCGAGGGCAGGACCATTTCCTGGAAGGAAAAAAAGAAAGTACTGATGAAGCACAGGTCAGAGACTGACCTAAGTTTTTTCACAAATGAGCTCATCTGATTCCATAAGGGTGTTGTGGGCTAGGTGGAACCATTTGATATAAGGAAACTGGTTCAATAGGTTTAAATAGCTCACCTCATATCTCACAGCAAGAATGTGTTGGAGCCATACTCTTGGAGACTAAAGTTTGTGTTGTAGGATTCTGGTAAGGAAGAGGCACCAAGTCAGGTCTTCACAGTCTGAGATGCTAGGGACCATGCTAGAGAGGGTGAGTGAAGGCATATTACATTATGGTCTACCCCTCCGTGTTCTTAGCCACTTATATCAGGACAGAACCAGGCATGTGGTGCACACCTGTAGTCCCTGTTACTTGGGAGGCTGAGGCAGGAGGATGGCAAGTACAAGACTAGCCAAGGCAACTTAATGAGACCCTGTCTCAAAATAAAAAATAAAAAGGTGTGGGGATGTGGATCAGTGATTACATGCCCCCATGTTCAATCTCTGGTGCCAAAATGAAAACAACACATTAGGTGAAAGGGGAAGAATGGCATTTGAGGTAGATTCCCCAAAAGGCAGAGGAGAGACAACCCTCTCCCACTTTTCCTTGGTCTTGGAGGGGTTAGTGAAAGGAGTCCTGTGTATCAGACTTGGGCCTTTTTTTAGCACCGTCTGGCAGGAGTCACCTCTCCTGCACCTGCTGCTTCTATAAACCACTGCCCATTTGCCAGTCAGCAGTGCAGAAGACAGAAATGTTACTCCTGTGTAATTGCAGTTCCACGCCCCCAGGGTTAACTGTGCTTTTTGCTTTGTGTTGTAAGAATAGAAGTCTGTACACTGTTGAGTTGTATGTGGAACTGCTAGGGACAAGAGAAAGTCAACAGAGGCAGAACCCCCTCCCCCCCTGTAACCTAGGTTACAGCTCTCAACATTCAATCATTTGACCTCCAAATGTTCCTGTATTAACAGGAACTTTTGAAGCATACCTCATAGTCAAACTGTAGCAGTATTGGTTGATGGTTAGGTGTGTGTGTGTGTGTGTGTGTGTGTACACGTGCGCGCACACATGTACCACGTGTACATGCATGTATGCACACCCATGGTGGGGGAGAAAGAGAGAGAGATTGCCAGAGGTGGGGAGAGGAGTTAATCAGGGACAAAGAGCCATGAGTTCAGAATGGCTGACTTATAGCCTGAGACAACTGCACAAGAGATTGATTCCACCTGGAAATAATAGAAGAGAAGAATCCAAAAACCCTCAGACTGAGGAGCCATGAGTAGGATTTGGTCAAGTAACTGAGAGGAAAGCTATGTGAGTAGGAAGTCAAGAGAGCTGGGTAGAAGACTGAGGAGGCGAAAACAAGCTGAGAAGGCTCAGACAGCTCTAGTGAAGGGATGGGAGCCTCTGAATGGCTTCCTGCCAAGGAGCAACTCAGTTTAAACAGCCTCCCTGGCAGCAGATAGCCAGAATATTGAACATCTGCTGGTGTGAAGCTCCTGCATTATGAGGACTTTTCTGCCCTCCCCTCACCACAAGTGAAGCCTTTCCTCCCCCACATTTAGTGGCCCCACCACCTGGTGACTTCTTGATTCATCTCTGCCCCTGCAAAATGTCACATTGTCTGCTGAAGGAACACATGCACAATACATTCTGCAAAGTGTCATACATGCCATAGTGAGACACTTCAGCCACACCCCCACTCCCCAAAGTCCCTGCCCCTTCCTCTACAGAAGTGCCTCACTTCTCCAACCTTCTCCAATGAGAACCATGGATGAGCTTCTGTCACTGAATAGGAGCTCAAGGTGTGTGTTATTTCCAGGGACAACTGTGCTATCCCCTATGGGATACCCTTTCTTTATTCCACACTACTGAGTACCTGCTCTGGGCCAATGGCTGTGGAAGCATGGTAGTCTAAACCAAGCCTCCATCACCTAAAACATGCTTCCTCATCAAGAGTGATCAGGAAGTTTGACAAAAACCCAAAGACGCAGAGGTCTACTATAGCACAGAGGACCCAGGCATGACCTGGAGAGCCAGAAGTCTGTCTTTACGTACTATGTGACCCGGGGCAAATTATTTAACCTCTGTGTGCCCTTGTATAATGGGGGAATGGCAACAGTGCATAGAATAGTTACTGGGAAGATAAATGAGTTATTTGCTGTAATTTGGATCTGGGATGTTCCCCAGGCCTGTATCCTAAAGATGTGATCCCCAGTCTGTAGCCTTTTTGGGAGGTGGTGGAACCTTTAGGAGATGGAGCCTAATGGGAGAAAATTAGGTACCACAGACCCTTCTAGTCTCTCTTTCTCTTTGCTAGCATCAAGAAGGTGAAAAGGCCTCCTCTGCCACAAATTTCTGACCTGATATACCGTGCCAACACAGGCCCAAAGCAACAGGGTCAAATGGCCAAGGGTTGACACCTCTGACACTGAACCAAAATACACCTTTCCTCTTTTAAGTTGGATATCTCAGGCATTTCATCACAGGAAAGTAAAACTAACATGTTGACACACAGGAAATGGTATACCTCAAAGCCCACAGAGAGCCTAGTTGGTTATAGGGTTGGTAGCCAGGTCAGGGCAAGGGGACCCAAACCAAAGTGATGGCACAGTGACCTGGAAAAGGCATCAACTTCAGCTAGAAGATCAGGAGACCCTTCAGGAGGGCCTTCCTTGAGGGGTGGCCTCAAACCTGCAGCCAGGAAGAGAACTCCTGGTAGAGGGAACAGCCCCTGCAAAAGTCACACCTGACAGATAACAAAACAAAAGCCCAGAAAGGTCAAGTCATTTAGCTCCAGGGTACTCAATAAGACAAAATGTGCTGGGGTTTTAACTGTGTTTTTTCTTTGTGTTGTAAAAATAGAAGTCTGTACACTGTTGAGTTGTATGTGGAACTGCTAGGGACAAGAGAAAGTCAACAGAGGCAGAACACCCCCCCCCCGTGTAACCTAGGTAACAGCTCTCAACATTCAATCATTTGACTTCCAAATGTTCCTGTATTAACAGGAACTTTTGAAGCATACCTCATGTTACTGGAAGATAAATGAGTAACCCATGAGGCCAATAAAAATTTACTTTGTCCCCCCACTCCATCTCTTCTGCTAAACATCAGCTTTAAATCCCTCCCCTCATAATTTCTCTGTGTATATTCCTAATTACTCTACCTTTTCCAAGTTCTGCCCTGTAAGTACCAGCATCACAGGTCCCAACTATGATAATGCTGCCGTCTGCACCAGAACTGCTTCTGCATTCGTAGCCCAGTCATTTTCCTCCATGTGTCTCTTGAAATCATTTGGCTGAAAGCTTTCAGCTGCAGCAGTGAGCTATGGAAGGCTCTGAGTAAGAGCAAGTGTGAAGTGAAATGTCCTTAAAGGACACTCACTGGCTAGAGTGCAGTACTGAGTGCTCCTATCACTCTTTTCCTTGAAGGGTTCTCAGGGTCAGAAGGGGATGCTCCAGGCACTTTTTGTGGTTGGAACCACCCAAGAAAAGTGGAAGTGTCTGGCTGCCAGCAGCTCTCTGACCAGCACCTAGTGTTGGCCTGTGTGTCTCTATTCCACCTGTGAGCTGCATCCCTGTGTTGCAGACATCTGATTTCAGTCCCATCACCAGGTCCCTCAGTGTCCTGCCTCCTGCTTCCCATAGAAAGTAACCCCGAGAGAGGTGCAGGGTCAGAAGGAGCCCATAAGGGAAGGAGAAGCATGCTTCCTGCTGGGGTTGTACTGAGATTGACCCTGGGCCCAAAAAACTGGTTGTCATTTTGCCCCAGGTGCTATGGCTACCTGGGTGGCAACAGGGTCAATGTTGGAGAACACACCTGTGAACTTAACAGGTGCACGAACCAGTAAAGTCATTTTTATTAAGTCTGTTTGACTGGGTTACTATCACTTGCAATGGAGAAGGTCCATAGAGACCATAGGTGTCTGTAGATCTTGAGTGCCCTGGGAGTCTCTGTTTTAGAATGTCAAAGCCACCAGGTTGTGCATTCAGCTCAGGCTGCAGGGATGAGGGACTCAGAAAGTTTGGCATTCAAAGAACCTTACCCATCTGGAAGTGCCTTACAACACTTGGGTAATCCAGGCTGTAATTCCTCTCAGGTCCTTCAGGGCCATGGTCACCTTCCATCTTGACAATCTTCAGGCATGAGCTCACTGACTCCTGAGACAACCTGTTTTATCTAGCTGATTTATACACATTCCTTTCTGATAGTGGGGACACAGCAGATCTTGGGCTGTTGGAGTCTTGCTTGTACATAACCCATAGAAGGTAAGAGAATCAACCACCCAGGCATGGCTGTCAGACCCTGTGGGACATTTCTGAGCACAGTATTCCTCTCTGATGGCTCAGCACTAGTCACCCCAGACCTAGGACAAGGCTAGTTACCCCCAAAGACTCTTGTGTCAGTGAGAGACCCAGGTGAGTGTGGTCCCTGACTATGAAAATTGGAGCTTGACCTCCAAATACCCAATTTGAACTGTTCCTGAGACAGCTACCTTTAAACTGTACAAGCACAGAAAAGGGCACTGCAATCCTCATGGCTGGTCCTGAGGCCTTGAGCTCCCATATCCTTCTCTCTGAGTTCTAGATCCTTCTACTTTTACTTCCTAAACTACTTTGAGTGCTCAAAAAAATGCACATAAAGTGTTAGCACAGAGCCTGACTCTTCAAAAACAGGATGCACAGGGTGGTTTTTGTCATTGTCATTTTTATTGATGTTAACACACACTACCAGCACTAGGACATTTAGTGGGCAGATGAGAAGCCCTACTCTAGCTGTGTTGCTTCCTGATGTTGAACAATCCCCAATACCCTAGGAGTCCTATTTCCTTCAAGGGTAGAGTGGGAAAGACCCCGTGTATATCCTTGTACATGTTCTTGCACACTTATCTCCTTCTTTCCTACATTAAAATACCCCCAGTAAAATGGTTGGGTCATAAGTCATGAACATTTTGAAGTTCTTCATGCATCTTGCTGAGTGTCCTACTGGAAATGTAGCTCAGCACTTGCTCTCTCCAGTGGGGGTGAAAATGCTCTTCTCCTTAATCCTTCTAACACTGAATTTCAAAATCTTTTTGATATTGTGATAGGTGAAAAAAAGATTATTTGTTTTACTAATATGCAAAGGAAATTAGATTTATAAAATTGTATTTTATTGTTGTTACTTAGTTGAATTGCTGCCAGTTACCAAAATATATGAGAAAAGGAATGTTACACTTAGTAAATCTAGAAGATCAGAAACCAATAAAACATCAGGTGACAATTGAAAAGTGTGTGTTGGGGGAGCATTTTCCCTTGGGGGTTTTCAGAAGATTTTTTTCAATAGAAAAAGAGGCAACTGCTGGAGGGGCTCTAGAAAGAATGGATCATATTGATGATGGTGTCCTGGTGATGGGGGTTCTTGAATGGAAGGGAGAAGAAAGTGAATGTTCTTTTCTTCCAATAAGACATACAGAATCACTAGTCAGGACAATGATCCTGTCAGTCCACAGCACAGTACAAGGGCTGGATTTATTTACAGGGTTTTGGGACCTGACTCTCTCCTCCTCACCCCTTGGGACATAACCCATTGGTATATCAGGGGGAACACAACCTGATTCCTGTGGATGCCTGGGTGCCACCCACTAAACTCGTCAGAAGTCTGCCACTGAGTCCTTGTTAGGGAAAATCAGAGCAGAGATGCCTAGCCATTAACCAGCCCCAAGATATTGTGGTATTTCTGCTGGTGGTTTCCAGGAGTCTGGTTTTATCTCTGTGAATTGAAATAATATAGAGTAGTTGCTTGGAAACCTGGGATTAATACACCTAGATACTAATTAGTCTTCTCCTCCCAAGAACTACATAAAAATATCCTAGGGAATGAGCACATGGTCTGCAAGCTAGAACCTATGTGAGTAAGCTACAGGGATGGCACTTGGAGATTGGGGTTCCCCTTAACTGAGCAACTCATGCAAGTGTGGACCCCTGTGAGCATCATGAAATGACTGTCCACAATGAGTACATGCATGAGACAAGATTAGAAATTGATGCCAGTGTTGAGAGTCAATCAGGATCTGATCTGTTCCCCTGGTGTTGAAGATTGAACATCCAAGAAATGCTGAGACAAGCACAAAAAAGTTTTATTTAAAAGACAGAACAGAGAGAAAGAGAGAGAGAGAGAGAGAGAGAGAGAGAGAGAGAGAGAGAGAGAGAAGGAGGAGGAGGAGGAGGAGGAGAAGGAGGAGGAGGAGGAGGAGAAGGAGAAGAAGGAGAAGAAGGAGAAGAAGGAGAAGAAGAAGAAAAGAGAAAGAGACACTCCTCTGCTGAGGCAGAGGAAGGGGTCCAAGTGGGAAGTTGGTGCATGAGGAAGTGGGACCCTCCTTCCCCTTTTATATATTTTAGGTTACCTTTATTCTCATGCCTCCTCCTCTTATCTTGCCTATGTGTTCAAAAAAGTGGGCCAAACAGTAGAGTGATTCAAGGGCAAGAATAAAGGAGCCCAAGGGTATAGGCAGGAAGGGAGTGGTCCAGGGGGCTGCCATGACCAGCAGAGTCAAATTCTCAGTTCCAGCAGGTGTCGATGAGGGATTAGAAAATAAAGACTCACACATGCAGAATTTGAAGATAATTAGTTGGGATCTGCGGGAGTGCTGCTCTCTGATGGAGAAACAGATCTAAAGAGTTACACCAATAATTTTTTTATATATATGTCTCATTATCAGGTTAAATACTGTGCAATCATTATTCTTTGTACTCAGAAAGTTACAAGAGTAGAAACATCTATGCAGCTTTTCTACAACTGCAATCCACAACTGCAATGTACAATGTTAGGAGCTTTGTGTAGCTCTCAAGAAGGTTCATCATTTAAAGTTACTGTTACATGGACAGGCTTAAGATTAGTAGAATGGTTAAACATTGTGGTTGTCTAGCATGAGATGTCCTTTATCCCAGGGAGCCCTCATGCAGAACATTACAAGGGAGCTAGACATCCAGTGCCTTTGCACAGAAACATCCAGGCACCAGGCAGCCACAGTCATGAGGTCATCAGAGACCCCCAATCTCAGTCACTTCTTTCCCATTCTCTGTCACCACTCTCCACAAGGGGCAGTGATTCATTCACAATTTCTTGCAGGGAGGAACAATTCCCTGGAGGCAGGTCACCTTAGCAACAGCTTGGAGGAGGAGAGGAAGTGTCCTGAAGGTATTAGCATTTTATTTCTTTTTCTTTAAAACCAGTTCCCATCTTCATAATGGGACCCCTTCATTCATTACCTACACTAACTGTCCTTTATCTCCCCAACCTCAAAGCCAAACCTGAGGTTCTTGAAGGGAATTTCAGGATGAGTTTAACTTTTCTTGAGAATGTACTGTTTGCTGAATACCTCATACTCATTTCATTGGAGTTTTCCTCTCAGCTAGGCGGTGTCACTTCCAGCCCGACCACTTACTCGGTTTCTCTGAACTGGGCTGATGAAGGGATTAGAAAAAAAAGAGATGAAAAAAATGCAGAAATAGAAAAAGCAGTACCCAGTGGTTCAGCTGACCTCTGATGAAGGACAGACAATGAACAGTCTCCACACATTATTTTTTTTAGGTTTTTACATCAAAGGATTCATTGTGAGAAAATTACTTTAAAAGGGAACCAAGGTCAAAAGTCTGAACAGCCTAGTTACAGTCATCAGCTTGTGCTCACAATCCTCCAACCCCAGGCAGCTGGCAAGTGAACTTTAGTTATGAAATGATAAACACTATGGCAACCATGGCATTTCCCTTTGAACATGGCATCTCCAGACATCAGAGCAGATTTCTCAAGACCTCTGCTTTGAGAAATTCCCAAGGAAGATGCCATCCTCTGTCTCTGACCAGTTCAAAGATCCATAATTCATTCACTGCTTTCAGTGTACTCACTTTTAAATAAATTTTAAATAATTTTTAAAAATTTTATTTAACCACAAGTGATGGGCTATTTGAAGTGTTTGGATTTCTTTCTGGAAGATATGGCATCTTTTACTGTGATAACACAAAATAGAATTAGTAGCAAACACACATTTCCAAAAATGTATCATATTGAATGTTTTAACATATTGCAAAGATTAAAGCCATTTAAATCATTAAGTATTTGTTCAGCAGGACATGGAGGACCCAAAAACATGGTGGCTGGAGATTTGGGGTCTCCCTGCTGTTTGACTATCTGTTTAGTCTGATGCATCGGGTTCTTCAGTTGTCCTCACGTTGACAGGTTTGCATTCTGGGTCTGCAGAGTCTTCTTTGCCTTCCTCTTCTTCCTTCTCATCTTATTCCTGGTGGGGATTTCAATCAACATCTCTGGCTTGAGCCACAGTCACCTGAACCTCCATGACCATAAAGGATGGAGTTTTCAGGTACACAGATGGGACAAGCTGCACCTTCTATAAAGACATAAGCATAGCCTCTACCTCACGTTATCACAAGTTCTGGTCCATTCCATTATCCTGTTTGTAATTCTCTCCACCAGACCAGGCCTGACAGACTTACTGTAGTGGGAGTCAGATGTGCTCAGCATCAGTGTCTCCTTCGGCATCACAATTTAAAACACTGAAAACAAAAATAGCATGACTCAGTTTTGTGGGGTTCTATTTCCCCTTTGTGTTTTTAAAGTAGTAACTTAAGGGACAAGTGTGTTTACTTTACAATAACCTGGCTTCAATATGATCTGTCCTATGGTTATTTAACCTTATCCATTTCTTGTCCTGATTGATTCACATAGAAGCATCATTCTTCCCTGTGGAAGAGGCAGAGATAAAGATGACGCTCACGTAGGAAGAAAAATGCTTAAGAATTTGGGGGACACCATACATCTTAAGTTTCATTAAAAGAGCTCTTGTCCCTTACTTTAAATGCCCAGGAATGGCTGTACTTTTGTTATGACTGTTCTGGCTAGGTGTTCAAAACCAAGCTGGTCAAATTGCCCTTGTTTTTATCCAATGTTAGTCAACTGAGTTCTCTCAGGGGGCCACTCTTGGGAACTTGTGAGCAGTCTCTTAGCTCCTTTAGTGCCATCTTTCCAGGATGTATCAGCATCTCTTTATGATGTGGCTTCCCTTGGAAACATAAGGGATATCTCACTTCTCCAATGACCCTCCTCTTTTGCAACATGTGTACGGGTCAGCTTTCTGTTCTCCAGGGTCTCCGGGTTCTCCAGGATTCCCCTGATCAGACCATCATGTAGTCCAGAGTTACAAAACCCTTAGTAAATTCCCCTTGTTCCTTGGGTTTAAGCTGATTCAGAGGGCAAGAGCCAAATCTTGGCCATTTTCTTTCTTGGGCCTTTTAGTTCCTTAACTTTAGTCTCCAAGTTTTGGTCTAAAAATCTAGCAAGAAATTTTCACAAGTCTTTAAGTAAGAGTACTGGGTTTTAACTTTAATGTCTATAACTTTATAGTCATTTACCCCTTCTATTCTATTGGGGTCAGTATTAGTACTGAAAATTAGCTTTACATTCTGTCTATAGATGATGGCTTATTGTCTCAAATTAACTCAGGTTATCCTATTGAAAGTTCCACTTCTGTAAAGCACTAACAGACAACAGTTGAAGATTACAAGGAAAAAGCAAAATAAATTTAATAAAAGCAAAACCACATTGAGTTTGTATAATAACTACAAACTAAGAAGTGTAATTTTGTAATCTCAAATTTTTACTTACATCATACATATTTTTTTATTTCAAGATCACAGCAATTCTTATAACAAAATTGTAGTTTTCAAACTTATTTTTAAATGAACTTACATAGTTATCTTAACATGGAATAAGATGAGAGAGAGGCTTAACTTAGGTGAGGTGGCCTTTTGACAAATCTTAGATAGTGTTTTATTTTTGAAGCTGATTTTAGTCTCTTTTTAATATAGTATTTTATAAAGTGTTTATATGAATGAGTTAACACCACACCTGAAACAAATCAATTAGTAGAGCTTTTAACCTCCTTTTGTGGGAAAGTGACAAATATCTTTATTTTAACAATATCCCATATTTAGCAATATCCCATATTTAACAATATCCCATATTTAACAATATCCCATATTGTTAATCTCTAAATAAACTGGACTCCAATTATCATGTATTTTTAAACACATTTAAGTTTACATTTCATTATAGGGTGTAACAAAATTTTTAACTTATGACAGATTATTTTACCTAATTATAAGATATTAAATGACAAAAACTAAATTTTAACTAAATTTGTTATTTTTATACAAGTTTGTAAAAAATCACTGTTACATAGAACTTAGTTTGGAGAACATCAACTTGGTAAAATGTTCTTTTAAATCTTGTACTTTAAAGGCTTTTATACTTGAAATATATAAGAATATTTAGTATACAAAGAAGCCAGTAATAGTGCCACAATTATACTGATGTTCTTATATTTTAAAAAATTAACTTTTAAAGAAAAATTCAGAATCTGTAATGTAATGCCTTACATCAAAATAATAATTGTTGTTCAACCAGAATTGTACAAACCATAATTTGTTTTTTTTCAAATAAAAATGATTTATTATCTTTGATTCATTCTGTGATTGAGGTACACAATAGCTTCTTCATTTAAATTCTCTCATTATACCCTTTTATCATAAATCCTGCTAGGTGTCTTAACAGATTTCTAAGAAAGCAACTATTTGTTTATTATTATTTTTTAATTTTTTATTTTTATAGTCTGCATTTTGATTCATAAGACTAGTTTTTCTAAATAATAAAACTTAGCAGACACAACAGATTATCTTGGTAGATAAGAAATCCTTGTTACTTCAACCCATAGAGAATTAAACTTTGGTTGATATTAATACATTAGTACATTAATATTAGTACATTAATATTTGAACTTAGGAAAAGGGCTTATTATCTTTAATTGATTAAGGTAATTATACATAAATGTTACACACAAATATATGTATATATATACATATATATATATTACACACAAACTAAGGTGGTTAAAGGCCACCTCACCTAAGTTAAGCCTCCTTCTCATCTTATTCCATGTTAAGATAACTGTTAAGATAAGTTCATTTAAAAATAAGTTTGAAAACTATACTTTTGTTATAAGAATTGCTGTGATCTTGAAATAAAAATATAATGTATGATGTAAGTAAACATTTTGAGATTACAAAATTATGCTTCTTAGTGTGTAGCTATTATATATATATATATATATATATATATATATATATATATATATCACAAACTTTTTGAAATTTACCCTTCAGAAACACATCCTACTTTACCATACAGTAGACTTTTTACACAGAAACTCATATTTTCCTTTGACTTTCCATATTAAATATATTTATATACCCAGAACCTTCTTATATCTCTTTCCTAGTTCTTCACACATTTTTAAAATTTACATTCTGAAAAATCCTATGAAATTTCTGAATTCAGACAAATTACTCCATTTTAATAAGATGAAATATTTTATTTACAGTACTCTATTTGAAATTAGCTGAAAATTTTATATTTAGCAGTTAGCACTTTAATTTTGTAAATTAATGAGGTTTCTAACAAACACATTTATGATTAGTCCTGTTGATGTTAAATCTAATTTACTGATTCCTAATTGTTAAAACCAATAGACAAGTGTAGTTAATAGTGCTAGCCATTTCTACCTTGTTGAAGAAAAATCCTAGAAGCAATGGATATTACATTCTGTATATTTTACAGATATTAACACTCTATTAATTGTATGACCACCTAGAAAAAATTGTGACTTAGTAATTTTAAAGACATCTTTATTTTTATCTGTTTACCCAATTTAAACTAAACTTGCTTCTGGATTACAAGTCACATAGAAGAAAAACGAATTTGGATCCATCTTTTATTTTAATTTTAATTCATGAGTGCTCATCTATTTATATGCCAATTTTAACACACCTATAACAAATGCAGACACAACTGAAGCCAGAATTGGTGACAGGCAGTTAGTGTAGAAATAGGGAATCAGGTCAAATCAAGGAAATGGAGGCCATGAAAGTCATCTGCCTCTGGAAGTTGGAGACTGCCCCTAGGAGAATGGAATGTCAAGGTTCTCCAGAGCCCATTGATTACCAAATTTGCCTGCCCTTCTCAGGGACTAAAGGCAAGGAACTGCTAATTAATGCCCCCTGGGCTCTTATCCAGCTGAACCACTTTGGCCCTCCCCATGCCCATCCACTAAGCACTTTTTGCATCTCACCTGCAAAACTTGGCCTAGTCAAGTAGGCAGAAAGGAGAGATAAGCGGGGAGAGAACTGCAGAACAAAAGAGACCTTAACCTATAAAAGTTGTAGGGCATGCTCACTTCTTGGGACTCTAGAATATCAGCCATGGCCCCCTTCTTCCTCCCTAGAGAAGTCAGTATTATTACCTTTAAGTAAAACCTGCTTAATATGCTTGCCTTGGCATGCTTCTCTGATGTTGTACTTCAGCACCTGAGGAAACAGAATTCGTCACTGGCAAACAACAGTATCATAAGAATACAAGACACCTGTGTGCACAACTACACAAAAGAGACAAAAAACAAAGTGTTAGGTTGGAATTTGGGTCACTAGATGAAGAAGAGCAAAGCAACTGAGGCAAACTGCAGCACACCACATGGTGACCAATCAAAAGGGCAGGAAAACTTCACTGACCCTTAACCTCCATTTGTCACTCAGTAGAACCCCTCACCCATTCCAGCCTATAAAGACCCTGGGCAGCCGGAGCCACACGTGACTTTATCTGGCTCCCTACCCTGACCTGTACTCCGGAAGTTGGGAATTTTGCCCCAGAGCCAATTTCCAATAAAGCTTGCTTTGGCCACTTTCTGTCCAATTTTATTTGGCCACTAGCCATGCCCCTGAGCTTACACAAAGATTTTATAACATTCTGTAAGTGGAACTCACAGGTAGGAGGCAATGTTACATTTATTTAGTAAAGCCTCTGTTAGATTTAACCTGTTAGAAAGTAAAATAGAGCCAATCACTTTTACATTATGACTTAATTATATGATAGTCCTGTACAGTTAGGAATGTTAGATATGAAATGTAACAGCCATTAGTACACTGAAATAAAAAAAAAACTTAGGTGGCACCTTGTCCTAATGACTGTCAGATCCACCACCAACATCACCATATCTATGTCCTTTTTAATGGTTTTGTAAAAGGAAATTTTATTTCTAATGTGATTGAGAGTTAACCCTTGAAATACTGGCTTCTGAATGGAGACAGTGGAAAGACATCCATAGTTAGATAGAACAAAACAAATTTGGAAAATACACTAATTTAGGCATGAAAGATAAAATGTGAATTCACCATTGTAAGAACCCAGAAACCACTCCGGACATGGGAATTGACATAGAGGGCTTATTAAGCAAACAGAATCTCCCTGAAGGGTAAGAGAGAAAATGAGAAGAAAAGAGAGAGAGAGCACACAAGAGAGAGTATGAAAATCAAGGAGGAGAGAGAGAGAAAGCATGAGAAAAGATGGCGGGAAGCTATCCTTAAGCAGTTGAATTCCGGCGGGCTAATAGGGGACCAATAACGGAGAAGGATACTTGCAAGCTGACTGGTGAACCAATAGCTAGAGGATGTTCACAGACTGACAAATAGTTGGGAGGCGGGGGAAGTGAATGCAGCATAAAGGGTGGGGGAGTAGCTTTATATTATAACCATAAATCTTAAGCTCAAAAATATAGAATCTAAAATTGAGAGTTCTTAAATTTACATGACTGCAATTTCTAATTGATTATGCAAAAGATCTTTACTAAATCGGTGTACTTTTGACTTAGATTATAATCATTTCAGATATTTAAAAAATGTGGGAGGCTGTAAAATCCACAGAAAAGTTTTTTGAGAAAAGGAAAATTTGTACATTTAGAACTTTCCATTTTTCTTTCCTTATGTTGTAGTATTAGAGAGGGGCTTGTTAAAAAAAAAAAAAAAAAACAATGTAGTAAAGACACCTAGTTAAGCTAGAGCAGAAGAGACTCAGAAACAGCTTGAAATTAAAAAGGATTATTTTGTTTCCTGTGGTCATAAATCTTGCAGATTCTCTGATAGTGTGGTGTTATGATTTATATTTTTTCTGAAATCCCTATCCCAGTGAGGTTTTAATTGAAGAAGTAAAAACTGCCCATCTACATTTGGCTGTAATCATTAACTGAATATTTACCATGACCATTGTGACCCCTTGAAAATATGCAGTTCCTGTATCAGCACAGAGGTGGAAAGGGGGAAGGGGAGATGGAGGATGAGGCAGAATCCAACCCTGACCCTTTCTTTCTATGAGGATGGATCACCTTCTACCGCCTTTTATCTGTGAGGAGTTCTGTTTCCTCAAATGTTGAAGTATAATACCAAAAAAGCATACCAAGGGAAGCATATTAAGCAGATTCTATTTAAAAGTAGTAACACAGACTTCTCCCTGGAGGGAGAAGGGGGCCATGGCTAATGTTGTAGAAATCCCAAGAAGTGAGCATGCCCTGCATCTTTGGTCTCTTTTGTTCTCCTGTTTTCTCCCCGCTTCTCTCTCTCCTTCCTGCCTATGTGACTAGGTCCAGGAGATGCCATGACATGGCAAAAATGTGACAAGCAGATGGCAGGGGGTAGGGCTACAGGGAGGACTCAGGCAGGTAGGGGCCCAGGGGGCATTAATTAGCAATTCTCTGCCTACAGCTTTTTTTTGGAGGGGTAGTTAGGCAGGTAAACTTAGTAATCCAAAGGGCACTGGAGATGCTGACATTCCAATCTCCCAGGGATGGTCACCAACTTCCCAGACTCTGATGGCCTCCATTCCATTTGACCAGATTCCCTATTTTACACTAACTGCCTGTCCTCAGTTCTGGCTCCACGGGCAGGGTTTGTTAGCATTTTCATAAGCTAGCTGTTTAACTAACAACTCACCAGCATTGAGATCTCCTAATCCTGTATTACCAAAAGCCTCCAGTGTCCTCTCCATCTGCTCTTGCAGCCTGGAGGTCCTGCAGAAGCAGTGATAACTTCACACACTTGGATACACTGAATGTTAGTTTAGCCCAAGGTGCGGTTTGAGGTACAGTAGCAGAAACAGTCACTGGAACGATTACAAACTTATTCCCTTTCTTCTCAGAATCATCTCTAAAATGCTGTATGAAATCCTTTCTCCCTTTGATACTGACAGTTACTGGTGATGAGTTCTGCTTCCTCAGATGAGGAAGTAGAATGCCAGATAAGCATGCCAATCTGCATATATTAGGCAGATTTTATTTAAAAGTAGTAATACAGACTTTCTCCTGGGAGGGAGAGGTGGGCCATGGTGGATGTTCTAGAATCCCAAGAAGTGAGCATGACTGGCCTCTTTTATAGATTAGGGTCTCCTTTGTTCTTCTGTTCTCCCCCCTTCTCTCTCTCCTTCCTGCCTACATGACTAGGCTCAGAAGATGCCATGATGTGGCAAAAATGTGACAAGCAGATGGCAGGGGGTAGGGCCACATGAAGGATTCAGGCAGGTAGGGACCCAGGGAGCATTAATTAGCAATTCTCTGCCTACAGTTTTTTTTGGGGATGGGTAGTTAAGCAGGTCACCTTGGTGATCAAAAAGGCACTAAAGATGCTGACATTTCAATCTCCCAGGGGTGGTCTCCAACTTCCCAGACTCTGATGGTCTCCATTGCTCCATTTGACCAAATTTTTTATTCTAAATTAACTGCCTGTCCTCAATTCTGGCTTCAACCTTCATCCTAAATGCCTTTGTCCAAATCAATTACCTCCATCTCTGAGAGTTCCCCATGCCAACATGGCGGCTATTTTCTGCTCTCTGATTCCCCCAGTGCTCAGCTCCCCTGGAGGCTGCAGCTGCTTCCAGGGTTGCAGCCACTTCTGCCACTGCCATTTTACACTTTTATGAGATGGATCAAGATAATCTTGTTAGGGACCACAAGCTAAAAATTTCCATGAAAATCTTGCCGGAACATCAGAGGCATACCTGACAAGCAGCTCTTTACCAAGTTCCTCCCAAGTCTCTACACCTACCCCTTCCTCCCTCCTCAAGAAAACAAAGAAATTTTAATAACAGATTTCAAAAACGGCACCTTCTTTATGGAACTGTCCCATGATTTAAGCATAGTCTTAAGTATTCTAAAACAGAGCCCTCTTTCTTCAGTTGTTCAGTGTCAGAATGATACCGCCATTTACCGATGACAAGTTCCACTTCCTCAGGTGTTGAAATATAACATCAGAGAAACACGTCAAGGCAAGCATATTAAGCCGGTTTTACTTAAAAGTAATAGTACAGACTTCTCCCTGGAGGGAAAAGGGGGCCATAACTGATATTCTAGAGTCCCAAGAAGTGAGCATGCCCTACATCTTTTATAGGTTAAGGTCTCTTTTGTTCTCTAGTTCTCTTCTCCCCTTATCTCTCTCCTGCCTACATGACTAGGCCCAGGAGTTGCTGGTGACATAGCAAAAAAGGTGAGCAGCAGATGGAGGTGGAGGGTCAAAGTGATTCAGGCAGGTAAGGGTCAAGGGGGCATTAATTAGCAGTTCCTTGCCTCTAATCCTTGATAAGAGCAGGTAAATTTGATAATCAATGGGCTCCAGAGATTCTTGACATTCCATTCTCCCAGGGGCATTCTCCAACTTCCCAGACTGATGGCCTCCATGGTCTCCATTTTCTCGATTTGACCCAAGCCTGTCCCCAGTTCTGGCTTCTAGAATGTCCCATGCTTTACACAGAGCGATATAGAGACACACTCCTCCCCTTTTCTTAAATCAACATGTGTCTCTTTTTGAGAAGTGTCCCACTCACCATACCAATTAGAGTTCCCCCGCGCATTGGGGGTCCCCATTCCAAGGCACCAACTGTTGCTTCCACATGATCGTTTACTCAGTTTCCCCAAATTGGGCTAAAGAGGGAATTAGAAAAAATGTAAACAAACACAGAAATAAAAAATATTAGTACCCAGTGGTTCAGCTATTTAATATAATATAAAGCTGCTCCCCCACGCTTTACGCTGCAGTCATTTTCCCACCTCCCAACTTACAAACTAGCTTGTCAGTCTGTGAAAATCCTAGCTAGCTATTGGTTCATCAGACATCTTACAAGTATCCTTCTCCATTATTGGTCCCCTGTTAGCCAGTGGAATTCGAATGCTTAAGAATAGCTCCCCCGCCATTTTTCTTTCTCTCCTCCTCCTCGCTTTCATGCTCTCTCCTTCATTTGACTCTCTCTCTCTCGCTCTCTCTCTCTCTCTCTCTCTCTCTCGCATGCGCTCTCTCTCTTTCTCTTTTACCCTCATTTTCTCTTACCCTGCAGGGAGACCCTCTGCCTGTTTGCTTAATAAATGTCTTGCATGAGTTTCCGCATCCAGAGTGGTTTCTGGGTTTATAAGCTGACCTCTGGTGGACTGACAATGAGCAGGCTCCTTGCATTTATTTTTAAAGTTTTTACAACAAAGGTATTCTTTGTGAGAAAATTACATTAAAAGAGAACTGAGGTCAAAGTTTAAACAGCCTAATTACAGTCATCAACTTGTGCCCACAATCCTCCAACCCCAGGCAGCTGGCACCTAAACCTTAGGTCATGAACTGATAAACTCCATGGCAACTATGGAATTTCCTTTTGAATAGGGCATCACTATCGGGTTCCCTCTGCCCGCAGAGAGAGACACGACAAACGTCTGAAGCTTTGGAAGTTTATTGTGCACAGTCTTCCTTTCTTTCCCTCTTTTCTATCCCCTTCTCTCTTTTCTTTCTCTCGCTCTCTTTCCCTCTGCTTAGCTCTCGCCTGCTCTGGTCGCTCTGCTTCTCCTGCTCGGCTCACGCCTGCTTCGGCCACTCCGCTTCTCCCACTCGGCTCTCGCCCTCGCTCGCACTCTTCTTCCTCGCTTCTACTCCCCCTCCCAGGAAGTTACCAAGCTTATATACACTTCAACCAATCAAGGGAGAGTACACGAGGTAAATGGCGAACAGCTGTAGGTATAGAATAGGCACATGAGAAAGGCATGCACTAATCACATTGTTAACTAGCTAATACTGTATAGCCAACCGCTTTTGGCTCAGCGCCAGGCGCCATCTTGACCGTGCCCAAGGCTGGGAGTCCCGGGTACCCCGACACATCACCAGACAACTGGGCAGACTTCTTTGTGACTGTGTATTGAGAAATTCCCAAGGGAGGTGCCAGCCTCTGTCTCTGGCCATTTCAGAGACTCATAGTTCATTTGCCACTCCTGACCAGGAGGTACTGTTGTAACCCCCATTTTACTCATGGGGAAACAAGACTGGGGAGGTAAGGACACATAACTGGCATTTGATGGAGCTGGGATTTGAAATGCAATGCATTGGACACCAAGGTTGATATTCACTCCACAAACTTTTCTGTGTTCCACCTGGGCTAACGACTGGAAGAATGTGGCTCAGAAATGATAAGTGACTCCCTCAAGGTCATTCAGCAAGCATGTACTAGGCTATACCCTATGTGAACCTACCATCACAGGATATTAATTAAAGTGTGGGTAATTTCCTTGCTCTGTTCAATGAGATTGTTGGAGGAGAACTGGAATAGAGCCCAGGAATCACGTGAGGGGAATGGTTCCAGTTCAGGGTATCAGGCTATTGACTGCACTTTATGGAAGTGAGGAAGATAGCTCCTGATGGAGCAAACCAGAGGCATCCAGAACTGGCCCATCCTCCATGGAATGCAATTAATAGGCTGTTAGGAGGGAATTGGGGGTTCATTCTTAGAAATCCCTGATAGCAGGGATCCCAGGCTGATAGCATTAGATACACAAAATCCTTGCCAACTGGAGATCCTTCTGGCAAATCCCCTGAAATGACAAGGCATTTCAAAAGGAAGACCCAAAGTGACATGCATGAAGCAGTTACTATATCTGCAAAGACCTTGGGGAATAATTCTGTAGCTGGTTAGCAAGTACCAACTGATTGTTTGGACCCAGGAAAAGAAATAAATCATGAAGAATTTCAGTACAGGCATATTTGATCTCTGCTAATTTAACCATATTGGACAGTTGGACTTGGAGGGGGGGGAAGCAATGGATATATATCAAGAGAGAGAGCAAGGGGAGAGAGAAACTGGAAGAGAGAGTGGATAGCATTCACATTTCACCTGTCTTAGTGCATGCCGCATGGTGTGAGAAAGCATAAGGAAACAGGAGCAGTTAGTTTCTGGTGCCCCATGTGCTGCATGCATTTCACCTGTGAAAGTTCAGTGTCTGAATACACATGTTCCACCCTCTGCATATAAGCTGTCTGTCTCTTCTGGGATAAGTCAAAGAGAAAACAGCCATCCTTTTTAAAGGATATGGAGAATAAGAAATTCCCAAAATAATGAAACCCAAGAAAAAGAAAAGGGAGTAAAAATGAAGGTCATGCATTGACAGCTTTCATCTCCTAAGACAAATGTTTTCCAGATGCTGGTTGCAGGCAAAGAGGATATGTTTTATCATCCTCAAAAGAAAAACAGTCTCGGGACTGTGGTTCCAACACCCTACATGAGGTAGAATTCCTAATTGGTTCTCAACAAATATTTGTGGAATGAGGGAGTCTTTGTCAAGACTGGTCTAGAGGCTTCTCCAGGAAGCTGGAAGAGACACAGAGGCTGAGGTCATCAGAAGTCTACAGATTTAACAAACTGCACCCCTCAAAGCTGTGTACCCTGGCTTCTGGCCTTCCTTTCTGGATCCTCCAGTAGGTAAGGTGGAGAGCAGGTTTGTCAAGATAGTAATGTGAGTGGCACATGTGAAAAATGAAACTGGAAGTTGTTCCTGCTGTCTTCACCAAGGAAATGAGAGAACCAGTCCAGATAGGTGAAGCCATAGGTGAAGACCTATGGCTCCTCCTCCTAAGACCATTGTTTGCAATATTGGCTGTCTACCAAGTGAATGGGCTGCCTTCCATGGAGCGTCATCTTCCTGTATTCTGAATCCACTCTGAGGGACTATGCAAGGGAAGAGGTCTCAGATGGGAATCTAAGGAACTCAAAGTTTAAAAACCAGGTGAAAGAAGAGAACCCAATAAAGAAGCTAAGCAGGTTGACCTGGAGATGGGGGAGAATATTAGAAAGAAGGGTGCTCTGAGAACCACAAAAAAGGGATGTTTCAAGGGAGAGAAATTAATCAGCAGTATCCAATAGTTCAAGAAAAGCCAGTTAGATAAAGACTGAAAGCTTTTAGACTTGATGGTTGGTCTCTGAGAGAATAGTTTTAATGAAAGGCAGAAGCCAGACATCAGAGGGTAGAAGAATGAGATGCAGAGATTCTGGCTACTTTTTCAAGTATTTTGATGTGAAGGGGAAAAGAATGATGGAGACAGTAGCTAGAGGGCACACCAGGTCAAGAAGGCTTGGTTTCCCTTAAGACAGGAGAGACTAGCCAAATTAATATATGGGAAAGAGGCAGTTGAAAGGAAGATGCTAAAGTTACTGGGGGATTGATGCGGTTCCTAGGAAGAAGAGGAGGTGGAATTATCCTTGGGCAGGAAGGAATACCTTACATTCCAGGGACACTGGGAAAGGAGGCTAGAAAGGTGTGGCTACTGATTCACTCAGGAGCTAGAGGCAGGAGTTGAGGAAGCTCATCCTAGTGGCTCCTGTCTGACATAGGAGGTTGATAAGGGCATTAAGTGAGATAAGGTGAAAGTACTATGAATTATAAGTTGTTAGCAAATGTGGAGATTTACTATCTCATCTTCCCTTTGTCCTCTTTTGACTGTTTTTTGTTAGTTCATGCCTATCTAATGAGAGACTTCTTTATGTAGTGTATGGAGATCTTAGAGACACTCACACTGTGATACCACTTAATTAATAAAGATTTGGTTGGCAAAAAAAAAAAGAAAAGAAAAGAAAAGAAAACAGTCTCCGCCCCAAGCACAGGCCTAGCCACCTGCCCTGCCACCTGCCCTGCCACCTGCCATCACCAGCTACTATGGTGCGGCTGACCATCTATCAACACATGGGGTCACTTTTGCCCACTAGCATTGATTATTCCTGACCTGGAGGCCACCATCCCTAGTGCAGCTGCACCATTCTTGGGACACAGCATTATCAAGTTTCTCTCAGGCATCAGTCTACTGAAGACTAGGTTTAAACAGTACAGTACAGTTTTATTGAAGAATATTTTTATTATAGTATTATTATGATTATTCTTATTATACCTACTATTATTTCTACTTTTTTCTTTTAGTAACATTTTTCTCACTCTCTCCATTTTTCTGTTAACTGTCTGTTTCCTTGGAGACTCTTTCTCCCTTTTCTCTTGCTAACTACCTATTTCTTTTAATTCCACTTTCACTATTCCTATGATATAATACCCCTATAGACTCAGTTCTTATCTTATTAACATTATATCCTACACCCCCCCATCCTTTTTGTCCACCATTAGAAATTGTGGTCCTAATTATAAATCTCTTGGATATGCTGTAGATAATAATTGAATTCATCATCTCTTTTTATTAAGACAATACAGTTAATATCTTAATAGGGACTATTTGGGTTAAGGATGCATATTGTTTATATGGTGTGCTGTTAATATTGATCTCTCACTTCAAGGTGAGGTATTGGAAAACTGAAGGGACAGTATAAGTTTATAGAGAGTAAACTGCATTACCTCAGATTCACACTGTTAGAGGGGAAGATACATGTACAACATGAAAAAACAAGGGAAGAAAGTGTCCCAAACAAACCTAGGTGCTATATCGATAGTATTGGCATCAGATATGCTATTTTGCTGCCACCAGTTCCTGCTCCCCCGACACCATTTTTCAACCCAGATCGTCAGTCTGTGAATATCCTAGCCAGCCATTGTTCCGCTGGTCAACCTGCAAACATTCTTGGCAGTCATAGGTTCAGATTGTTAGCCTGGGAACCTCCTCACCAGCCATTGGTCCGTTGTTATTAGCCCTCAAAATTCCACTACTTAAGAATAGCTCCCCCACCATTCTCTACTAAATTGGGCCATATGAAGAATTTAACCTAATATGGCAAAAGGAGACAATTCTGTAAAGTCCCTTTGTGAATTAAATTTGAAAGTGCCACTGGAACCTCCATGTTATTTCATTTCTCTGCTGCCCTCATAAGTTTTTACAAAAGGTACATATTCTGCCTGGATAAGTACTGACCCCATGGTGCCCATAGGACAATACAGAATTTGTACTACAAATGAAAATGATACCCTCAAGCCCTATTGAGAATTATGTTTGAAACTCCATCTGCAAACACATTACAAGTACTGTTTCCTTGCTTTTAAACTAAATGTTTAAAAGTGCACAAATGGAGAAATTTACCCTGGCCCTAATGGGGCCATACAATGTAAAAAGAGACAACTTCAAATGCCTTCATTGAGAATTACATTTTCATTAGAGCATTATAATTATACATATTATTTATGTTAATTTTGACATGCATGCAATGAATTTAATTTTAGTTCCCTTTATCCCCCCTTTTGTCCCCTCCTTTTTTACCCAACTAAGCTTTATTTATTCTACACATGCATAAAAGTGAAATTCCCTTTGGTACCTTTATATATAAATATACCATGATTTTGTTAAATTTATTCCATATTTCTTCTTTTATCCCTTCCTCCCTTCCTCTTATTCTTCTTCTTCTACCCCACTGATTTGTATCTTTTCCTTTTGTTCTAGCTTCCACTTATGAGGGGGAAATTTTTTAAACAATTCCCTAAGGACACTTTGTAAATTAAATTTAAAGCTTCTCAGGGAAGTTCTCTTCTATTTGCATTTTGTGGCAGCTCCTATAAAGCTTTTCCAAATTCCATATATTTGGTCATAATAAACCCTGACCCTAATGGGGTTATGTAAAGAATGTTAACCAGTTGGTGCAAATGGAGACAATTCCCTAAAGGTCATTTATATGCAAACCTGGGGCTGCAACTGGAGTGGATTCAGTAAGGTCCTTTTGTGAATTATATTTGAAATTTCTGATTCCCCTAGCACAAGCTTCACTGCTGCTACTACAAACTGTTCTCCAGTTGCATATGTGTGTCCAAAAGGAACACTGACACTTATGGGCCAAAATGAAAAAAATGTGAACCTGGTACTAGGAAAAGGGACAATCCTCAATACTTCTTTGAGAATTAAGTTAGATGCTTACCCTTGAACCTCCCTGCTATTTCTTTTCCCTAATGATCCTTCAAACTGCTCTCAAATTTCAGATGTTTGGTCACGATGAGCAGAAGACCTAATAGTCTGAAATGAAAAAAAGGAGAACATCGTCCTACAATAAGGGACAATTCCCAATGACCTGCTTTAGAACTTAATTTACAACTACCTCTAACACTTCCCTGCCAGTATCTTTTCACCCCCAGTCTCTCAAATGGTTTCCAAATTGTACATATCTGGAAATGACAAGCACAGGCCCCAATGGGCTGATATGAGGAATGTGATGTACTATGGGACAATTTTAATGTCATTACTATGATAAGTAAGAACTCTCCTTTTTGAAGTCTTTAGGCCACTTTCATTTCCCTCATGCTCTTCTAAGTTATTTTCAAAGATCTCCATTGCAGCACCAGGGTCAGTGCTCATTAGGGTCAAAAATGTATAATTTGAAAATGACTTATAGGTGCAGCACTAAAGTGCAAGTGGCAAGGAGGTTCCAGAAGAAGTTTCAAACTTAATTCAAAAGGGGTTTAATTTTCACCTATTGCCCCATCAAACTCACATTCTTCTCATTGACCCATTAGGGTCAGTGCCCATTATGGTTGAATATGTGCAATTTGAGAAAAGCTATTAGGAGTACCACCAAGCTGTAGAGAGGTTCCAGAGGAAGTTTCTCAGCTCACAAAAGGCTCACTGGGAATTGTCTCTCAGTACAGCACCATGTTTACACTTTGCATATATGTCCATTTGGGTCAGTGCTCATTAGGGCCAAATGCATGTAGTTTGAAAATAGCATTTAGTATATGCACTGAAATGGAAGTGGCAGGAAGGTTTCAGAGGGAGTTTCAAACTTAATTCACAGAAAGGGTTTAGAGAATTGTCTCCTTCATTGTAGTACTTGTTTCACGTTTTTTCATTTATTCCCATTAGGGCCATTGCTCATAGTGGCCAAATATGTTCAATATGAACATTTGTAGGAGAAGGAAATATTTGCAGGGATGTCCCAGAGGCAAATTCAAACTTAATTGTCTTTTGTTGCAGTATCATGCTCACATTCTTCATTGTGGACCATTAGAACCAATACTCATTATAGCAGAATACATGCAATTGGAAAAAAGCTTGAAGGACCAGCAGGGCAAGAGTAGTGACAGAATGTTTCTGGAAGCCATATAAAACTTAAATCCTAAGGAGGCCATTGGTAATTGTCCTTTGTTTCAGTACCATGTTCTAATTGCTGTTCACTTGACTGATTTGGCCATTAGTGCCAGTGCTCATTTTGACAAAACATGTATAATTTGTAAACATTTGTACTGGAAGCAGTGAAATACTATTGATATAGAGACTTCAGAGGAAGTTTCAAACATAATTTGTGAAGGGTCTTAGAGAATTGTCTCTCCTCAGTGCTCCATATTCTTCATATTGGTCCATTAGGAACTTTGCTCATTATGGAATAATATGTACAATTTGAAAACAACACATAGAAGCACCTATGAAGCTCAAGTGGCAATGAGGTTCCAGAGGATTTTCAAAATAATTCTCAAAGAGTCTTTGACAATTGTCTCCAGCTGCAGCAGCAGTTTTACATTTTTCATATCAGCTTACTAGTACTAGTGCTCATTATGGCCAAACGTGAATTTTTAAACAAGATTACAAGTAGTAGTTTCAAAACTCATGTCATCCAGTTCTAGAGGTAAGTTCTCACTTAAGTCATAGAAAGGGCATTGGCAATTATCCTTCAAATAAAGCACCAGGTTCACAGTCTTCTTATTAACCCAATAAGGCCAGTGCTTATCATAGCAAATTGAGTGTCATATGTAAACAACTTGTAGGAGCAGGAGTGAAGTGATACTGTCAGATAGTTTCCAAAGACAAATTCAAACTTTGTTCTCAAAGAGACCATTGATAATTGTACCTTTGCAGAACCATGTTCAGTTTCTTCACTTTGCACCTTTAGTTCCAGGGATTCATTATGACCAAATACCTGCAAAATTGAATACAGCTTGAAAGATCATCAAAGAAATAGTAGTGGCAGGTGGTTCATAGGCAGGATCAATTTAATTCTCAAATGAGGCACTGTAAACTGTCTCTTGTTGCAGTATCAGGTTTATACTCTTTATTGTGGTCCATTAGTACTAGCTCTCTTCTAGACTATACATGTGCTATTTATAAAATGAATATAGTAGGAACATTGAATTGGCAGTGGTAATGATTTTCCAGAGGAAATTTTGAACACAATTCACAAGGATACCTTATGTAATTGTCTCCTGTTGCAGCATTGAGTTCACATTTTTTATATTGGCCTATTAATGCTAGTGCTAATTATGGCCATTTATGTGCCATTTGAAAACCATTAGAGCAGCAACAGTGAAATGTGAATGGCAGAGCCATTCCAGAGGAATTTTCTCACTTAATTCAAAGAAAGGGCATTGGTAAATGTTACCAGGTAGAATATCATGTGCATATTCCTCATATAGGTCCATTAGAGCCAGTGCTCATTATGGCTGATTATTTGCAATTTGAAAACAGGTTATAGAAGTAGCAGCAAAATGCAAGTGGCAGGAAGATTCCACAGCATATTTGAAGCAATTTACTAAGGTAGCCTTAGAGAATTGTTTCCCATTACGTCCACAGGTTCACATTCTTGTCTCAGCTCATTAGTGCCTTTTTAGTCAGTATTTTCAATGCTGTGACCAAAAGATCTGACAAGAATAATTAGAGGAGGAAAAGTTTATTGGGGGGGCTCATGGTTTTATAGATTCTAGTCCATGAATGACTGACTTCATTCCTCAGGTAAGACAGAACATCATGGCAGAAGAGTAAGGTGGAGAAATGTGACTCAGGACATCTGTCACTGGCTCTTTGCGGTGCCAAATTCGCGGGTATTTGTCACCGCCTGCAGCAACAATTTGCACGGGTGTTTATGGGTGGTGGACTGGAAACAGAGCTACCTGTATCCCTGAACTGCTTCCTTACTTGCTTGCTTGTTTATGGAGGATAGAGGAAATGAGGTTTACTTGCTTTGAGAGGAGAGAGAGAGAGAGGCTTTGCTTATTGGAGAGAAAGAGAGACTTTGCTTAAGAGAGAGGGACTACACTTTCAGAAATCCTATCCTCCTAGTTCTGCTGCTTCTTCTTAAAGGTGCGTCCTGCATCCTGTGAACCAAGGGTGCGTCTAGAGGCGTGTTCTCAATTCTTCACTCTGTGATCTGCCTTCCACCGCTGCCCCTACTCACTGCTTCTATCTGCTTGCCACTTCTTCTTCCTTTCTGCTAATGGCTACTCTGCTTTCTGCTAGTTGCTGCTCTTACTGTCGCCCCTTACTGTTGCGCCTTACTTACTTACTCATGTGCCCCGCCTACTGCCCGCCTATATTCCCTCCAGGAGGCGGAGGGCGGGGCCACACCAGTTGCGATCAGGCGAGGAGCCAGCTGCCCCATCACGGCAAGGGTCAAAACAAGCAGGCCCGAGCAGGTGTGCCTGTCCACACATTGTGTGGGTGGACTTAACTGAATATGACCAGTGTTAAATCACATGAGTGTGCTTATGCTAATTAACCTCCTCACTGCAGATGTGATCAGGTGCCGTTCTGGCTGGTATAGTCCCCAACAACATCAAACAAAGAAGCAGAAAGGGAGACTCCCTTTACCATGGCCAAAAACATAACCCAAGGGCATGCCCCCAGACACAGTCACAATTCTAGTCACTCCTCTAGCCACAACTACCGACCTATGATTACCACCTCGTTAATCCTTATCAGGGGATTAATGCACTGATTCCATTAAGGCTATCATAACCCAATCATTTCACCTCTAAACCTCTTGTACTGTCTCACACATGAGCTTTTGGGGGACTGTTGAGATTCAGGCCAGTCAAAGTACAGAGGAGCCAAAGTCCTTTGAGTGAGCAAACTCCTCAGGAAATAAGGCCTTCTATTTGAATGGCCTAGAAACCCTGCAACTCCTCTGTCCTTGAGGCCTGGAGACATTATCTTATTATAAAAACATTTGGTACTAGTGGACTCTGAGAAGCAAGCAAGTTACATGACCTGTACATGTGCAAAGCTATCTGCACTAATGTAACCTAATGTAACTTGATATAACCCTGGAATAGATAATGATAAGTAAATAATAAAACTGAACTGACTTTCCCATAGGAATCACTTCTTGCTATACACCATCCTATGTGCTTGCCTCTTTATTTGCTCTCCAGTTAACCTTTATAGCTGGACCCCAATAAACCTTTACAGGGGACACCTAATATCAAAACCATAAGAGTTCCAGTGCTTATTGTAGTAGTGTATGTGCAAATTGAAAATTATTTATAGGAAGAAAAAACAGTAAAATAAAAAAAAAAGGGGGCAGGTCTGCTCAAGATGGAGATTGTCACTTAATTCACCACCTTAATGTCCTTGAAGACATTAGGAATTGTCCCCTGGTACTGTACAAGATATACATTCTTTATACTTGGTCTTTAGGGCCAGAGCTCATAAAGGTCAAAAGTGTACAATATGAAAAAATTTATAGGAGCATCAGTGAAATTCAAATGCTAGCTGGGATCCAGAGGAAGTTTCAAACAAATCCCACCATCTCTGCCATTTGGCCATTTGGTGAGCCATTTTGTTGTGGTCTTCATACTCTGGCCACCATCCCTGTTTGCTTTTTACATACTTGTTTCTTCTTCCACTATTCTTGTCCCACTGTGTCATAAACACCAGAAAATAACAAATAACTCTCACAACCATATTCCCAACATGATAAATAGCAGTTATTCAGTAAATCATCTTGAATGAATAAAAAAAATTGCAGAAAATTTATATTAGTGACATCTTTCTATGACTCACTAAATGACAAATTTGAAGTATGTAGTAGTTGGAAACAGTAATAAGGACTAGGTGGGTGACCAGATGGATCTAACCAAAGAATGACTAGGCATGTCACAGTGGCTAAGGAGCAAACAGCCATTTGTGGCAAAATTGAAAAACTCAGGCTGTAAAATAACTTATTTGGATGAAACTTCTCCCAATAGCCTGCTGGAACACCTCCCACTGCTGAGGTCAAAAAAAAAAAAAAAAAGGATGCACAAGACCTTTAGGACCTGGCTACCAGTGTCTTCTCTATTCCCAGATTCCAGAGATCCTCTTGGACTGTAACTGTACTGTTTACCTCTCTTTTCTCTGCACATGCTATTCCCTCCACCTATTCATTGTCCTTCTCATAAGCTCCCACTTGCTGAAAATACCCAAGGAACCAAGGGAGAAAATACTCAGGGACACCTTTCATCTTCTTCAAGACCAAACCCTTTAAATATCCTCTGCCTTAGCCCCCACCCATATTATCTTGCATGAATTCATTTACATGTACATACTATACCTAATACAGTGCCAGGGGTAGTTAGTTTTAAGTGAGGATATGAATGCAGTTTCAAGAGTGAAGCTGGTGGATAAGTTCTTTCCACAGTCAATCAATCTGCTGATTCAAGATCAGACCCCACCCAATCCATTCTCTCTCATGTTTACCTATCCCTTTCCCAAGATTGCCCATACTAAATCCCTTCTAGTTTCATCTCGCTTCATGTCTACTTCTGGGAGGACAAGCCAGCAGGATCCACTCTCTGAGTACTCATTGTCATGATATCTATGTACTCAGGGACCACCCAACGAGATGGAGACCACATCTTAAGTTAGGCAAGTCAGTTAGGCAAGGCCCACTGTTTGAGCAGACCTGACCAGAGGCTGACTGAAATTCAGTAGGACAAGCAAAAATCATATCTAGACCAACAACTTAAGGACACAATGTGAGAGGCATAATACACAGTTTCTAAGGTTTGAGCAGACAACACTGAGCATCAACTACTCACCAACTACCTGGCATCAAAAAGATACTATACCATTTCATCAAAAATGTTAGCACAGAAAGACTGGACAGGATACAAACCTCACACGTTATCTCAGCTCTTTATTCAGAGGGATGAAATGGTGCCCGTGGACCCACTCTCCTGGTGGAAAATGAGCCACTGAACAAAGAAAGGGACTGCTTTTTTATAAGTTATTTTGAGTGGTGGTCTAGTGAACATATGACAGTTTTGCTTAGACAGTAAGGAATGTGGACACTTTCTGTCAAGGACTGTGGACGGTGCCTAAAAATAATTTTGCTTTGGAGGAGATAAGGCCTCCTAGAGACTATTTTCTTTCTCTCTCTTTTTTTTCTTTTTAAAGGTAAACTTTTAATTTTCCTTATTTTGATTTATTGTACACAAACAGAGAACAACTATCATTTCTCTGGTTGTACATGAAGTAGAGTCATATCATTTGTGTAATCATACATGTACATAGGGTAATGATGTTTGTCTCATTCTATTATCTTTCCTTCCCCCACCCCCTCCCCATCCCTCATATCCATGTACACAATCCATTCTTCTTCAATTCTTCCCTTACCTACCCCCCTTAATGTGTCATCAACCACCTATCAGAAATAATTCAGTGTTTGGTTTTTGGGATTGGCTTATTTTACTTAGCATTATATTCTCTAACTCCATCTATTTACCTGAAAAGCCACAATTTTTTCTTCTTTATGGCTGAATAATATTCCATTGTGTATATATTACACAGTCTGTTTATCCATTCATCCATTGAAGGGCATCTTGGTTGGTTCTACAATTTGGCTATTGTGAATTAAACTGCTATAAACATTGATACTGTAGTATGCTGATTTTAAGTCCTTTGCATATAGGCCAAGGAGTAGGATAGCTGGGTCAAATGGTGGTTCCATTCCAAGTTTTCTAAGGAATCTTCACACTGCTTTCCAGAGTGACTGCACTAATTTGCAACCCCACCAGAAATATATGAGTGCACCTTTTTCCCCACATCCTCGTCAACACCTATTGTTGCTTGCATTCTTGATAATAGACATTCAATTTATGGTGAGATAAAATTTTAGGGTAGTTTTGATTTGCATTTCTTTTATTACTTGAGATGTTGAACATTTTTCACATATCTGTTGATTGCTTGTAGATCTTCTTCTGTGAAGCATCTGCTCATTTCCTTAGCCCATTTATTGATTGGGTTATTTGTATTCTTGGTGTAAAGTTTTTGGAGTTCTTTATAGATTCCGGAGGTTAGTGCTCTATCTGGAGGGTGTGTGGCAAAGGTTTTCTCCCACTCTGTAGGCTATCTCTTCACATTGTTTATTGTTTCCCTTGCTGAGAAAAAGCTATTATTGAATCTATCCCAATTATTGATTCCTGCTTTTATTTACTGTGCTTTGGGAGTCATGTTAAGGAAGTCTGATCCTAAGCTGACATGATGAAGACTCAGGCCTACTTTTTCTTCTATTAGGTTCAGGGTCTCTGATCTAATTCCAAGGTCCTTGATTCCTTTTGAGTTGAATTTTGTGCAGGGTGAGAGATCAGGGTTTAGTTTCATTTTACTGCACATGGATTTCCAGTTTTCCCAGCACCATTTGTTGAAGAGGCTATCTTTTCTCCATTGCATATTTTTGGCAACTTTTTCTAGTATAAGATAACTGTATTTATGTGGATTTGTCTCTGTGTCCTCTATTCTGCATCAGGTCTACCTGCCTGTTTTGGTGCAAATACCATGCCATTTTTGTTACTATTGCTCTGTAGTATAGTTGAAGCTCTGGTATTATGATACCACCTGCTTCACTCTTCCTGCTAAGGATTACTTTAGCTCTTCTGGGTCTCTTATTCTTCCATATGAATTTCATAATTGCTTGCTCTATTTCTGTAAGGTATGTCATTGTGATTTTAACTGGAATTGCATTGAATTTGTATAGCACTTTTGGTAGTATGACCATTTTGACAATATTAATTCTACCTATCAAAGAATATGGGAGATCTTTCCATCTTCTATGGTTTTCTTTAATTTCTTTCTTTAGTGTTCTGTAGTTCTGATTGTAGAGGTCTTTTACCTCTTTGGTTAGATTGATTCTCAAGTATTATATTTTTTGAAGCTATTGTGAATGGGGTAGTTTTCCTAATTTCTCTTTCACAGGGTTCATCATTTATGAATAAAAATGCATGCATTAAGTTTATGAGTGTTGATTTTATATCCTGCTACTTTACTGAATTGATTTATGAGTTCTAGAAGTTTTCTGGTGGAATTTTTTGGCTCCTCCATAGAATCATGTCTTCTCAAACAGTGAGTTTGAGTTCTTCTTTTCCTATTTGTATCCCTTGAATTTCTTTGGTCTGTCTAGTTGCTCTGGCTAGACTTTCAAGGATGATGTTGAATGGAAGTGGTAAAAGAGGGCATCGCTGCTTTGTTCCAGTGTTTAGGGGGAATGCTTTTAGTTTTTCTTCATTTAGAATGATGTTGGCCGTGAACTTAGCATAGATAGCCTTTACAATGTTGAGTCATGTTCCTACTATCCCTATTTTTTCTAGTGTTTTGGGCATGAAGGGTTGCTGTATTTTATCAAGTGCTTTCCCTGCATCAATTGAAATAATCATGTGGTTCTTAACTTTAAGCCTACTGATGTGATGAATTACATTTATTAATTTCCGGATGTTGAACCAACCTTGCATCCCATCCTGAATGCACCCTATCTCCTCTGATCTTGGAAGCTAAACAGGGTCAGGCCTGGTTAGTACTTGGATGGGAGACCACTGAAAATATTGATTCATGAAAGTATCTTTGAAAACTATCTGTCAAACAATTTCAAAAAACTCACTGGAAATGCATATGCCCTCTTGCAACAAATTGCCTTTTATCAATGGCACAGACACTTCCAAGTAAACCCCTGCCTTCGAATTATAAGAAATGCTTATGTTCCCTGATAAAGCAACCAGGGACCCAATGTGCTCACTGAGAAGAAAGTTTTTTCCACCAATTTGAAGCTTCTTCCATAAACTGGTTCAATTCTGCAGTTCCATGTTGTATTCAGTAAGCACCTTCAGAGCACAATTAAGGACCCAAAATAAAATGTCTACTAGCAAGAGAACCATTACATCTAGGGTGACCAACTTTGAGGAGAAAGTGGTACTGCTGAGGTCAGTTCCCCAAAGTTTCATTGAAATCAACAAGTCAAACTTTTTCAGAAAATTCACTTGAATTGCAGGTGTTAGCTTTCAATGAACTGCTGTCTACCAGTGGGACAGATGCTTCACAGTTAAACCTTGTCTTCAAGCTCTGAGAAGACATTATGCTTCATGTTTATTCAACTGTAGACAAACCCTGACGTGACCTATGAGAATAAAGTTAGTTTTGCATGTTGAAGCTGCTTGCAAACACTGCTTAAGTTCTTCACTTCCTTGCTGTTTGTAGCAAGCATATTCAGAGAACACTTCAGGCCCAATATACAGTCTGCTATCCAGAGAGCCTTGTACTTTGAGGAAGAAAATGGGACTACTGATAGGATCAATTCCAAGAAGGTTCCAAGCAATCCATCTGCCACACTTTTTCAGAAACTCATTGCAATGCAGGTTCCCATATACAAAGAAGTGATATTTGCCATTGGCACACACTCATCAAAGTGAAATCCTGCCTTCAAACTCTGATATCATTGTACTTTATAATAGTTCAACCAGGAACAAACCCCAGTTTGCTAATAAGAACAAAGATATTTACTGCAAATTGAAACTGCTTGCACAAACTGCTTCAATTCTGCATTTCCATGCTGTTCACAGCAAGAACATACAGAGTACAGTTCAGGCCCCATATACAATGTTTGCTATCAAGAGATTCCTTGTATCTAGGATCATCAAATTCATTAAGAAAGTGGGACTACTGATATAATAAATTCCCCAAAATTTCATTGAAATATATCTGTCAAACTTTTTCAGATACCTCACCTGATGTGTAGGTGACTGCTTGCAACAACCTGCCAATTACCAATGGTAAAGATGTTTCAAAGTCAAAACTTGCCTGCAAGCTCTAAGAAGCTGTTATGTTTCAAGCTAGTTCAACTAAGGACAAACTCCAGTGTGCTCACTGGAAAAAAGTGAGTACCTTCAAGTTGAAGCTACTTGCCTAAACTGCTTCATTTCTCCACTTCCAAGGTATTCTTAGCAAGCACATTCAGAGCATAGTTCAGGTGTTGTGTACAATGTCTGCTAGCAAGAGAGTCTTTGTACCATGGATCACCAACTTTGAGGAAGAAAATAGGGCTGCTGAGATCAGTTACATGAAGTTTCAATGAAATTTCTATGTCATACTTTTTCAGAAATTCATTAAACATAGGTTCCTGCTTGCAACAAAATGCTATTTACCCTTGGCACAACTTTTTGAAGTGAATCTTTGCCTGCAAACTCTGAGAAGACATTGTGCTTCATCCTAATTCAACCATGGACAAATCCCAATTTGTTCAATGAAAACGAAGGTATCTCTTGCAAGTTAAAGCTGCTGGAACAAACTGTTTCAATTCCTCACTTCCATACTGTTCTCAGGAAGCACATTCAGTGCACACTTTAGGCTCAATATACAATGTTTACTAGCAAGAGAGTCCTTGTACCTGGATCACCACATTTGATGAAGAAAGTGGGACTACTGACAACATCAGTCCCCCAAAGTTTCATTGATGTACATTAGTCAACTTTTTTTCAGAAATCATAGTTAAAGCACAGGTGCTTGGTTGCAACAAACTGCCACTTACCAATAACAAAGACACTTAAAAGTGAAATCTTGACAACAAACTCCAAGAATCCCTTATGCTTCACCTTTGTTTAAACAGGGACAAATCCCAAAATGCTCACTGAGAACAAAGTTATTTCCAGCAATTCGAAGATTCTTTCACAAATTGCTTCAGTTCTGCACTTCCATGCTGTTCTTAACAAGCACATTCAGAGCATAGTTCAGGTCCAATACACAAAGTATTGCTAGCAAGAGAACCTTTGTAACTAGGATTACCAACTTTGAGGAGGAAAGTGGGAGTGCTGAAAAGATCAATTCCCCAAAAATTTCATTGAAATCCACCTCTCAAACTTTTCCAGAATCTTACTCGAAATGTGAATACCCACTTGTAACCCACTGCTGTTTGCCAATGGCAAAGACCCATCAAAATGAAACCTGGGATAAGTCATTTGTTTCATTCTAGTTCAAGCAGAAACAAGCAGGTTGAAGCCACCACTTACATAAACTGCTTTGGTTCAAAATTTCAAGCGACTGTCATTAAGCAATTTCAGATCACAGTTCAGGACCAATACACAAAGTCTGCTAGCAGAGACCTTATACCTAAGATATTCAACTTACAAGAAGAAAATGGGACCAGTGAGAAGATGAGTTCCCCAAAGATTTATTGAAATCCATCTGTCAATCATTTTCAGGAAACTCACTAGAAAAGTTGGTGCATGTTTGCAAATGAACTATTATTTACCAGTGGCAAACACATTTGAAAGTGACCTTGTCTGCAAGTTCTGAGAAGCAGTTATGTTACATGTTTTTTAAACCAGCAACAAACCCCAATGTGCATATTGAGAAGAAAGTTAGTTCCTGCAAACTGAAACTGCTTGTACAAACTGCTTCAATTCTTCACTTCCATGCTGTTCACAGCAAGCACATTCAGAGCGCCATTCAGGCCTAAAATACAATGTTTTCTAGCAAGAGATTCCTTGTACCTAGGATAACCAAAGTGAGGAATAAAGTGGGATGTCTAAGAACATCTGTTCCCCAAAGTTTTATTAAAGTCCATCTGTAAAATTCTTTCAGAAAACTCACTTGAAATTCAGGTGCTTGACTGTGGGCTGCTGTTTACCATTGGTATAGTTTCTTAAAGGTGAAACTTGGCTACATGCTCAGAAAAGTCTTTATGCTTCATGCTAGTTGAATCAGGGACAAACCTCAATTTGCTCACTGAGGACAAAGTTAGTTCCTGGTTATTGATGCTGCTTCCACAAACTGCATCAATTATGCATTTCCAAGTAACTCTCAGTAAGCATATTCAGAGGACAGTTCAGGCCCAATATGCAAAATATGCTAACAAAAGATGTCTTGTACTTAGGATTGCCAAATTTGAGAATGTAAATGGGGTTACAGATAAGATCAATTCCCCAACATTTCATTGAAATCCATAAGTCCAAGTTTTTCCAAGAACTATTGAAATGCAGGTTCCTTCTAGCAACAAATTCCTGTTTACAAATGGCACAGACTCTTCAAAGCGAAACCTTGCCTGCAAACTCTGAGAAGTCATTGTGTTTCCTATGATTCAGTGAGGGGCAATCACCAATGTGCTTACTGAAAACATAGGAATTTCCCTCATTTTAAAGTTTCTTACACAAACTGTTCAATTCTGCACTTCATCTTTTTCTCAGCAGGCACAATCAGAGCACAGTTCAGGTCCAATATACAAATTCTGCTAGTAGGAGAGCCCTGGCACATAGGATCACTAACTTTGAGTAAGTAAGTGAGGCTTCTGATAAGATCAATTCTCCAATGTTTAATTGAAATCAATCCATCAAACTCTTTCAGAAAGTTCACTTCATGAGCAGTTGCCTACTTGCAACAAACTGCCCTTTATTATTAATTCAGATGTTTCTAAGTGAAACCATGCCTGCAAGTTCTGAGAATTGGTTATGCTTCATGCTGGTTCAATAAGGGAGAAACTCCAATGTGCTCACTGAGAAAAGAGTGCATTCCTGCAACTTAAATCTTCTAACATAAGGTGCTTTGGTTCTGTGCTTCCATGCTGTTTTCACAAAGCACATTCAGAAGACAGTTCAGGCCAAATATAAAATGTCTGTTAGTAAGAAAGCCCTTGTACTTAGGACTACTAACTTTGAGGAAGAAACTGGAACTGCTGAGCCACTTGTTTCAATTAAGTTCATCTGTGATACTTTTTCAGAAACTCATGTGAAATTCAGGTGGTTGCATGCAACAAAGTGCTGTTTATTTTTGACTCGGATTCTTCTAAGTGGAAGTGTGTCTGCATGCTCTAAGAAGTCATGATGCTTCATTCTAGTTGACCCAGGAACAAATATCAACGTACTCATGTACTCAAAGTACTCTGTACTCAATATACTCAAATGGACTCTGCACTTGAAGGATATTTGCAGCAAACATATTCAGAGAACATTCCAGGCACAATAAACAAAATCTGCAGCAAGAGAGCTCTTGTACCTATGATCACCAACTTTGAGGAAAAAAATTGGATGGTTGATAAGATCAATTCCCCCAAAATTTCATTAAAATATATCACAAACTTTTTTAGAAACTCATTGCAATGCAGGTTACTGCTTACAACAAACTGTCTTTACCACTGGCACAGATTCTTCAAATGAAACCTCGCCTTCAAGCTCAGAGAGATCCTTGCACTTCAAGTTTGTTCAACCAGGGACAAACCCCAATATGGTCATTGAAAACAAAGTTATACTTGCAAGTCGAAGTTGCTTACACAAACTGCTTCTATTCTGCCCTTTCATGCTGTTCTCAGCAAGCACATTCAGAGCACGATTCAGGTCCAACATATACAAAGTGTGCTAGCAAGACAAACTTTGTTCCTGGGATCACAAATATTTAGGAAGAATGTGAGAGTGTTGAGAAGGTCAACTCCCAAAGATTCATTGCAATCCATCTGTCTAACTTTTTTTGAAACCTACTTGAAATGCACAAACTGCTTCTGTTTCACACTTCCAAGGTGTCTCATCTAGCACATTCAGAGCACAGTTCAGGCATAATATTCAAAGTCTACCAGCAGGAAAGCCCTTGTACTTTGATCAACAGCCTTGAGGAGGAAAGGGGAAATACTGAGATCTATTTTCCCAACTTTTATGGAAATCCATTTGTACAAGTATTTTAGAATACTAAATTTAAGTACCATTACCCATTGGCAAGAAACTGCCAATTTGAAATGACACAGACACTTCAAAGTGAAATCAGGCTTCAGGCTCTGAGGAACATTTATGCTGCATGCTAGTTCAACCCAGGAAAAACCCCAAGATTTTATTAAAATTCATTAATGAAATCTTTCCAGGAAAAGCACTTCGTTCATATTTGCCTGGTGGCAATCACCTTCAGCTAGCCAAGTACACAGATGATATAAAGTGACACCTTTCTAGTCGTTGCTGGGAAGCACTTTTGCCTCTCAGTAGTTAAAACAGAGACAGAAGTCGATTGTCCCACTAAGAACAAGGTGTTTTGCTACAAGATGAAGCTGCCAGCAGAAACTGTTTTTGTTCAGCACTTCCAAGCTGTTCTCAGCCAGCACATTCAAAGCACAGTTCAGGTCCAAAATACAAAGTGCACTAGCAAAAGAACCCTTGTACCCAGGTTACCAAGTTTGGGGAGGCATGTTGGAATGGTGAGTGAAATTATTTCCCAAAGTCTCATTGAAATCCTTTCATGCTGATTAAAGTGGTTTCACATTACACAGTCTGTGTACTGGGCTAGCTACTGTTGATTGCCAAGGGTAAATGCAAATGAAGGGCATATTTTGAAATGTTTTCACAGCTGACTTCAATGAAATCTTGGGAAATTGATCCACTCACAATTTTACTTTCCCCCACAAAATTGGTAATCCTAGGCACAACGGTTCTCTTAGTACTGCTCTTTGTATCTTGAACCTGAGCTCTACTTTGAGTGTGCTGACTGAAAAGGGTAGAGAAGGCATAACAGAAATAGTGTGTACTAGAAGCTTTAAAGTGTATATAATGGTTTCAAGATGGCAGACTAGAGGGTGGCTGCATTTCATGTTGCTCCAAGACTCAGGATTCAAAAGAGCAGATAGTGAGAGACTCGGGACCAACTCAAAGCCACCAGGTGAATCTCTCCCATTGGGGAGGCGTCCCGGATGGGGTGGTATTCCCAGAACGCAGGGAACGTTGTGAAGTAGAGATGCCCAATGAGACACCCCTCCCCCTGCTGGAGCAGTGAACTCGGACAACTGGGAGCATCGTAGAGGAGGCCGCTCAGCACAGCGCTTGGATTCGGAGCAACCACTGGGGCTCCGGGCAGCTGCCTAGAGGAGGAGCTGCGTGGCGAGCTGTTTGGACTCAGAGCGACCACTCATGAACACCAGGGGGCTGCCTGGAGGAGGAAGAGGAGAAGTGCAGCGGGTCGCTTGGACTAGGAGTGACTGCATCAGAGCTACAGGCGGTTGCCAGAGGAGGAGCTGCGCGGTGAGCTGTTTAGACTCAGTGACCGCTTCTGAACACCGGGGGGTGCCCGGAGGAAGAGGATGAGCATGGCGGGTCACTTGGACTAGGAGTGACTGCATCAGAGCTCCGGGTGGCTGCTCAGAGGAGGAGGCAAGTGGTGAGCTATTTGGACTCAGAGCGACCGCTCCTGAACACCGGGGGCCTGCCCGGAGGAGGAGCGCGGTGGGTCGCTTGGTCTCAGAGCGACCGCTCCTGAACACCCGGGGCCTACCCGGAGGAGGAGGAGGAACGGGACGGGTCACTTGGACTCGGAGTGACTGCCTAGGGCTACCGGCAGTTGGCGGGAGGAGGAGATGCAAAGTGAGTTGCGTGGACTCCTAGTGACTGCGTCCGAACACTGGGCGGCTGTCCGGAGGAAGAGGCGTGTGGCGGGTCTCTGGGACTCGGAGTGATTGTACGGGGCTCCAGTTGGCGGCTCAGAGGAGGGGCTGCATAGCCAGGCGATTAGGTGCAGAGCAGGGTCCCAGGACATAGGCGGCTTCTTGGTGGAAGAGTTGCAAAGAGACACACTTAGGGTGGAGCGAAGTTTCCAGGACTGCGGGCAGATTCTCTGAGGAGAGACAGCCTAAGGAGATTCGTCTGCAAAGGGTGAGGCTCCCAGGCCCAGGAGGTAGGTCTGGGCCCCTGGGAACATTGCAGAGGAAGGCAGCCCAGTCCAGGCAGTAGTTGTAGATTGAGGGGAACGTCTAGGAGGGGAACTGACGAGCAAGACCTCCCCACCGGGTGAGTCTTCCCTGCCGGCTGAGGTTTTCCCACAAGGACGGTAAAACCAGAGACACAGGCCCAAACAGGCCTTGCCTCAGCCCACAGCCTAGTTCCCCTTTGGATGACCATTGGTCAACAAGTGGAGGCACCTCTGCCCACTAGCAGGGAATATACCCCACCTGAAGGTCACCACCCCTAGAGAGGCAGCTTCCTTGTGGAGCTCCGCATTATCAACTTCCTCCAAGACTTCAGGCTACTGAAGGATAAGAGGGGATATACTAGCAATCTTCAGGGACATTATAAGTCAATAGAGGAAATCTGCAATATCTTAGCAGTCCACTAATACCTGAACAATATGAGAAAGCAAGGGATGAAAATGCCCCAAACAAATCTAGATGTTACATCAATAAAATCCAATGACAGCATGGCAGAAGAAATGACAGAAAGGGAGTTCAGAATGTACATAATTTAAATGATCTGGGAAGCAAAAGATGAGATGAAAGAGCAAATGCAGGCATTGAATGATGAGATGAAAGAGCAAGTGCAGGCATTGAATGATCACACCAATCGAGAGTTAAAAGAGCAAATACAGGAAGCAAAAGACCATTTCAATGAAGAGTTAGAGATATTGAAAAAAACCAAACAGAAATCCTTGAAATGAAGGAAAAAATAAACCATAATTACGAACTCCATAGAAAGCATAACCAATAGGTAGAACACCTGGAAGACAGAACCTCAGATATTGAAGACAAAATATTTAACCTTGAAAACACACAGAGAATATGGTAAGAAATCATGAACAGAATCTCCAAGAACTATGGGATATCATGAAAAGGCCAAATTTAAGAATTATTGGGATTGAGGAAGGCTTAGAGAAACAAACCAAAGGAATGAACAATCTATTCATTGAAATAATATCAGAAAATTTCCCAAATCTGAAGAATGAAATGGAAAATCAAGTTCAAGAGGCTTATAGGACTCCAAATACACAAAATTACAACAGATGCACATTATAATGAAAATATCTAACATACAAAATAAAGACAGAATTTTAAAGGCTGTGAGAGAAAATAACCAAATTACATTCAAGGGTAAACCAATATGGATATCAGCAGATTTTACAATCCAGATCCTAAAAGCTAGAAGGGTCTGGAACAACATTTTTCAAGCCCTGAAAAAAATTGGATGCCAACCAAGAATCGTATACGCAGCAAAACTTACCTTCAAATTTGATGATGAAATAAAATGCTTCCGTGATAAACAAAAGCTAAAAGAATTTACAAAAAAAAAAGCCAGCATTACAGAATATTTTCAGCAAAATACTCCATGAGGAAGAGATAAAAAACAAAGAAGCAAATCAGCAAAGGGAGGAGCTATCCTAAAGGAACTGTCAAATAAAGGAGGAACCAAGTTGAGTCAAAAAAATAAATAAATAAATAAAATTTAAAAAATGAACCAACTGACCGGGAATACAAATCATATCTTAATAATAACCCTGAATGTTAATGGCCTGAATTCATCAATCAAAAGACATAGACTGGCAGATTGGATTAAAAAGAAAGATCCAACAATATGTTGCCTGCAAAAGACTCACCTCATAGAAAGAGATATCCATAGAATAAAGGTGAAAGGATGGGGAAAAACATACCATGCACATGGACTCAGCAAAAAAGCTGGAGTATCCATCCTCATTTCAGATAATGTGGACTTCAAGCCAAAGTTAGTCAGAAGGGATAAAGAAGGACATTTCATACTGCTTAAGGGAAGCATAAGTCAGCAAGATATAACAATCATAAACATCTATGCCCCAAACAGTGGCTCATCCATGTATGTCAAACAAATCCTTCTCAATTTCAGAAACCAAATAGACCATAACAAAATACTAGGTGATTTTAACACGCCTCTCTCACCACTGGACAGATCTTCCAAACAAAAATTGAACAAAGAAACCACATATCTCAATAACACAATCAATAATCTAGACTTAACAGACATTTATAGAATATACCATCCAACAAAGAGCGAATACACTTTCTTCTCAGCAGCACATGGATCCTTCTATGAATAGACCCTTTATTATGCCACAAAGCTAATGTTAGCAAATACAAGAAGATAGAGACAGTACCTTGTATTCTATCAGATCATAATGGATTGAAGTTAGAAATAGATGAAAGAGTAAAAAACAGAAACTACTCCAACACCTGGAGATTGAACAATATGCTATTATATGATGAATGGATAACAAAAGATATTAGGAAGGAAATTTAAAAATTCTTAGAGGTAAATGAGAACAAAGAAATATATCAAAATCTCTGGGACACTATGAAAGCAGTACTTAGAGGAAAATTTATTACATGGAACTCATTTAATAAAAGAAGTAAAACTCAACAAATAAACAACCTACCACTACAGCTCAAAGCCCTAGAAAAAGAAGAACAGACCAACACCAAAAGTAGTAGAAGACAGGAAATAGTTAAAATCAGAGCTGAAATCAACAAAATTGAAACAAAAGAAACAATACAAAAAATTGACAAAATAAATAGTTGGTTCTTCGAAAAAAAAAAAAACCAAAATTGATAAACCTTTAGCAACACTAACAAAGAGAAGATGAGAGAAAACCCAAATCACTAAAATTCGGAATGAATAAGGAAATATCACAACAGACATGATTGAAATACAAAACATAATTAAAGTTATTTTGACAATCTATACTCCAAAAATATAGAAATAGTAGAAGAAATCAACAGGTTTCTAGAGACATATGAATTGCCTAAACTGAACGAGGAGGACATACACAATTTAAATAGACCAATTTCAAGTAATGAAATAGAAGAAGTCATCAAAAGCCTACCAACAAAGAAAAATACAGGACCAGATGGTTTCTCAGCCGAGTTCTACAAAACCTTTAAAGAATAGCTCATTCCAATACTTCTCAAAGTATTCCAGAAAATAGAAGAGGAGGGAACCCTCCCAAACTCATTCTATGAAGCCAATATTACCCTGATACCTAAACCAGACAGAGACACATCGAGGAAATAAAATATCAGACCAATATCCTTAATGAACATCGATGCAATAATTCTCAACAAAATTTTAGCAAATCACATACAAAAACATATTAAAAAGATACTGCACCATGATCAAATGGGTTTCATCCCAGGGATGCAAGGTTGGTTCAACATCAGGAAATCAATAAATGTCATTCACCATATCAATAGACTTAAAGTCAAGAATCACATGATTATTTCAATAGATGCAGAAAAAGCATTCGATAAAATACAACACCCCTTCATGCTCAAAACACTAGAAAAAATAGGGATAGTGGGAACATTCCTTAACATTGTAAAGGCCATCTACGCTAAGCCCATGGCTAATATCATTCTAAATGGTGAAAAACTGAAAGCATTCCCCCTAAAAACTGGAACAAGGCAGGGATGCCCTCTTTCAACACTTCTATTAAATATCATCCTTGAAACTCTAGCCACAGCAATTAGACAGACCAAAGAAATTAAAGGGATACGAATAGGAAAAGAAAAACACAAACTATCCCTATTTGCTGATGATATGATTATATACATAGAGGAACCAGGAAATTCCACCAGAAAACTTTTAGAACTCATAAGTGAATTCAGTAAAGTAGCGGGATATAAGATCAATGCACATAAATCTCAGGCATTTTTATACATAAGTGATGAATCTTCAGAAAGAGAAATTAGGAAAACTACCCCATTCACAATAGCATCGAAAAAAATAAAATACTTGGGAATCAATCTCACAAAAGAGGTGAAAGACCTCTACAATGAGAACTACAGAACACTAAAGAAAGAAATTAAAGAAAATTTAGAAGATGGAAAGATCTCCCATGTTCTTGGATAGGAAGAATTAATATTGTCAAAATGACCATACTACCTAAAGTGCTATACAGATTCAATGCAATTCCAATTAAATTCTCAATGACATACCTTACAGAAATAGAGTAAGCAATTATGAAATTCATCTGGAAACCCAGAATAGCTAAAGCAATCCTTAGCAGAAAGAGTGAAGCAGGGGGTACCGCAATACCAGATCTTCAACTCTACTACAAAGCAATAGTAACAAAAACGGCATTGGTACCAAAATAGATGGGTAGATCAATGGTACAGAATGGAGGACACAGACACAAACCCAAATAAATACGATTTTCTCATACTAGACAAAGGGGCCAAAAATATGCAATGGAGAAAAGATAGCCTCTTCAACAAATGGTGCTGGGAGAATTGGAAATCCATATGCAACAGAATGAAACCAAACCCATATCTCTCACCATGCACGAAACTAAACTCAAAATGGATTAAGGACCTCGGAATCAGACCAGAGACCTTGCATCTTATAGAAGAAAAAGTAGGTCCAGAGCTTCAACATGTCAGCTTAGGACTAGAGTTCCTCAACAGGACACCCATAGCACAAGAAATAAAAGCAAGAATCAATAACTGGGAAAGATTCAAACTAAAAAGCTTTCTCTCAGCAAAGGAAGCTATCAGCAATGCGAAGAAAGAGCCTACAGAGTGGGAGAAAATCTTTGCCAATCATACTTCAGATAGAGCAATAATCTCCAGAATCTGTAAAGAACTCAATAAACTCTACACCAAGAATGCAAATAATCCAATCGACAAATGGGCTAAGGAAATGAATAGACACTTCACAGAAGAAGGTGTACAAGCAATCAACAAACATATGGAAAAATGTTCAACATCTCTAGTAATAAAAGAAATGCAAATCAAAGCACCCTAAGATTCCATCTCACCCCAATTAGAATGGCGATTATCAAGAATACAAGCAACAACAGGTGTTGGCGAGGATGTGGGGAGAAAGGTACACTCTTACATTGCTGGTGGGGCTGCAAATTAATGCAGCCACTCTGGAAAGCAGTGTGGAGATTCCTTAGAAAACTTGGAATGGAACCACCATTTGACCCAGCTATCCCACTCTTTGGCCTATACCCAAAGGGCTTAAAATCAGCATATTACAGAGATACAGCCACATCAATGTTCATAGCTGCCCAGTTCACAATAGCCAGATTGTGGAGCCAACATAGATGCCCCTCAATTGATGAATGGATAAAGAAAATGTGGTATATATATACAATGGAATATTACTCAGCCCTAAAGAATGATAAAATTATGGCATTTGCAGGCAAATGGATGAAATTGGAGAATATCATGCTAAGTGAGATAAGCCAATCTCAAAAATCCAAGGGGGAATGATATCACTGATAAGTGGATGATGACACATAATGGGGGGTGGGAGGGGTTAGTGTTAGGGTTAGAGTTAGGGTTAGGGAGTGGGGCAAGAATGGAGGAAGGAAGGACTGTATAGAGGGAAAAGAGGGGTGGGCAGGGTTGCGGGAAGGAAAAAATAACAGAATGAATCAAACATTACCCTATGTAAATTTATGATTACACAAATGGTATGCCTTTACGCCATGTACAAACAGAGAAACAACATGTATCCCATTTGTTTACAATAAAAAAATTAAAAAAATATAGAGTATATATCATTTTTTGTTTTCTGTGAGCCGATTGTACTTTGTGGTCCAAGAAGCAAGAAGCACAAGCAATTTTCAGCATTTGAAGGAAGGATTTTAGTTTGAAACATTTGTTCCATTGGTAAACAGTAATTTGTTTGAAGCTGGTAAATGCAACTGAGGTGATTACTCTCAACAAGTTTTTAGAATGGATTTCAATGAAAATTTGGGGTAGTTTCTCACTCACCTTTCCAACATGCCTCCCCCATACTTGGGTATCCTAGGTACAAAGTTTCTTTGTTAATTGTACCTTATATATTGGGCCTGAGTTTTGCTTTGAGTGGGTTGACTGAGAACAGCTTGGAAGTGCTGAACAATATTCTAGCAGCTTCATCCTATAGCAACATATCTTGATCTCAATGAGACATTCACTTTTGTCTCTGGTTCAATTACCATGAAGCAAAAGTACTTCTTAGTGCTGATTAGAAAGGTGTTATGATACAGTGTCTGTGTACAGAATTTGATGAAGTTGATTGCCAGCAGGTAAATGCAAATGAAGTGTATTTTCTGAAAAGTTTTCAAGAATGTATTTCAATGAAATCTTGGGGAACTGATTTACTCATCATTTCCACTTTCTACTTTGAACTTGAAAATCCTAGGTACAATGGCTCTCTTGGTAGTGTACTTTGTGTCTTGGGCCTGAACTCTGCTTTGAATGTGCTGGCTGATAACAACTTGGAAGTGAGAACACAAGCAGTGCACGATAGTGGCTTCAATGTGCAGATATCCTTTGCTTTCAGTCAATATATTGTGCTTTGTCTCTGGGTGAAGTAGGAAGAAGCCCAAGCCATTTCCAGTTCTTCAAGAAAGGATTATAGGACTGGGAATATAGTTCAGATGGTAGAGTGCTTTCCTCACATGCACAGGCCCTGGGTTCAATCCTCATCACCCCAAAAAAGGAAAGGATTTTACTTTGAACCAAGTATACCTTTGGTAAATGGAATTTCTTTGCAACTGTGGTGATTTCTCAAAAATATTCATGAATAGATTACAGTGAAACATTGGGAAATTCATCCACTAATACGTGGCCTTTCCTCCCCAAACTAGGTGATCCTATGTACAAGGACTCTCATGCTAATACACTTTGAATATTGGGCCAGAAGTGTGGTTTGAATGAATTGAATCACAACCCTTTAAGTTCAAGTGAGTTTTCTGAAAATTTTTCAAAACAGATTTCAATTAAACTTTGGGAAATAGTTTCACTAACCATTCCAACATGCCTCCCCAAAGTTGGTAATCCAAGGTACAAAGGATATTTTGCAAGTGTACTTTGTGTATGGGGTCTGAACTCTGCTTCAAATGTGATGGCTGAGAGCAGCTTGTAAGTGCTGAACCAAAGTGATTTGTGCTAGCAGCTTCTTCTTGCAGCAACATGCCTTGATCTGAATGAGACCATTCATTTTTGTCTCTGGTTGAACTACCATGAAGCAAAAGTGCTTCTCAGCACTGATTACAATGATGTCATGTTACAGAGTGTGCACTTGGGTAGCTGCCATTGATTGCCAACAGACCCATGCAAATCAAGTGCATTTTCTGCAAAGTATTCAAGATTGGATTTCAAAGAAAACTTGGGGAATGGATCCACTCACCATTTCCACTTGCCACCCCAAACATGGTAATCCTAGATTCAAGGGATCTCTTTCCAGTGCATTTGTATATTTCAAGTGCTAACACACTTTGTATCTGGGGCCTGAACTCTGGTTTGAATGTGCTGGCTAAGAGCTTTAAAATGCAGAACACTAGCTGTTTGTGCAGGCAAGTTCAACATACAGATAATCTTTTTGTTTTCAGTGAAAAACTTTTGCTTACTCTGTGGTTCAAGTAGCAAGAAACACAAGCAATTTTCAGCACTTGAAGGAAGAATTTTACTTTGAACCATTTGTAGTATCAGTAAAGGCATTTTCTTAATAGCTGGTAAGTGAAAATGAAGTGATTTCTCTGAACAAGTTTTTAAAATGGATTTCAATGAAACTTCATAGAATTTATCAAGTCATCATTTGGCCTTTCCTCACCAAACTTGGCAATACTAGGTACAAGGGATTTATTGGACTTGAAGAATGCTCTGAATGTGCTCAAACACAGTCACTGTAGTTGAAGTGAGATTTCTGAAAAAGTTGCAGGAAAGATTTCAGTAAACCTTTGAGAAATAATTTCCCTCACCATTGTAACATGCCTCCCCAAATTTGGTAATCCTAGGTTCTTTTGCCAGTGCACTTTGTTTTTTGGGCTTGAACTCGGCTTTGAATGTGCTGGCTGAGATGAGCTTGGAAGTGCAGAACACATGCAGATTCTGCTAACAGCTGCTATGAGAACAACCTTTTTGTTTTCAGTGGGCAAATTATGCTCCGTGGTTCAAACAGTAAGAAGCACAAGAGATTATCAGCACTTGAAGGAAGAATTTTACATTGAAATATTTGTACTACTGATTAAGGCATTTTGTTGCAAGTCAATAAATACAACTGATGTGATTTCTCTGAATGAGTCTTAAAATAGATTTCAATTATTCTTGGTAGAATTGACGAACTCATCATTGGGCCTTTCCTCCCCAAACTTGGTGATCCTGAGCACAAAGGCTCTCCTGGTAATTAACTTTGAATATTGGACTTGAGAGATATTGGGATATACTCGATCACAACCACTGTATTTGAAGTGAGATTTCTGACAAAGGGATTTCAATGAAACATTGAGGTAGACTCTAACTCACCATTCCAACATGGTTCCCAAACTCCAAACTCGGTGATCCTAGGTACTAGGAAGCTTTGGTGAGTGCACTTTATATATTGGGCCTGAGCTGTCCTTGGAATTTGTAGGCTGAGAACAGCTTGGAATTACTGAATGAAAGAGGTTTATGCTAGCAGCTTCATCTTTTACCAACACACATTGATCTCAGTGATGCCATTGACTTTTGTCTGTGGTTGAACTATCTTGAAGCAAAAGTGATTCTCCTTGCTGATTAGAATGGGGTCACATTATAAAGTCTGGGTACCTGGGTAGATGTGGTTGATTGCCAGGTTGCAAATGCAAATGTTCATATTCTGAAAGGTTTTAACAACTGGATTTCAAAGAAACTTTGAGGAATTCATCCATTAATCACTTGTCCTTTCCTCACCAATCTTGGTGATCCTGGGTACAAGGGCTCTCATGCTAGTGCACTTTGAATATGGGGTCTCAAGTGTGCTTTGAATGTACTCAATCAAAACCCTTACATTTGAAGTTCATTTTTGGAAAATGTTTAAAAGGAAATTCAGTGACACTTTTGGTGAATTTTCTTATAAATAATTCCATCATGCCTCCCCAAAGTGGTAAACATTGGTCAAAAGGATCTTTTGCTAGTGCACTTTGTATATTGTGCCTGAATTCTGCTTTAAATGTGCAGGCTGAGAACAGATTGAAGGTGCTGAGAGAAAGTAGTTTGTGTAGCAGCTTGAACTTGTAGCAACATACGTGCTTCTCAGTGAGACAATTGATTCTTGCCTCTGGTTAAACTACCAGGAAGCAAAAGTAATTTTCCAGGCTCATTACAATGATTTCACGTTATAAATTCTTCATATGTGTGTAGCTGCAGGCAATTGCCAGCAGGCAAATGGAAGTGCAGTGCATTACTTTAAAGGTTTTACAAATGGATTTCAGTCAAAACTTTGGGAATTGATCCAGTAAGCACTGTCTTTTTCCTCCCCAACTTTGATGATCCTAGGGATATCCTGCTAGTGAATGTTGTGTCTTGGGCCTAAACTCAGCATTGAATGTGCTAGCTAAAAAGAGCTCGGAAGTGTAGAATACCAAGCAGTTTGTGCTAGCCACATCAATGTGAAGATATCCTTTTGGTTTTCAGTGAGCAAATTGTGCTTTGTTTGGAGTTGAAGTAGCAAGAAGCACTAGTGATTTGGAGCATGTGAAGGAAGGATATTACTCTGAACCATTTAAACTACTGGTAAACAGATTTTTTGGCAAGACAATAATGCAACTGAAGTGAATTCCTGATCAAGGCTTTAGAATGACTTCCAAGGAAACTTTGGAATTCCATCAAACATCATTTAGCCTTTCCTCCTCAAACTTGTTGATCCTAAGTAAAATGGCTCTCATGCTAGTTTGCTTTGAAGAGTGGGATTGAGGAGAGCTTTGGATGTATTCAGTCACAAAGACAGCAGTTAAAGTAAGTTGTTTGAAAATGTTTCAATAATTTGAATGAAACTTTGGGAAATTGTTGCACTCATCACTACATCATGCCTCCCCAAACATGGTAATCCAAGGTACCAAGGGTCTTTTGCCGTGGGATTTTGATTACAAGGCCTGAAATCTTCTTTGAATGTACTACCTAAGGACACCTTGGAAGTACTGAACAAAAATGGTTTCTGTTGGCAGCTTCATCTTGCAGCAACAAGTTTATCTCAATGAGACAATCAATTTTTGTCTCTGGTGGAATTACTGTGAAGCAAAAGTGCTTCACAGCACTAATTAGAATGGTGTCACCTTACAGCATCTGGGTACTTGGGTAGCTGATGTTGATTGCCAGCAGGCACATACAAATGAAATGTGTTTCCTAGAAAGTTTTCATGAATGGATTTCAATTAAATCTTGGGAAATGGAATGTCACCATTTCCACTTCGCTTTCCAATCATGATAATCCTCGGTACAAGGGATTCCTTTCAAGTGCATTTTAAGTATTCCAATTACTAATGCCCTTTTTATTTTGGGCCTGAACTCTGACTTGAAAATGCTGACTGGGAAGAGCTTGGAAGTGCAGAAAACAAGCAGTTTATTCTCAGTGCTTCAAAGGGCAGACATCCTTCTTGTTTCAGTAAACAAATTGTGCTTTTTCTGGGGTTAAAGTAGCAAGGAGGACTAGCATTTTGCAGTTGAATGAAGGATATTTCACTGAAACTTTTGAACTACTGGTAAATAGGACTTATTGTAAGCCAGGAAATGAAACTGAGATGAATTCCTGAATAAGACTTTAGAATGACTTTAAAAAAATATTGGGAATTTGGTCAACTAATCATTTGGCCTTTCATCCCCACACTTAACAATATTGGATACAAGGATTCTCATGCTAGTTTACTTTGAATAGTGGGGTTGAAAAGTACTTTGAATATACTGTCACAGAGACTGCACTTCAAGTGAAAAACTTCTGAAAAAGTTACAAGGATTTCAATGAAAATTTGGGAAAATTTTCACTCATAATTCCAATATGGCTCCCCAAATTGGGTAATCCCAGGAACCAAGGATCTTTTGCCAGTGCACTTTGTTTATTGGGACTGAACTCTGCATTGAATGTGCTGACTGAGAACAGCTTAGAAGTCCTGAACAAAGTGGATTCTCCAGGGAGCTTCATCTTGTAGCAACACACCTTGATCTTAATGAAACAACTGATTTTTTTTCTCTCATCGAACTACTGTGAAGTAAAAGTCTTTCTCACCACTGATTAAAATGGAGTCAATTTAGTGTCTGTGCACTTGGGTAACTGCAGTTTATTGCCAGCAGACAAACACAAATGAAGTGCATTTCCTGCTAAGTTTTCACCCAATGGATTTCAATGAAATTTGGGGAGTGGATGTACACACCATTTCCACTTTACACCCCAAACTTGATAATCCTAGGTAGAATGGATGCCTTTCAAAGGCATTTTGTGTATTCCAGTTACTAGTGCCCTTTGTATTTTGGGCCTGAACTCAACTTTAAATGTGCTGGCTGAGAAGAGCTTGGAAGTGGAGAACAGGAGCAATTTGGGTTAGTAGCTTCAACTTGTAGCAACATACCTGATTCTCAGTGAGACCATCTAAAATTGATCCAGTCAGCACTGTCTCTTTCCTCCCTATTTTTGGTGATCCTAGGAACAAGGCACTTTTGGCTAGTGAACACTGTATCTTGGACCTGAACTCAGTTTTGAATGTGCTGACTGAGAAGAACTTTGAAGGGCAGAATGCAGTTCAAAGTGCAGATATTCTTTTGGTTTTCAGTGAGCAAATTGTTGCTTTGTCTGGAGTTGAAGGAGCAAGCTTAACAAGCCATTTGCAACACTTGAAAGATGGATATTACTTTGAACCACTTGAACTACTGAAAAGAGCACTTTCTGCAAGCTGGTAAATGCAACTCAGTTGAACTCCTGAACAAGACTTAAGAACAGATTTGAAGGAAATATTGTGGATTTCATCAACTCATCATTTAGCTTTTACTCCCCACACTTGGGTATCATAGGTAGAAGGGCACTCATGCTAATTCACTTTGAAGAGTGGGGTTGAGGAGAGTTTAAATGCACAGAGACTGCATTTAAAGTGAGATTTCTGAAAGAAATTCAAGGATGTCAATCAAACTTTGGGAAATAGCTTCACTGGTCATTGCAAAAAGCCTCCCCAAACTTGGTAATCCTAGGTACCAAGGATATTTGCCAGTGCATTTTTCTTATTTGGTCTGAACACTGCTTTAAATATCCTGGCTGAGAACAGCTTGGAAGTACTGAACAAAAGCAGTTCCTGCTGACAGCCTCATTTTGTCACAACATTACATGATCTCAATGAGACAGTAGATTTTTGTATCTCCTTGAACTACTGTGAACCAAAAGTGCTTCTCAACACTGATTAGAGTGGATTCACTTTACAGAGTCTGTATACTTGGGTAGTTGCCATTGATTGCAAGCAGGCAAATACAAATGAAGTGCATTTCCTTCAACGTTTTCACCAATGGATTTCAATGAAATTAGTGTTCCTTGTATTTGGGGCCTGAACTTTACTTTGAATGTGATGACTGAGAAGAACTTGGAAATGCTCACAGCTTGAATTTGCAAGAACTCAAATAAGGTCTCATTATTCTCAATGAGACCAATGATTGTTGTCTCTGGTTCAACTACCAAGAAGCTAAAGTGCTTCTCCATGCTGATTCATGTGATTTTACATTATAGTGTCAGCAAACATGAGAAGATGCAGTGGATTGCCAGCAAGCAAATTGAAATAAAGTGCATTTTCTGAAATGTTTTCATGAATGGATTTCAATTAAAACTTTGGAAATTGATCCAGTAAGCACTGACTCTTTCTTCCCCAACCTAGGTAATCATAGGCACAAGGGATTTTTGGCTAGTGAACATTGTATCTTGGCCCTGAACTCAACTTTCTTGGGCTCACTGAGAAAAACTTAGAAGTGAATAGATGTGATTTAAGCTACCAGATTGAAGTGCAGCAACACATCTGATTCTCAGTGAGATCACTTGGAATTGATCCAGTAACCACTGTCTCTATCCTCTTCACCTTCAGGATCCTTGGTACAAGAAATTTTTAGCTAGTGAATGTTGAATTTTGGCCTGAACTTGGCTTTGAACATGCTGGTTGAGAAGACCTTGGAAGGTCAAAGTGCAGATATCATTATGCTTTTCAGTGAGAGTAAAAAAAGGATTCCTTTCAAAGATATTTTGTGTATTCAACATACTAGTGCTCTTTGTATCTAGAACCTGATCTCTGGTTTGAATGTGCTGGCTGAGAAGTGCTTGGTAGGGCAGAACAGAAGGGGTTTGAACTAGCAGCTGGAACTTGCAGCAACAATTAGTTTCTCAGAGAGACCATCTGGAATTGATCTAGTAACCACTATCTCTTTCCTGCCCAACCTTGGTGGTACTAGGTAAAAGACATTTTTGACTAGTGATCATTATTATATCTTGGACCTGAACTCAGCTTTGAATGTGCTGGTTGAGAGGAGTTTGGAAGTGCAGAACAGAGGCTGTTTGAGCTAGCAGCTTGAACTTGTAACAACACCTGATTCTCTGTGAGAACATCTGGAATTGGTCATTCTAGGTACCAATTATCTTTTGCTAGTGTATTTATATATTGAGCCTGAACTCTGCTTTGAATGTGCCACCTGAGAACAGCTTGGAAGTGCTGAAGAAAAGCAGTTTCTTTTGGCAACTTTATCTTCTAGCAACACAACTTGATCTCAATGGGACAACTGACTACTGTCTCTGGTTGAATTACTGTGAAGCAAAGCTGATTCTGAACACTTATTAGAATGTTGTTGCCTTGTAGGATCTGTGTACTCAGGTAGCTGTAGTTGATTGCCAGTAGACAAATAAAAATGAACTGGGTTTCCTGGAAAGTTTTCAACAACAGATTTCAATGAAATCTTGGCGAATGGTTCTCCTCTACATTTCTACTTCCAACCAAAACCAGGTAATCCTAGGTACAAGTTATCTCATTCAGGGGATTTTTGTGTATTGTAAGTACTCATGCTCTTTGTATCTGAGGCCTGAGTGTACTTTGAATGTGCTGGCTGAGAACAGCTTGGAAGTGCTGAAAAAAAGCAGTTTCTGGGAATGCAAGGTTGGTTTAACATCCGTAAATCAATAAGTGTAATCCATCATGTCAATAGACTTAAGGAGAAGAATCATATGGTTATTTCAATTGATGCAGAAAAAGCGTTCAAAAAATACAACACCCCTTCATGCTCAAAATACTAGAAAAATAGGGATAGTAGGGACATACCTGAACATTGTAAAGGCTATTTATGCTAAGCCCATGACCAACATCATTCTAATGGAGAAAAACTGAAAACATTCCCTTTAAAAACAGGAACAAGACAAGGATGCCCATTTTCACCACTTCTATTCAACATTGTACTTGAAATACTAGCCAGAGCAATTAGACAGACTAAAGAAATTAAAGGGATATGAATAGGGAAAGAGGAACACAAGCTGTCACTATTTGCTGATAACATGATTCTCTATTTAGAGGATCCAAAAAACTCCTCCAGAAAACTTTAGACCTCATAAATGAATTCAGCAAAATAGCAGGACATAAAATCAACACACATAAATCTAAAGCATTTTTATACATAAGCGATGAAACATCTGAAAAGGAATTGAGGAAAACAACTCCATTCGCAAAGCTTCAAAAAAGAAATAAAATACTTGGGAATCAATCTAACCAAAAAGGTGAGAGTCTCTACAATGAAAACTACAAAACATTGAAGAAAGAAATTGAGGAAGATCTTAGAAGATGGAAAGATCTCCCATGTTCTTGAGTAGACAGAATTGACATTATCAAAATGACCATAATTCCTAAGGGACTATACAGATTTAATGCAATTCCAATTAAAATCCCTATGACATTTCTCATAGAAACAGAAAAAGCAGTCATGAAATTCATCTGGAAAAACAAAAGACCCAGAATAGCCAAAGCAATCCTGGGCAGGAAGAGTGATGCAGGACGCATCACTATACCAGACTTAAACGCTACTATGGAGCAATAGTAACAAAAATGGCATGGTACTGGCACAAAAATAGACAGATCAATGGTACATGATAGAAGTCATGGAGGCATACCCACATAAGTACAGTAACCCTATATTAGACAAAGGTGTCAAAAAATTACAATGGAGAAAAGATAACCTGTTCAACAAATGGTGCTTGGAAAACAGGAAATCCCTATGCAATAAAATGAAATTAAACCCCTATATCTCACCCTGTACAAAACTGAACTCAAAATGGATCAAGGATCTAGGAATTAGACCTGAGACCCTTCACCAACTAGAACAAAAAGTAGACCTGAATCTCCATCATATTGACTTAGGACCAGACTTCCTTAACAAGACCCCCATAGCACAAGAAATAAAAGAAAGAGTCAATAAATGGGATAGATTCAAACTAAAACATTTTTTTCTCAGCACAGGAAACAATCAGTAATGTGAAAAGAGAGCCTACAGAGTGGGATAAAATCTTTTCCATAGACTTCAGACAGAGCACTCATCTCCAAAGTTTATAAAGAACTTAAAAAACTTTACACACAAAATACAAAGAAACCAATCAATAAATGGGTTAAGGAAATGGGCAGACACTTCACAGAAGAAGATATGCAGGTGATCAACAAATATACAAAAAAGCGTTCAAAATCCCTAGTAATTAGAGAAATGCAAATTAAAAACACCCTAGATTTCATCTAATTCCAACTAGAATGGCTGTTATCAAGAACACAAGCAATAATAAGTGTTGGCGTGAATGTGGGGGAAAAGGCACATTCATACATTGCTGGTGGAGTTGCAAATTGGTACAGCTACTCTAGATAGCAGTATGGAGATTCCTCAGAAAACTTGGAATGGACCCATCATTTGACCCAGCTATCCCACTCCTCATTTTATACCTAAAGGACTTAAAATCAGCATACTACAGTGATGCAGCCACATCCATGTTCATAGCAGCTCAATTCACAATAGCTAAATTGTGGAACCAACCTAGATGCCCTTCAATTGATGAATGAATAAGGAAATTGTGATATATGTACACAATGGAATATTACTCAGCCATAAAGAAGAATAAAATTATGGCATTTGCTGGTAAATGGATGGAGTTGGAAAATATGCTAAGTGAAATAGGCCAAGCCCAAAAAACCAAAGACCGAATATTTTCTCTGATAAGTGAATGACAATATATAATGAGGATGGTGATAGGGGGAAGAGAAGAATGAAGGAACTTTGGATGGTGTAGAGAAAAAAGGGGTGTGAGGGTGTGGAGATGGAAAAAGAGTAGAATGAAACAGACAGTATTACTCTATATGTATGATTACATGAATGGTGTACATTGTGTACAACCAGAGAAATGAAAAGCTGTACCCCATTTGTGTACAATGAACCAAAATGTGTCTGTAAAAATAAAAAATATTTTAATAAAAAAAGAAGCAACTCAGGATATGCACTTTATCTATTTGATTTTTTTTTTTTTTTTTTTGCAGTGCTGAGGATTGAACCCAGGGCTTTGTGCTTGCAAGGCAAGCACTCTACCAATTGAGCTATGTCTCCAGCTGGATATGCACTTTATATGTTACTGACAGCTCAGTCCTTGTCCCACATGCCAGTTCATACCAATTTAATAATGAGGACAAGATTTTGAGTAAAAGGGAAAAAAAAGATTTATTGCTTTCCTAGCAAAGGAGAAACACAGGGGACTCCAGCCCCAGAGGCTGTGGTTCTCCCCATCCATCGAGGAACAGGGGGGTTTAAAGAAATACTAGGATTGCATTCCAGGTGTGCCCTGATGGTGTGTCAAGGATTCACTTGTCAATCTAGGAGATAGTTACTTCCTAGGTCTTCTGGTGACATCTCCTTCCTGTGGAGGACAGATAATTCAATGAAACCTTATTCCTGGTCTCCAGGTTAGGAACAGGGAGAGGGAGAAAAGGAAAAGAAAAACATGTACATTTTAAAATAAGCAGCAAGGGCGTTCAAAAGGTGAAGTGCACCACTTATCAAATTGTGCAGGGTTCCTTCTTCTAAATTCAATGATGTCTAATCTTGAAGAAAAAAAAGTTAAACCCTCTCCTACTCTTACCTGTATTAATTTTACTTCTTTAATTTTGCCATCAAAATAAAATGTATTCTTTTTATCTAATTCTCAAGAAGGAAAACATCACTCCTGTAGTGGGCTCTGCCTCCTTCCCTAGCTCAGTCAGAGGTCCTGCCCAAACCACCTCCAAACAGCAGGGGGCATGTTACATATTCTGTCCAGTGTCATGGAGATTCGTTAAAACTGAGGGTGCTGCTGATTGCTACTGTAAGGGTCATCCTGTTAACTGCTAGGCAGAAACTTTCAGGGGCATTCACCTATGTTGAGTGTGGGGTCTTATAATGAGACAAAGAAATAATAGGAATTGCTATAGTTGTGTGTTATGTAGTAATAATAAGCTATATTTGGTATTTGCCTGGACTTGTAAAACTAAAATCATAAAAGGTGCCTGGTGACAAACTTGCTGTGTGGCAGGATGACACTCCTGAAAAATGCCAATATAAACCTTTATCTATGATTTGAGTGATGGCTCCTAGTCTAGTCATGTTCTAGTCTTTATCAAAGAAGACCAGGGCATGACTGGGCTGAAAATCCCTAGACTTTGGAGAAAACTGTCAGCAGCAGCATGACCAGAGGACCCCATGTCACTCTGTCTCTTGACTTCCCCAGCTGCTATCCACACTATCACTGATTGCTGATCGACCATTGTCACCAAGGACAGATGACTGACCACCTCTTCCACAATGATCACTGCCATCCAGCCTCTGGCTTATTGGACACCCGAGGATATCCAAAGACATTCAAGAAGCTGAGAGAGGCTACAGCTGAGAAGAATCCCCTCAGTCTTATTGACTGACTTCTTGGCTAAGAGACATTGCATTGAGTAAATCCATGGGGATTGGACTCTAGGTGAATAAGGGAGTGAATCTTTAATGTATTTGTGACTTGCTATTATTAGGAATGTTAAGTTGAGTGTGCATTGCATGAATAAAATCCACTTGTTGGAACCAAAAAAAAAGCAGTTTCTGCTGGTTGCTTCATCTTGTAGCAACACACTTTGTTCTCAATGGGACAAGTGTCTTCTGACCCTGGTTAAACTACTGTGAAGCAAAAGTCCTTCTCAGCACTGATTAGAATGGCATCACCTTACAGCATCTGTGCACTTCCATAGCGACAGTTGATTCCCAACAGGCAAATACAAAACAAGTGCATTTCCTGGAAAACTCTCACCAACGGATTTCAATAAAATCTTGTAGAATTGATCTCTACACCTTTTCACTCTTAACCCCAAACCTAGTAAGCCTAGGTACAAGGGATCCCTTTCAAGGGCATTTTGTGTGTTTCAAGTACTAGTGCTCTTTTTGTATCTAGGGCCTAACCTCTCCTTTGAATATGCTTACTGAGAAGAGCTTGGAAGTACAAAACAGAAGCAGTTTGAAATAGTAGTTTGAACTTGTAGTAATACACCAGATTATCAGTGAAACCATCTGGAATTAATCCATCAACCTCTGTCTCTTTTCTACCCAACCTAGGGACAAGGCACTGTTGGCTAGTGAACATTGTATTTTGGACCTGAACTCTGCTGTGAATGTTCTGGCTTAGAAAAGCATGGAATTGCAGAACAGAAGCAGTTTTATCGAGCAGCTAGAACTTGTTGCAACACACCAGATTCTCAGTGAGACCACCTGGAATAGGTAATACTAGGTACCAAATATCTTTTCTTAGTGAACTTTATATATTGATCCTGAACTCTGCTTTGAATGTGCTGGCTGGGAGCAGTGTGGAAGTGCTTAACAATAGCAGTTTCTTGTGGCAGCTTCATCTTGTAGCAACACACCTTGATCTCAATAGGACATTTGGCTTCTGTCTATGGTTGAACTACGTGAGGCAAAAGTTCTTCCCAGCACTGATTAGAAAGGTGTCACTTTACATCATCTGTGTACTTGTATAGCTGAAGGTGATTGCCACCAGGCAAATATGAACAAAGTGCTTTTCCTGGAAAGATTTCATTACTGGATTTCAATAAAAACTTGGGGAATGGATCTCCACAACCTTTCCACTCTACAAACCAAACTTGGTTATCCCACGTACAAGGGATTCCTTTTAAGTGAATTTGTGTGTTGCAAGTACGAGCACTCTTTTTATATGGGCCTGAACTCTTCCTGGAATGTGCTGGCTGAGCAGAGCTTGGAAGTACAGAACACAAGCAGTGTGCTAGCTGGTTTAATGTGCAGATATCCCTTTGGTTATCAGTGAGCAAATTGTGCTTTGCCTGGGGTTGAAGTAGCAAGAAGCACTAGCACTTTGCAGCACAAGAGTGAAGAATATTACTCTGAACCTTTTGACCTACTGGTCAACACCACTGTCTGCAAGCCTCTCAATGAACTTGACATGAATTCCTGAATGAGACTTTAGAATGCCTTCCAAGGAAACTTGGATTCAATGAACTCTTTTGGACTTTCCTCCCCACACTTGGTGATCATAGGTACAAGTGCTCTCATTCTAGTTCAATTTGAATAGTGGGGTGTAATAGTGTTTTGAATGTACTCAGTCACAAAGACTGCAGTTAAAGTGACTTCTCTGAAAAAAGTTCAAGGATATTATTAAAACACTAGAAAATAGTTTCACTCACCATTCCAGCATGACTCCCCAAAATTGGTAATACTAGTTACCAAGGATCTTTTTCCAGGGCACTTTGTTTTCTGGGCCTAAACTCTACATTGAATGTGCTTGCTGAGAAGAACTTGGAATTGCAGGAAATGAGCAGTTAGAGTCAGCAGCTAGAACTTGTAGCAACATACCTGATTCTCAGTGAGACTATCTGGAATTGGTAATACTGGATATCAAGTATCTTTTGCTAGTGCACTTTATATATTGGGCCTGAAGTATGCTTTGAATGTGCTGCCTGAGAACAGCTTGGAAGTGCAGAACAGAAGCAGTTTCAGCTAGCAGCTTGAAATTATAGCAACACACCTGATTCTAAGTGAGACCATCTGGAATTGTTCCAGTAACCACTGTCTATTTCATGCACAACCTTGGTGACTGAGGTACAAGGGATTTTTGGCTAGTGATTGTTGTATCTTGGGCCTGAACACTGATTTGAATATGCTGACTGAGGACAGCTTGAAATGCTGAAAAAAGCAACTTCTTCTGACAGGTTCATCTTGTCCTAACACACCTTGATCTCAATGGGACCATTGACTTCTGTCTCTGGTTGAACTACTGTGAAGCAAAAGTGCTTCTCAGCACTGATTAGAATGTTGTTACCTTACAGTATCTGTGCACTTTGGTAACTGAAGTTGATTGCAACCAGGCAAATATAAATGAAGTGGGTTTTCTGGAAATTTTCAAAAGTAGATTTCAATGAAACCTTGGGGAATACATGCCTTCACGAGTTCCACTATTTATCCCAAAGTTGGTGTTTTATGTACAAATGCTTTTTGTATTTGGGGCCTGACCTCTCCTTTGAATGTTCTCACTGAGAAGGGCTTGGAAGTGCAGAACTGAAGCAGTTTGACTAGCAGCTTGAACTTATAGCAACACACCTAATTATCAGTGAGACAATTTAGAATTGATCCAGTAACTACTGTCTACTTCCTGTCCAACATTTTTTATCCTAGGTATGAGACATTTGGGGCTAGAAAATGTTGTATTATGGTCCCGAACTTAGTATGCTAGCTAAGAATACTTAGAATACTTAGAAGTGCTGAAGAAAAGTGGTTCCTGATGACAGGTTCATTTCATAGCAACAAATATTGATCTTAATGGGACAATTGACTTCTGTCTCTTATTGAACTATGGGAAACAAAAGTGTCTCTCAGCACTGATTAGAATGGAGTTTGCATACAGCATTGTTGTATGTGGGTATATGCAGATGTTTGCCAGTAGACAAATACAATCAAAGTGTGTTTCCTGAAAAGTTTTCATTAACAGATTTCAAAGAAATCTTGGGGAAGAGATCTCCTCACCATTTGCACTCTCCATGTTAAACTTTGTAATTCTAGGTACAGGGTATCCCTTTCAAGGGCATTTTTTGTTTTCCAAATACAAGTGGTCTTTGTATCTGGGGCCTGAACGCTCCTTTGCATGTGCTGACTGAGAAGAGCTTGGAACTGCAGAACAAGCAGTTTCAGCTAGTAACTTGTAATCGTAGCTAGACACCTGATTCTCTGCTAGACCACTCAATACTGATCCAGTAAACACTGTCACTTTTCTCTCCAACCTTGTTGATCCTAGGTACAAGGCACTTTAGGCTAGCGAACATTAATTATATCTTGGACCTGAACAAGACTTTGCACATGCTGACTGAGAAGAGTTTGGAAGTGCAAAACACAAGAAATTTGCGCTAGCCCCTTCAATGTACAGATATCCTTTTGATTTTTAGTGACAAATTGTGCTTTGTCTGGGGTTGAAGTAGCAAGAAGCACCACCTCTTTGTAGCACTTGAAGGATATTACTCTGGAACTACTGGATAACAGTACTGTCTGCAACCTGGTCATGCTGTGAGCCCATTGCATCATACAACTCTCAGACATATTCTATCCATGACTGCTTGACAATATAAGCCTACTCTTTAACAATAAAGTAGATTGAGTTCTCTGAAATTGGCCTCTGGAGATCTTTCTTCAACTCTGTTACCACACCCTCCTCAGCTGTTTGATGGATCCCAGTGGATGGAGAGACCCCACATTTTGGTGCCCTGAACAGGGACCTGAGCCCAGCAGGTAAGTGTGGGCATAGAACCCCCTAGGAATTAGGGGAAGTATAGACAATTTACCATCCTCCAAGAGGGACTCCCAGCTGCAACTTTTGTGTACCTTTCTTAGTAGGAGAAGACTAACATTGAATAAAAAGGAAGCACAAAAATTTGGGGATGTAGTACTGGACACTAATCTTTGGGTTAAAGTGGCTGATTGTTTGATCCAGCGATATGGGAGAGAATCATGGTCAGTGCTAGACAAGAAGAGGTCAAACAAGGATATTGCCTACCTCTAAATTTTTCCCCATTATCACAGTCATTCAACAATCTTTGGGGAACCATGGGTTGGATCCTTGTCAGATCATGGCTGCACTAGCAGCAGAAATAGAGAGTCAAGAGAGGGAACAAAAGTAAATTAGGAAGAGCTTACGGTTACTTCAAAGGCAAAGGCTCAACCTCTCAATGCCCAACAGGTAGAGAAAGAAGCTAAAACAGGGATAGTTAAACCAAAGAAGATTTACCCCTCACTATCTAATCTCATGCAGCAGTTACAAATAGATGAGGAGAAACTGGAAAACCTTACAGGCCCCAACAACCTTGGCCAGGACCCACCCCTCCCCATGGTCAGACTCATCCTTTCTCTGAACTGCGAACAAAGGAGCTATTCTTACAACTGATGACAAGGCCTTCTATGAAGAAATTATAGACACAGACCCATATGATCCAAACTGTAGAGGGCTTAAAGAAAAGCACCTTCAAATCTGTTCTGTCATTATCTCTCATTAAAATACAATGGCATCGTGAAGAGCCTATCTGAATTGAATGGTGGCCTATAAAGACAAATTGTCACATTTAAAGTCCCTGGAAAAGAAACAATCAAAAACTGGACATGTAGAACCCTCTACCAGTCCATATAATACCACATTTGTATCATAAAAAGGAAACAAAAGTAAAATTTAGGTCTCCATGACCTCAGGAGTATTAATGCTGTTATGAAGAAAATGGCCACTACACAGACTGGTTTACCAAGGGCTACCAATTTACCCATGGGTAAATTTTAGACATTAAAGACTACTTTTTCAGTATTCTGCTACATCCACAAGATAGAGACAAATTTGCTTTCATAGTGCATGTCACCAATAACATAGTACCAACACAAAGGTACCAGTGGACAGTACTCCCTCAGGGGAAGAAAAGTAGCCCAACCATATTCCAAATGTATGTCTTTCAGGCTGTTAAACCATTGTTAAGCTACCATAATTTAACAGTAATACAGTACATGAATGATATTCTGCCAGCCCATACCAAGGAACATGATCTAGAACAAGCCTTCATGATCCTATAGACCAACATAAAGTCTTCTGAACTTTGTATATCTCCTAAAAAGATACAAAAGAGCCCACCTTACTGCTTCTTGGGCACATTGGTGCTCCCTAACACCATAAACCCTAGTGGGCCTATTATTCACATTTCAGATCAAATAACTTTAAATGATCTTCAGGTACAATTAGTACATATTAACTGGATAAAGCCCTGGCTTTAGTAATCTTAAGATTACTACAGCCCAACTACTCCTTTATTCAATTGCTTTAAAGGGGGCCCACAACCAAATACTTTGAGGATGTTAAATCTTGAGGCAAAACAAGCACTTTGGTGAATGAGGCATTAGGGACATTAAAATTATCCAGATTTGACCCAAATAAGAACCTGTATGCCATTGCTTTGGCAACTGCAGGGCTTTCTACAGGGGTATTATGGCAACCCAAATGGCATATATTGGAACGGGTACATTTGCCCTCCAACTGTGTGGCTAAGATCTGAAACCAACTCAATGCCGTAGTCACATTAGTATGAAGACTAAGAATGCAGAGTGTAGGCAATCTGCAGGATTGAGCCTGATACATTGGTACTCCCAATCTCAAAAGACGAATTAAACTTTCTACTACAAAATAATCCCTGTAGGAGGGTTTCAAGATGGCGGACTAGAGGGTGGCTGCATTTCATGTTGCTCCAGGATGCAAGATTCAAAAGAAGAGATAGTGAGAGACTTGGGACCAACTACAAGCCGCCGGGTGAGTCTCTCCCATTGGGGAGGCATCCTGGATGGGGGGTAGCCCCGGAACGCAGGGAACTTTGTGAAGTAGAGTTGCCCGGCAAGACGCCCCTCCCCCCGCCAGAGCGGTAAACATGGACAACTGGGAGCATCGTAGAGGAGGCGGCTCAGCACAGTGCTTGGACTCGGAGCAACCACTGGGGCTCCGGGCAGCTGCCTGAGGAGGAGCTGTGTGGCAAGCTGTTTAGACTCAGAACAACAGCTTCTGAACACCAGGGGGTTGCCCAAAGGAAGAGGAGGAACGTGGCGGGTTGCTTGGTCTAGGAGTGACTGCATCAGAGCTACAGGCGGTTGCCAGAGGAGGAGCGGCGTGGTGAGCTGTTTAGACTCAGAGCGACCACTTCTGAACAGTGGGGGGCTACCTGGAGGAAGAAGAGGAACGTGACAGGTCACTTGGTCTAGGAGTGACTGCATCAGAGCTCCTGGTGTCTGCTCAGAGGAGGAGGCGAGTGGTGAGTTGTTTGGACTCAAAGCGACCGCTCCTGAACACCGGTGGCCTGGCCCAAGGAGGAGCGCAGTGGGTCACTTGGTCTAGGAGCGACCGCTCCTGAACACCTGGGGGGCTACCCCGAGGAGGAGGAGGAACAGGGCGGGTAACTTGGACTCAGAGTAACTGCCTAGGGCTACGGGCGGTTGGCGGGAGGAGGAGACGTGAAGTGAGTTGCTTGAACTCCTAGTGACTGCATCGGAACACCGGGCGGCTGTCCAGAGGAAGAGGTGTGTGGCGGGTCTCTGGGACTCGGAGCTATTGTACGGGGCTCCAGGTGGCAGCTCAGAGGAGGGGCCGCATAGCCAGGTGATTAGGTGCAGAGAAGGGTCCCAGGACATAGGCGACTTCATGATGGAACAGCCACAACAGAGACATGCTTAGGGGGAGCGAAGTTTCCAGGACTGCGGGCAAATTCTCTGAGGAGAGGCAGCCTAAGGAGACTCGTCTGCGAAGAGTGAGGCTCCCAAGCCCAGGAGGTAGGTCCGGGCCCCTGGGAATGTTCCAGAGAAAGGCACCCCAGCCCAGGCAGTAGTTGTAGATTGAGGGGAACGTCTAGGAGGGGAACTGACCAGCGAGACCTCCCCACCAGGTGAGTCTTCCCTGCCGGGTGAGGTTTTCCCACAAGGACGGTAAAACCAGAGACACAGGCACAAACAGGCCTTGCCTCAGTCCGCAGCCTAGTTCCCCTTTGGATGACCATTGGTCTACAAGTGGAGGCACCTCTGCCCACTATCAGGGAATATACCACACCTGAAGGCCACCACCCCTAGAGAGGCAGATTCCTTGTGGAGCACCGCATTATCAACTTCCTCCAAGACTTCAGGCTACTGAAGGATAAGAGGGGATATATTAGAAATCTTCAGGGACATTATAAGTCAATAGAGGAAATCTGCAATATCTTAATGACCCACTGATTCCTGAACAATATAAGAAAACAAGGGAAGATAATGCCCCAAACAAATCTAGATGTTACATCAATAAAATCCAATGACAGCATGGCAGAAGAAATGACAGAAAGGGAGTTCAGAATGTACATAATTAAAATGATCAGAGAAGCAAACGATGAGATGAAAGAGCAAATGCAGGTATTGAATAATGAGATGAAAGAGCAGATGCAGGTATTGAATGATCGCACCAATCGACAGTTAAAGGAGAAAATACGGGAAGCAAAAGATCATTTCAATAAAGAGTTAGAGATATTGAAAAAAAAAACAAACAGAAATCCTTGAAATGAAGGAAATAATAAAGCAAATTAAGAACTCCATAGAAAGCATAACCAATAGGATAGAACACCTGGAAGACAGAATCTCAGATATTGAAGACAAAATATTTAACCTTGAAAACAAAGTTGAACAAACAGAGAAGATGATCAGAAATCATGAACAGAATCTCCAAGAACTATGGGATATCATGAAAAGGCCAAATTTGAGAATTATTGGGATTGAGGAAGGCTTAGAGAAACAAAACAAAGGAATGAACAATCTATTTGAAGAAATAATATCATAAAATTTCCCAAATCTGAAGAATGAAATGGAAAATCAAGTTCAAGAGGCTTATAGGACTCCAAATACACAAAATTACAACAGACCCACACCAAGGCACATTATAATGAAAATACCTAACATACAAAATAAAGACAGAATTTTAAAGGCTGTGAGAGAAAAGAACCAAATTACATTCAGGGGGAAACCAATACGGATATCAGCAGATTTTTCAATCCAGACCCTAAAAGCTAGAAGGGCCTGGAAAAACATTTTTCAAGCTCTGAAAGGAAATGGATGCCAACCAAGAATCTTATACCCAACAAAACTTACCTTCAAATTTGACGATGAAATAAAATCATTCCATGATAAACAAAAGCTAAAAGAATTTACAAAAGAAAGCCAGCATTACAGAACATTCTCAGCAAAATATTCCATGAAGAAGAGATAAAAACAAAGAAGTAAATCAGCAAAGGGAGGAATTATCCTAAAGGAACTGTCAAAAAAGGAGGAACCAAGTTGTGTCAAAAAATAAATAAATAAATACAATTTAAAAAATGAACCAAATGACCAGGAGTACAAACCATATCTCAATAATAACCCTGAATGTTAATGACCTGAATTCATCAAGCAAAAGACATAGACTGGTAGATTGGATTAAAAAGAAAGATCCAACAATATGTTGCCTGCAAGAGACTCACCTCATAGAAAGAGATACCCATAGAGTAAAGATGAAAGGATGGGTAAAAACATACCATGCACATGGACTCAGAAAAAAAGCTGGAGTATCCATCCTCATTTCAGATAATGTGGACTTCAAGCCAAAGTTAGTCAGAAGGGATAAAGAAGGACATTTCATACTGCTTAAGGGAAGCATAAATCAGCAAGATATAACAATCATAAACATCTATGCCCCAAACAATGGCTCATCCATGTATGTCAAACAAATCCTTCTCAATTTTAGAAACCAAATAGACCATAACACAATAATACTAGGTGATTTTAACACACCTCTCTCACCACTGGACAGATCTTCCAAACAAAAATTGAACTAAGAAACCATAGATCTCAATCACACAATCAATAATTTAGACTTAACAGACATTTATAGAATATACCATCCAACCAAGAGTGAATACACTTTCTTCTCAGCATCACATGGATCCTTCTCTAAAATAGACCATATATTATGCCACAAAGCTAATGTTAGCAAATACAAGAAGATAGAGACACTACCTTGTATTCTATCACATCATAATGGATTGAAGTTAGAAATAGATGAAAGAGTAAAAAACAGAAACTACTCCAACACCTGGAGATTGAACAATATGCTATTATATGATGAATGGATAACAGAAGATATTAGGAAGGAAATTAAAAAATTCTTAGAGGTAAATGAGAACAAAGAAACATCATATCAAAATCTCTGGGACACTATGAAAGCAGTACTTAGAGGAAAATTTATTTCATGGAGCACTTTTAATAAAAGTAGTAAAACTCAACAAATAAATGACCTAACACTACAGCTCAAAGCCCTAGAAAAAGAAGAACAGACCAACACCAAAAGTAGTAGAAGACAGGAAATAGTTAAACTCAGATCTGAAATCAACGGAATTGAAACAAAAGAAAGAATACAAAAAATTAACAAAATAAATAGGTTGTTCTTCGAAAAAATAAAAAAAATTGATAAACCTTTAGCCACACTAACAAAGAGAAGACAAGAGAAAACCCAAATCACTAAAATTCAGAATGAACAGGGAAATATCACAACAGACACGATTGAAATACAAAACATAACTACAAGCTATTTTGAAAATCTATACTCCAACAAAATAGAAAATTTCGAACACATCAACAGGTTTCTGGAAATATATGAAATGCCTAAACTGAACACGGAGGACATACACAATTTAAATAGATCATATTCAATTAATGAAATAGAAGAAGTCATCAAAAACCTACCAACAAAGAAAAGTCCAGGACCAGATGGGTTCTCAGCCGAGTTCTACAAAACCTTTAAAGAAGAGCTCATCCCAATACCTCTCAAAGTATTACATAAAATAGAAGAGGAGGAAACCCTCCCAAACTCATTCTATGAAGTCAATATTACCCTGATACCTAAACCAGACAGAGACACATCGAGGAAAGAAAATTTCAGACCAATATCCTTAATGAACATTGACGCAAAAATTCTCAACAAAATTTTAGCAAATCGCATACAAAAACATATTAAAAAGATAGTGCACCATGATCAAGTGGGTTTCATCCCAAGGATGCAAGGTTGGTTCAACATCAGGAAATCAATAAATGTAATTCACCATATCAATAGACTTAAAGTCAAGAATCACATGATTATTTCAATAGATGCAGAAAAAGCATTTGATAAAATACAACACCCCTTCATGCTCAAAACACTAGAAAAAATAGGGATAGTGGGAACATTCCTTAACATTGTAAAGGCCATCTATGCTAAGCCCATGGCTAATATCATTCTACTTGGTGAAAAAGTGAAAGCATTCCCCCTAAAAACTGGAACAAGGCAGAGATGCCCTCTTTCACCACTTCTATTTAATATCGTACTTGAAACTCTAGCCAGAAAAATTAGACAGACCAATGAAATTAAAGGGATACAAATAGGAAAAGAAGAACTCAAACTATCCCTATTTGCTGATGATATGATTATATACTTAGAGGAACCAGGAAATTCCACCAGAAAACTTTTAGAACTCATAAGTGAATTCAGTAAAGTAGCGGGATATAAGATCAATGCACATAAATGTAATGCATTTGTATACATAAGTGATGAATCTTCAGAAAGGGAAATTAGGAGAACTACCCCATTCACAATAGCATCTAAAAAAAATAAAATACTTGGGAATCAGTCTCACAAAAGAGGTGAAAGACCTCTACAATGAGAACTACAGAACACTAAAGAAAGAAATTCAAGAAAACCCTTAGAAGATGGAAAGATCTCCCATGTTCTTGGATAGTAAGAATTAATATTGTCAAAATGGCTATACTACCTAAAGTGGTATACACATTCAATGCAATTCCAATGAAAATCCCAATGATGTACATTACAGAAATAGAGCAAGCAATTATGAAATTCATCTGGAAGAATAAAAAACCGAGAATAGCTAAAGCAATCCGTGGCAGAAAGAGTGATGCAGGGGGTATCGCAATACCAGATCTTCAACTCTACTACAAAGCAATAGTAACAAAAACGGCATGGTATTGGTACCAAAATAGAAAGGTGGATCAATGGTACAGAATAGAGGACACGTACACAAACCCAAATAAATACAATTTTCTCATACTAGACAAAGGGGCCAAAAATATGCAATGGAGAAAAGATAACCTCTTCAACAAATGGTGCTGGGAGAATTGGAAATCCATATGCAACAGAATGAAACCTAACCCCTATCTCTCACCATGCACGAAACTAAACTCAAAATGGATTAAGGACCTTGGAATCAGACCAGAGACCTTGCATCTTATAGAAGAAAAAGTAGGTCCAGATCTTCAACATGTTGGTTTAGGACCAGACTTCCTCAACAGAACTCCCATAGCACAAGAAATAAAAGCAAGAATCAATAACTGGGATAGATTCAAACTAAAAAGCTTTCTCTCAGCAAAGGAAACTATCAGCAATGCGAAGAAAGAGCCTACAGAGTGGGAGATAATCTTTGCCAATCATACTTCAGATAGAGCACTAATCTCCAGAATCTATAAAGAACTCAAAAAACTCTACACCAAGAATGCAAATAATCCAATCAACAAATGGGCTAAGGAAATGAATAGACACTTCACAGAAGATCTACAAGCAATCAACAAACATATGGAAAAATGTTCAACATCTCTAGTAATAAGAGAAATGCAAATCAAAACCACCCTAAGATTCCATCTCACCCCAATTTGAATGGCAATTATCAAGAATACAAGCAACAACAGGTGTTGGCCAGGATGTGGGGAGAAAGGTACACCCATACATTGCTGGTGGGGCTGCAAATTAGTGCAGCCACTCTGGAAAGCAGTGTGGAGACTCCTTAGAAAACTTGGAATGGAACCACCATTTGACCCAGCTATCCCACTCCTTGGCCTATACCCAAAGGACTTAAAATCAGCATACTACAGAGATCCAGCCACATCAATGTTCATAGCTTCTCAATTCACAATAGCCAGATTGTGGAACCAACGTAGATGTCCTTCAATTGATGAATGGATAAAGAAACCGTGGTATATATATACAATGGAATATTACTCAGCCATAAAGAATGATAAAATTATGGCATTTGTAGGCAAATAGATGAAATTGGAGAATATCATGCTAAGTGAGATAAGCCAATCTCAAAAAGCCAAAGGACGAATGATATTGCTAATAAGTGGATGATGACACATAATGGGGGGTGGGAGGGGTTAGTGTTAGTATTAGATTTAGGGTTTGGGAGGCGGGCAAGAATGGAGGAAGGAAGGACTTTATAGAGGGAAAAGAGAGGTGGGAGGGGTAGGGGGGAAGGGAAAAAATAACAGAATGAATCAAACAACATTACCCTATGTATAGTTATGATTACACAAATGGTATGCCTTTACTCCATGTACAAACAGAGAAACAACATGTATCCCATTTGTTTATAATTAAAAAAATAAAAAATAAAATAAAAAGAAAAAAAATAATCCCTGTATACAGTATATGTTAGAAGGATGCCCAGACATAACAGACAGTCATTTGCCTCAAGATAAACTCCTCCAGACTCTGAACCAATTAACCTTACAGTATAAAAACCCTGTGTCTGCTCAGCCCATTCCTGACGCTATATTAGTTTTCATTGATTCCAGCTCCAATGGAACCTTTGCCATTGTAAGTTTGGATGTTATCTCCAATAAACAATAGGTGTTTTGAAGAAACAAACTATTGGGGTACCCCAATAGCTACAACTTCTAGCCATTCATACAGCTTTAAATAACTACAACCCATTAACCTATTTTCAGATAGCCAATATTGTGCCCAGTTAATTCCCCAGCTTGCTTAGGCTTATTGCAAACTAGATCTAGCCAAACTGCTAGACATTTGGATTGCTAGTATCTAGACTATGCTAGATGTAAGAAGATGCCCTCTTTTTATCCAGTGTTATCCAACATTCTGGTTTACCTGGACCATTAGCAGATCTCAATAAAATGGGTCAATTCACTCAGTCCATAAAAACCATGACAGTAACTGAACAAGTCTGCCGTTTACATACACATTTTCACAAGTTCACCCTAAGTCTCCATAGGCTGTTCTCAGCCCTTCCTAAGGAAGCCTGCAAATAATTGGTTAGGGATTGTAAGATGTATGCTCCATTCCTTCCCATTGGGCCCCCACAGCCCTCAGGAGTAAACCCACACAGGCTAAAATCCAGTGGTCTTTGGCAAATGGATGTCACCCATTATTCTCTTTGGGCAAACTTAAATATATACACATAACCATTGATACCTATTCAGGTTTTGTTGTGGCTATGCTTTCCACTGGAGAAATCACAAAAAAAGCTTATCTCTCATTTACTTAGGTGTTTTAGAATTATGGGAGTCCCTTATCCTATTAAAACTGACAATGGTCCAGACTATATGAGCAAAACCTTTGAAGAGTTCTGCTCAGTTTGGCACATAAGGCATGTAACTATAACCCCCAAGCTCAAGGCATTGTGGAATGCATTCATAAACAACTTAAAACAATGTTTCAAAAAGAGAGGGGAAAGCTATACTAACTCCCCACATGATGCCATACATTATGCTTTATTTGCTTTACATTTTCTCACCACATCAAATTTTTCAAAAGAAACAGCAGTCCATAAGGAAATGAATAGACACTTCACAGAAGAAGATATACAAGCATTCAACAAACATATGGAAAAATGTTCAACATCTCTAGTAATAAGAGAAATGCAAATCAAAACCACCCTAAGATTCCATCTCACCCCAATTAGAATGGCAATTATCAAGAATACAAGCAACAACAGGTGTTGGCGAGGATGTGGGGAGAAAGGTACACTCTTACATTGCTGGTGGGGCTGCAAATTAGTGCAGCCACTCTGGAAAGCAGTGTGGAGATTCCTTAGAAAACTTGGAATGGAAACACCATTTGACCCAGCTATCCCACTCCTTGGCCTATACCCAAAGGACTTAAAATCAGCATATTACAGAGATACAGCCACATCAATGTTCATAGCTTCTCAATTCACAATAGCCAGATTGTGGAACCAACGTAGATGTCCTTCAATTGATGAATGGATAAAGAAAATGTGGTATATATATACAATGGAATATTACTCATCCATAAAGAATGATAAAATTATGGCATTTGTAGGCAAATGTATGAAACTGGAGAGTATCATGCTAAGTGAGATAAGCCAATCTCAAAAAACCAAAGGAAGAATGATATCGCTAATAAGTGGATGATGACACATAATGGGGGGTGGGAAGGGTTAGTGTTGGGGTCGGAGTTGGGTTTAGGGAGTGGGGCAGGAATGGAGGAAGGAAGGACTGTATAGATGGAGGGGAGGGGTGGGAGGAGAGGGGGGGAAGGGAAAAAATGGCAGAATGAATCAAACAACATTACCCTATGTAAATTTATGATTACACAAATGGTATGCCTTTACGCCATGTACAGACAGAGAAACAACATGTATCCCATTTGTTTACAATAAAAAAAAAAAAAGAAACAGCAGCCCATAAGAATTGGACTCCCCTCAAAGGGCCCTCTTACTTGCCTATGGTTTTATGGAAGGACCACATGACCAATATTTGGAAAGGTCCAAAGCCCCTCCTAACAGATACATGAGGGTTTGCCTCAACCTGTCTGGGTACCTCCTAGAAATGTCAAGCCCTGGACCCCTCAAACCACTGACAAAGAAGGTGAAAGAACTATCATTGGAAGAGAGACCCCTCACGTGCAGGACTCGATAATGCAGGCAAGTTTCACATAAAGTAACCTGGGGTGATCTTAAAGGCCTAGTTGAGCAAGCAACCAGAATGGTCCCTCACCTGGTGGGGGCCTTATTACAGGACCTATGATGGTAGTATTGCAATGTGCAGCTCTAACAGAAAACAGTGAAGCTAATTATCAGGTAAATTGGGACTTGGTCACCAGACCACAACTTTTGGCGGTAGGAAATTGGGAAGGAGCATGGTCAAGATTCTTCTCTAATGATTCAAATATCATTGACCCTGAAATAAGTATGACATTAACTACCATACAATGGAATATTAATATTCCTTTGCCTAACAGACCTATTTCTTTCTCAGATACTATGAATGACACCTATAATCCAAACTCACCTCTTTGCTTTTCCCTCGCAGAAGAGACTATTGTAGATAAATATAACTACTCCTATGTTGACTTAACCTTATCAGATCTAAGGATTATAGTTAATAAGACCAGTGCTCATAAATTCCCCCAAGGTTGATGCAAAAAGACTTTGTTGCCTAGCTGCCCAAAAACTGTTTTTGGATTACTCCCCTCAGATAACAACTCCATACTTTGGAATCAATACATTACTCCTATGCCTTGTCTCTTAGATAGTAGAAACATTTCTGAATTATATTAACATTTGTATACCTGGTTGAGTACAGCCCCCTGGAATATAACATATACACCCAAAAATCACCAAGGGTATTGTGCAACCTGCTACTCTGGACAATATATAACTAATCACTATGCAGGGAATGAATTCAGCATGACGGATCTAACATCCATACTACTAGGTGTGAGACCCATAAAATGGGTCATGTTCAGTTATATGACTATTAGCAATATGGGAACCACTTTTTCTATTACATTTGCTTCTAATTATACTCATACCCATTATATTCAAACTTGAATCACACCACCTTCATTATGCATATAATTAATATGACAGAAAGTCCAAATACCACCTCTGAAAAAGTCCCTTGTACACAAAACTCTTCCTCCTGACTTTCTAGTTGCTTAAGTCCTGCTATGAATGCTAAACATGTGTTTATTCTTAGAATTCTTCCCACTATATGGCTTCCAGTGAACATGTCCTGAGAATGGAAGCATCCACGGGATATGGAGGTGAAGAATCTTCTGAATAAAATCCAGAATTGTAGCAGATGTGCCATGGGCCTCATTATCACAGGGGTGATGGTGACTGCCCCAGCTACCGCAGCCACTGCCGACATCTCACACACTCAAAGCATTCAAAGTGCAGAGACTGTAAATAATCTATCCGTGGTAACAGCAGAAGCCTTTACCATCCAAAATGACTTAAATAAACTGTCATGTGCAGCCTTACTAGTTATCCAACAAGAGTTGGATCTCCATCAAGAACAATTAGATATATTATTTATGTTTCAAAAACTTACCTGTGACCCTGATTTTCAAAGCATTTGTGTTACCCAGTTTTCCACTGCTGAAAAGATAACATTAAATTTTCACCATTTCTCCAAGTATATCAAGTGTGCTTGGGATGTTAATCTTGTGAGTACTATGCATAATCTCACTAAAGTCATTGTTAAAATTAATGAAACTAAAATGCCAATCATGGAAGTCTCCACATTCTTTCAAGTCTTAACTGAATATTGGAAAAACTTACTTTCTAAACTTGTATGCCCATATAATATTATCACAATGGTATTGCTTATAATCCTGTTCATTGTATTTTACTATGTCATTAGACAGTTATGCAGAAAAATAACTAATGCAGAACACAAAACAACCATGCTAACTGAGGTTCTGGCAAAGATGGGGGAGATGTTGGAAACATGCAGTGGAAAGAGACTTACATTGCCTATGTGAGAGGTTCTCAGGGCTCAGCACACCGTGCCCAGATACTGTGGTTAGCATATTAATCACACTTAGCCCCATCACTATGATAACCTAGCCCCCCTTTTATCCTCAAAATGTTCCTTGCTCTGGTTTTTCTACCAGTGAACTTTTAGCCCATTGGTTATGATCTCTGGGCATGTTGGGAGTCCATTGGGTCAGACATATTCTGCCCAGAGACTGCTTGACAATATAAGCCTGCCTATGTAACAAAGTAGATCAAGTTCTCTGAAACTGGTCTCTGGAGGTCTTTCTTCAACTCCACTGCCACACCCTCCTCAGTAGTTGGGTGAGTGCTGGCTGGACCAAGAGGCCCCACACAAGGATTTCAATGAAACTTTGGAAATAGTTTCATTCGCCATTTCAACATACCTCCCCAACCTTGATAATCCTAGGTACCAAGAATCTTTTGTCAGGGCACATTGTTTATTGGGTCTGAACTATGCTTTGAATATGATGGTTGAGAAGAGTATGGAATTGCAGGACAATAAGACTGGGGTTGTAGCTCAGTAGTAGAGCATTTGCCTAGCATGTGTGAGGCACTGGGTTCAATTCTCAGCACTGCATATAAATAAAAGAAAAATGAAGGTCTGTCAACATCTAGAGAAATTAAAAAAAAAAACAGTTTCAGCGAGCAGTTAGAACTTGTAGCAACACACCTGATTCTCAGTGAGACAATCTGGAATTTGTAATCCTAGTTACCAAGTATCTTTTGCTAGTGTACTTTATATATTAGGCCTGAAATCTGCTTTGAATGTGCTAGCAGACAAAAGCTTGGAAGTGCAGAACAGAAGCAGTGTGAGCTACCAACTTGAAATTGTAGCAATGCACCTGATTCTTAGTGAGACCATCTGGAATTGATCCAGTAACAACTGTCTCTATCCTGTCCAGCCTTGATGATGGTAGGTAATTTTGGCTAGTGAGCATTATATCTAGGGCCTGAACTCAGCTTTGATTGTGCTGATTGAGAAAAGCTTGGAAGTGCAGAATACAAGCAGTGTACTAACCACTTCAATGTGAATACTTCCTTTTGGATTTCAGTGAGAAAATTGTGCTTTGTCTGTGGTTAAATTAGCAAGAAGCACTAGTGATTTGCAGTACTTCAATGAAGGATATTACTGTAAACCATTTGAACTACTGATCAAAATTACTGTCTGCAAGTCACTCAATGTACTTGAGGTGAATTCCTGAATAAGACAATAGAGTGGCTACCAAGAAACTTTGGGGATTTGATCAACTCGTTTCAACTTTCCTTCCCACACTTGGCCATTGTAGGTACAAGGTCTCTCACACTAGTTCACTTTGCATAGTGAAGTTGAGGAGTGCTTTGATGGTACTCAGTCACAAAGACTGCAGTTAAAGTGAGTTCTCTGAAAAAGGTTCAAGGATTTCAATGAAATTTTGGAAAATAGTTTTACTTGCCCTTCCAACATGCTCCCCAAACTGGTCATGTAGGTACCAAAAACCTTTTGCCAGGGCATTTAGTTTATTGGGCCTGAACTCTTCTTTGAATGTACTGATTCAGAAGACATGGAATTGTAGAACAGAAGCAATTTGAGCTAGCAGCTAGAACTTGTAGCACACACCTGATTCTCAGTGAAACCCTATGGAGTTGGTAATCCTAGCTACTAATTATCTTTTGCTAGTATACTTTATATATTGGACCTGAAGCCTGCTTTGAATATACTAGCAGAGAAAAGCTTGGAAGTGGATAACTTGGTAATCCTAGGTACAAGATATCCCTTTCAAGGGTATTTTATGTGTTTCAAGTATAGCACTCTTTGCGTATGGGACCTGAGCTCTCCTTTGAATGTGCTGGCTGAGAAAGCTAGAAACTGTACAACTGAAGTGGTTTGAGCTACAAGCTTTAACTTGTAGGAACACTTGATTATCAGTGAGACCATCTGGAATTGATCCCATTAATACTGTCTCTCTCTTCCCAACCTTGGGGATTCTAGGCACAAGATATTTTGGGCTAGTGAAAGTTATATCATGGGCCTGAACTTTGCTTTGAATGTGCTGACTGACAACAGCTTGGAAGTGCTGAACAAAAGCAGTTTCTGCTGCAGCTTCATCTTTAGCAAAGCACCTTGTTCTCAATGGGAAAATTGACTTTTTTCTCTGTTGAACTACTGTGGGGTAAAAGTGTTCTCAGCACTGATTTGAATGGTGTTGGCTTACAGAGTCTCTTTACTTGGGTAGCTGCAGTTGATTGCCAGCTGGTAAATATAATGGAAGTGCACTTCTGGCAAAGTTTTCACCAATGCATTTAAGTAAAATCTTGGGGGATGGATCTCCTCATCATTTCCACTCTTCATCCCAAATGTGGGAATTTAAGGTACAAGAGATCCCTTTTCATGGAATTTTGTTTGTATCAAGAAATGGTACCCTATGTGTTTAGGGCCTGAACTCTCTTTTGAATGTGCTGACTGAGAAGAATGTGGAAAGGCATAGCAGAAGTGGTTTGAGCTAGCAGCTTGACGTTGTAGCAAAACTGCTGATTTTCAGTGAGATCATCTGGACTTGGTCTAGTTAACACTCTTTCTTGTTCAACTTTGGTGATCCCAGGTACAAGCATTTTTTGGCTAGTCAACATTGTATCTTGGGCCAGAAATCTGTTTTGAATGTGTTGGCTCAGAAGACCTTGGAAATGCAGCACAAAAGCAGTTTGAGCCAGCTCCTTATAAGTGCAGCCAGAGACCCGATTCTCTGCAAGACCATCTGAAACTGTTCCAGCAACCAATGTCTCCTTCCTCCCAATCCTTGGTGACCCTAGATACAATACCTTTTTTGGTTGGTGAATGTTATACCGTGGGACTGAACTCTGATTTGAATATGCGGGCAGAGAATACCTTGGAAGTGCTGAACAGAAGCAGATTCTGCTTGTATCTTCATCTTGTAGCAATGCCCCATGATTTGAATGGAACAATTGACTTCTTTCTCTGGTTGAAGTAGTGTGAAGTGAAAGTGCCTCACAGCACTGATTAGAAGGGTGTCACCTTTCACAGTCTTTGCCCTTTTGTAGCTGGAACTGTGTTTCTTGGAAAGCTTTGATAAATGGATTTTAATAAAATCTTGGGAAATGGATCACCACACCATTTCAAATCCTCACCCCAAACATGGTAATCCTAGGAACAAGGGATCCCTTTCAAGAAAATTTTGTGTGTTGCAAGTACTAGTGCTCTTTGTATCTGCTATCTGAACTCTCCTTTGAATGTGCAGGCTGAGAAGAGCTTGGAAGTACAGAACTGAAGTGCTTGGAGCTAGTAGCTTGAACTTGTAGCAACACACCTGATTCTCCCTAATCTTGGAGCCATCTGAAACTGATAGTAAACACTCTTTGCTGTCCAAACTTGGTGATCCTAGGTAGAAGGCATTTTTGACTCATCCACATTGTATCTTTGGCCTGAATCATGTTTTGAATGTGATGACTGAGAACATCTCAGAAGTCCTGAAAAAAAGCTGGTTCTGCTGCCAGATTCATTTTGGAGAACACATTTTGATCTCAAAGAGAAAATTGAACTTTGTCTCTGGTTGAACTACTGTGAAGCAAAAGTGTTTCTCATCACAGATTAGAATGGAGTTTGCATACAGAATTCATGTACTTTAGTAGCTGCAGTTGATGACCAGCATGCAAACGCAAATGAAGTGTATTTCCTGCAAAATTTTCACCAATGGATTTCAATGAAATATTGGGGAATGAATTTCCTCATCGTTTCCACTCTTTGCCCCAAAGTTGGTAATCCAAGGTATAAGGGATCCCTTTCGATGGCATTTTGTTTGTCTGAAATACTAGAGTTCTTTGTATTCAGGGCCTGAAGTCTCCTTTGAATGTGCTGACTGAGAAGAGCTTGGACGTACAGAAGAAACTTGAACTAGCAGCTTGAAATTGTACCAACACAGCTGATCCTCAGTGATACCTTGTGTAATTGATGGGGTAACCACTGTCTCCTGCCCAAGCTTGCTGAGTAACTTTTGGTTAGTCAAGGGTAAATCTTGGACCTGAACTCTGCTTTAAGTGTGCTGGCTGAGAAGAGCTTGGAAGTGCAGAACTAAATTTTTTAGAGCTAGTAGTAGCTTGAGATTGTAGAAACACACCTGATTTTCAGTGAGATCATCTGGAACTGATCCAGGAAACATTGCCTTTATTTTTGTCCCACCTTGATGATTCTAGATATGAGGCACTTTGGGCAAGTCAATGTTGTATCTTGGGCCTGAATTCCACTTTGAGTGTGCTGTCTGTGAAGAGTTTGGAAGTATGGAACAGAAGAAGTTTGAACAATCAGCAATGTAATTGTATCAAGACGTCTGATTCTCTGTGAGGCTTTCTGGAAGTGATCCAGTAACTACTGTCCTATATACAAGGGGGGTCCTATATATAAGGTATTTTTGTAGTCAACATTTTATCTTGGGCCTGAACTCATCTTTGCATGTGCTGGCTGAGAAGTACAGAACAGAAGCACTTTGTTCAAGCTGCTTCAATGTGCAGATCTGCTTTTGTTTTTCAGTGAGAAAATGGTGCTTTCTCTGGAATTGACATAGCAAGAAACACTAGTGCTTTGCAGAATTTGAAGATTATTCAGAACCATTTGAACTACTGGTCAACAGCACTGCCTGCAAGTTGCTCAATGTAACTGCACAGAATTCCTAAACAAGACTTTAGACGGGTGTCCAAAGAAACTTTGCTGATTTGATCACGTCAATTGGACTTTCCTACCCACACTTGGTGGTCACAGATACAAGGACTCTCCTTCTAGTGAGAATAATGATGTTGAGGAGTACTTTGAATGGCTCCTTAATCTTGGTAATGCTACGTGCCAAGTATCTGCCCTGCTTGAACTCTTCTTTGAATTTGCTAACTGAGAAGAGCTTGGAATTGCATAACAGATGCAACTTAAGCTAGTAGCCAGAACTTGTAGCACACACCTGAGTCTCAGTGAAAGTCTGTGGAATGAGTATTCCTAGGTACAAATTATCTTTGCTTGTGCCCTTCATATATTTGGCCTGAAGTCCATTTTGAATGTGCTGGATAAGAAGAGCTTGGAAGTGCAGAACTGAAGTGGATTGAGCTAGCAGCATGAAATTGTAGTAACACAGCTGATTCTAAATGAGACTTTGTGGAATTGATGCAGTAATCATTGTCTCCTGCCCACGTTTGCAGATAGTAGGTATGAGGAATTTTTGGCTAGTCAATATTGAATCTTTGGCCTGAACTCTGCTTTGATTTTGCTGACTGAGAATAGCTTGGAAGTGCAGAACTGAAGAGGTTTGAGCTCACAAGTTGCAATTGTGGCAACACACCTGATTTTCATTGAGATCATCTGGAACTGATCCAGGAACCACTGTCTTTTTTTTTTTTTTTTTGTCCCTCCTTGGTGATTCTAGATATGAGTCACTTTTGGTTAGTCAACATTGTATCTTAGTTCTGAACTCCACTTTATGTGCTGACTGCAAAGAGCTTGGAAGTGCAGATCAGAAGTAGTTTGAGCTAGTCACTTGTAATTGTATCAAGACCCCTGATTTTCTGCATGACCTTCTGGATTTGATCCAGTAAGGGCTGTTTCTTTCCTCCCCAGCCATAGTGATCCCAGGTACAAGGCCTTTTTGTAGTCAACGTTTTACCTTGGATCTGTGCTGGCCGAGAAGTGCAAAACAGAAGCATATTGCTCAAGTCGCTTCAATGTGCAGATATCCTTTTGTATTTCAGTGAGAAAATTGGGCTTTTCCTGGGGTTGAATTAGCAAGAAGCACTAGTATTTTGCAGCACTTGAAGGAAATTACTCCGAACCGTTTGAACTACTGGTCAACAGCACTGTCTGCAAGCTGCTGAATGCACATGTGGACAATTCCTAAACAAGTCTTTAGAATGGTTTACAAAGAAACTTTTCTGATTCAATCAACTCATTTGGACTTTCCTCCCACACTTGATGACCACAGGTACAAAGTCTGTCATGCTAGCTCAGTTTGAATAGTGATGTTGAGGAGTGTCTTGAATGTACTGTCACAAATACTGCAGTTAGGGGATTTCTCAGAAAAAAAGGTTCAAGGATTTCAATGAAAGTTTGTGAAATTGTTCCACTCACCATTCCAAAATGGCTCTCCAGTCAGGGTAATGCTAGGTGCCAAGGATCTGCCATGCCTGAACACTTTTTGAACGTGCTGGATGAGAAGAGCCTGGAATTACAGAACAGAAGAATCTTGAGCTAGTAGCTAGAACTTGCACCACACACCTGATTTTCAGTGAGAGCCTCTGGAATGGGTAATCCTAGGTACCAAGTATCTTTTGCTAGTGCCCTTCATATATTGGGCGTGAAGTCTGCTTTAAGTTTTCTGGCTGAGAAGAGCTTGAACATGCAGAACAGAAGCAGTTTGAGCTAGTAGTGTGAAATAGGAGCAACACAGCTGATTCTCAGTGAGACATTGTGAAATTAATCCGGTAAACACTGTCTCCTGCCCAAGCTTGCTATTCCTAGGTACAAGGCACTTTTGACCAGTCAATGTTGTATCTGGGGCCTCAACTCTTCTTTGAATGTTCTAAGAAAGGCTTGGAAATGTCTCACAGAAGCTACGTAAGCTAGCAGCTTAAGCTAGCAGCTTGAAATTGTACCAGAACAATTAATTCTGGGTGAAACCATCTGAAACTGATCCAGTAAGCACTGTCTCTTTCCTGTCCAACCTTGGTGATCCTAGGTAGAAGGCATTTTTGGATCATCCATTTGTATCTTTGGCCTGAACTCTGCTTTGAATGGGATGACTGAGACTTCCTGAACAAAAGCTGATCATGCTGGCAGATTCATCTTGTAGAAGCACACTTTGATCTCAATGGGACAATTGACTTTTTTCTCCAGTTGAACTACTGAAAGCAAAAGTGTTTGTCATCACAGATTAGAATGGAGTTTGCATACAGAGTCCATGTACTTTAGTAGCTGCAGTTGATGACCAGTAGGCAAATGCGAATGAAGTGCATTTTCTGGAAAGTTTTCACCAATGGATTTCAATGAAATATTGGGGAACGGATTTCCTCATCATTTCCACTCTTTGCCCCAAAGTTGGTAATCCAAGGTATAAGGGATCCCTTTCAATGGCACTTTGTTTGTCTCAGGTACTAGAGTTCTTTGTATCTAGGGCCAAAGTCTCCTTGAATGTGCTTGATGCGAAGAGCTCGAAAATGCAGAACTGAATCAGTTTGAGCTAGCAGCTTGAAATTGTAGCAACATAGCTGATTTTCAGTGAGATCATCTGGAACTGATCCAGTAATCATTGTCTCATTCCTGTCCCATGTTTTTTGATTCTAGATTTGAGTCACTTTTGGATAGTCAATGTTGTATCATGGGTCTGTACTCCACTTTGAATGTGGGGTCTGAGAAGAGCTTGAAAGTGAAGAACAGAAACAGTTTGAGCTAGCTGTTTGTAATTGTATCAAGACCCCTGATTCTAAGTGAAACCTTCTGGAAATGATCCAATGACCTCCATGTCTTTCCTCCCCAACCTTGCTGATCCTAGGTACAAAGCATTTTTGGCTAGTCAATGTTGTTTCTTGGGCCTGAACTCTGTCTTGTATGTGCTGGCTGACAAGGACTTGGAATGCAGAACTGAGTTGGTTTAAGTTAGCAGATTGAAAATGTAGCAACACTCCTGATTTTCAGTGAGATCACCTGAAGCTGAGCTAGTCCCCACATCTCTTTCCTGTCCCACCTTTGTGATTCTAAATACAAGGCATTCTGGCTATTCAGTGTTGAGTCTTGGGCCTGAAATCCCTGTAGAAAGTGCTGATTGAGAAGAGCTTGGACATGCAGAACAGAAGCAGTTTTAGCTAGCTGCTTATAATTATACTCAGACACCTGATTTTCTGTGAGACCATCTAGAACTGATCCAGTAAGCACTGTCTCTTTTCTCCCCATCCTTGGTGATCTTAGGTACAAAGCATTTAAGGTAGGCAATATTTTATCTTTGGCTTGAACACTTCTTTGAAGATGCTGGCTGAGAAGAGCTTAGAATAGCATAACACACAGCTTGAACTAGCAGCTAGAACTTGTAGCACACACCTCAGTCTGAGTGAGAGCCTCTGGAATGGGTAATCCTAGGTACCAAGTATCTTTGGCTAGTGCACTTTATCTACTTGTCCTGAAGTCCACTTTGAATGTGCTGAGTAGAGCTTGAAGTGCAGAACTTATGCTCTTGGAACTAGCAGCTTGAACTTTTGCAACATGAGTGAGACAATCTGGAACTGATTCAGTAAGTACTGTCTCTTTCCTCACCATCTTTGTTGATCCTAGGTACAAGACATTTTGGACTAGTATACATTGTATCATGAGCCTGGACTCTTCTTTGAATGTGCTGGCAGAGAACAGCTTGCAAGTGTTGAACAAAAGCGGTTTTAGTTGGCACCTTTATCTTCTATTAGCACACCTTGTTCTCTATGGCACAATTGTTTCTGTTTCTGTTTGAACTCCTGTGAGGCAAAAGTGCTTCCTAGCACTGATTAGAATGGTGTCACCTTATGTTGAGAACAAGGTGACATCTGTACAGCCATGTTGTATGAACAAGCCATTTCTGGAACAGCCCATAAAACTTCCCCTCAGGAAGGGGCGCAAAGGTATTACCCTCAAGAGCCAATACAGTACAAACAGGATGTACTGGGACCCCGGGGTTTATAAAGGCTGTTAAGAGATATCTGTCCGAGAAATGGGAAGCTGCCCAGAAACCTTATCTATCAAGGACAGGGGAGGGGGCCTAGCCCTGATTCATCTCCTGCATAGTTCACCCCCTCCCTCCTCCCTTCTTCTTCCAAGACCATTCAGTTTTGGCGGGACCCAATGAGATTCAAATAAATTGGCAGGACCCAACCAAAAGAGAACAAATGTTTAGCTGTTCCAATGTTAACCAATAATGTACAGGTCTTTGTATGTGAATGATTGGAAATTTCTTAAGTAGAGTGCTTTCTCATCCCTCGGGGCCGCTCCCCACTCAGCCATTGCAATGGTCTGAGAGGCTGGTTGCAGTCCAGGCTCAAGCTTGCAATAAAACCTCGTTGTGTGATTTGCATTGCCGTGTGTGCACTTTAACTTTCTGGGGATCGGTTGATATTGAACCCCAATATTTACATAGTTTGTGCCTCTGGCAGCTGCAGTTTAGTGAACAGCTGGGAAAAATACAAATGAAGGACGTACCTTGGAAAGTTTTGAGCAACAGTTTTCTATGAAATTGTGAAGAATGTATCCCCTCACCATTTCATCTCTTAACCCCACTATTGGTAATCAAATGTACATGGGTCCTTTTTCAAAGGTTTTTTTGTGTGTGTGTTGCAAGGAGCAGTGCTCTCTGCATCTGGGGCTTGAACTCTCCTTTGAATGTGCTGACTGAGAAGGGCTTGGAAGTACCTCACAAGAGGCTTGGGGTAGCAACTTGATATTGTAGCAAGAAACCTGATTCTCTGACAAACTGAAACTGATCCATGAAGAGATCCAATAATCTCTTTCCTGTCCAACCTTGATGATCCTAGGTAGAAGGCATTTTTGGTTAGACCACATTGTATCTTTAGCCTGAACTCTGCTTTGAATGTGATGACTGAGAACATCTTGGAAGTGCTGGAAAAAAAACTAATTCTTCTGGGAGCTTCATCTTATAACAATACCCTCATATCTCAATGGGACAATGACTTCCAACTACAGTGAAGCAAGTGTTTGTCATCACAGATTAGAATGGAGTATGCATTGAGAGTCCATATACTTAAGTAATTGTGGTTGATGACCAGTAGGCAAATACAAATGAAGTGCTTTTCCTGGAAAATTTTCAGCAATGATTTCAATGAAATTTTGGGGAATGGATATCCTCATCATTTCACCTCACCCCAAACTTGGTAATCCAAGTTACAAGGGATCCCTTTCAATGGCTTTTTGTTTGTCTCTAGTACTAGAGTTCTTTGTATTTAGGGCCTAACATTTCCTTTGAATGTGCTGACTGAGCAGAGTTTGGACATGCAGAACAAAATTGGTTTGAGCTAGCATCATAAAATTGTAGTAAAACAGGTGATACTCAGTGGGACCTTGTGGAATTGATGAAGTAACCACTGTCTTCAGCCCAAGCTTGCTGATCCAAGGTACAAGGCATTCCTGGCTAGTCAACATTGTATCTTGGACCTGCACCCTGCTTTGAATGTGCTGAGTGAGAAGAGCTTGGAACTGCAGAATTGAATTGGTTTGAGCAAGCAGCTTGAAATTGTAGCATCACACCTTATTTGCAGTAAAATCACCTGTAACTGATCCAGTAAACACTGTCTCTTTCCTGACCCACTTTAGTGATTCTACATACAAGGCATTTTGGCTATTCAATGTCATATCATAGGCCTGAACTCACTGTGAATATTCTGGCTGAGAAGAGCTTGGAAGTGCAGAACAGGAGTTTGAGCTAGCCAATCGTAATTGGATCAAGACCCCTGTTTCTCTTGTGAGACCATATGGAACTACCTTTTGCTAGTGCCCTTTATATATTCGGCCTGAAGTCTGCTTTGAATGTTCTGGCTGAGAAGATCTTGGATGTGCACAACAGAAGTGGTTAGGACTAGCAGTGTAAAATAGTATCAACACAGCTGATTCTCTGTAAGAGCTTGTGGAATTATTCCAGTAACCACTGTCTCCTGCCTAAGCATAGTGTTTCTAGGTATAAGGCAATTTTGGCTAGTCAACATTGTATAGAGGCACTGAACTCACCTTTGAATGTGCTGGCTGAGAAGAGCATAACAGAAGCACTTTGTCCAAATCCCATCAACCTGCAGATATCCTTTTGTTTTTCAGTGAGCAAATGGTGCTTTGTCTAGGGTTGAAGTAGCAAGAAGCACTCGTACTTCACAGTACTTGAAGGATATTACTCTGAACCATTTGAACTACTGGTCAACAGTACTGCCTACAAGTCACTCAATGCACTTGCAGAGAATTCTTAAACAAGACTTTAGAATGGCATCCAAAGAAACTTTGTCAATTTGATCAACTCATTTGGACTTTCTTCCCCACACTTAGTGATCACAAGTACAAGGGTTCTCATGCTACTTCAGTTTGAAGAGTTTAGGAGTGCCTTGAATGTACTCAGTCACAAAGACTGCAGTTGAGTGCTCAAAAAAGTTTCAAGAGTTTCAGTGAAAGTTTGGACAATATTTCTACTCACCATTCCAACATGGCCCCTAATCTTGGTAATGCTAGGTACCAAGGATCCGCCCGGTCTGAACTCTTCTTTGAATGTGCTGGCTGAGAAGATCTTGGTATTACAGAATAGAAACAACTTATGGTAGCAGCTGGAACTTATAGCACACACTTATTTCTCCGTGAGAGCCTCTGAAAGTGTAATCATAGGAAAAATTATCTTTTGCTAGTGCCCTTTATATATTGGGCCTAAAGTCTTCATTGAATATTCTGGCTGATAAGATCTTGAACATGCAGAACATAAGCAGTTTGAGTTAACAGTGTGAAATGGTAGCAACACAGCTAATACTCAGTGAGACCTTCTGGAATTATTTCACTAACAACTATCTCCTGCCCAAGCAAACTGATCCCAGGTAAAAGGCATTTTGGATAGTCAATGTTGCATCTTGTGCCTGAACTCTCCTTAGATTGTGCTGGCTGAGAAGAGCTTGGAAGTGTCTCACAGAAGTGGCTGGAGCTAGCAGGTTGAAATTGTACCAGGACAGTTGATTCTTGGCAAAACCATCTGAAACTGATCCAGTAACCACTGTCTCTTTCTTCTCCCACCTTTGTGATTCTAGGTACAAGGCATTTGGCTATTCAATGTGGTGTCAAGGGCCTAAAGTTCATTTTGCAGGTACTGGTGGAGATGAGCTTGGAAATGCAGAACAGAAGCAATTTGAGCTAGCCACTTGCAGTTTTAGCAAGACCCCTGGTGTCGGGGTTTCTAGGGCCCCCAGCCTTAGGCATGGTCAAGATGGCGCCTGACGCTGAGCCAAAAGCGGCCAGCTATACAGTAAACAACCAGCGAATTCCAATGATTGGCTAGTTAACGATGTGACTAGAGCATGCCCCCCTCGTGTACCCATCCTGTGCCTGCAGCTGTCCGCGTTTATCTCGTGTACTCTCCCCTGATTGGTTGAAGTGTATATAAGCCTGGTGGGTGGGAGAACCAGGGGGACAGAAGAAGCGGAAGAAGCGGCGGCGGCGGCAGAGGCTGGAGCTGAGCTGGAAGCAGGGAGTACGCGGGAGCTGGAAGAAGCTGGGAGAAGGGAAGCTGGGAGTGCGCAGAAGCTAGGGGTAAGAGAAGCGTAGGAGAGGAACTGTGCACAATAAACTTCCAAAGCTTCAGACATTTGTCGTGTCTCTCTCTGCGGCCAGAGGGGACGCGATAACTGGTGCCGAAACCCGGGAAGATGAAGGCCTTATAAAAGAAAACGAGGTAAGATATTTGAAAAAATTTTTTTTGTATACAAGTTGAACCGGTTATAAAAAAGTTAAAGGGTGTCAGGATGCGCCATTGGCGGTCCTGGGGACACAAGGAGTGTGGTCCGGTTGAAAGGTATCGGGATCCTGACGCGTAGAACGTGGGTATCGGGACACGCCATCAGCGGTCCTGGCGCGTGGAACGCGGTCTAATTAAAGTGAAAGTAGAAACACTCTTGGAGCGGTCCAATTAGGTAGTACGTGAAAAGCCACTATAAAAATTCTAATGCGCACTTGATAGTTTTCCTTTCAGTAATCTTGTTGCTCCTGGCGGCTAGGCTACTGTTTGTTATTGTAATTACCATAACTAAAGCTATTCAAATTAGTAACAATGGGGTCTGAAACGTCTAAATTCAGAATGCAGCAACCCCTTAGGGAGTTATTGAAAAACCATGGGACGCCATTGAAGGAAAAAACAGCTAAAGTATTTCTTGATACTGTGGAAAGGATTTCCCCTTGGTTTTTGGATGAGGGCCTTTTGAATACCCTACAGTGGGAACAGCTGGGGAAAGACCTTCGTATAGCGGATAGGCAAAATCCTTTGCCAGTAGGCACTATGGCTATTTGGTCTCTTATTAAATCCTGTCTGCAAGATAAAAACAAAAAACCTTCACTCATCGAACCTTTAGCTGAGGGAAGACAGGTTTTGGAAGAAATAAAAGAGGAACGTTCATATCTTTCTCAAAATTCAGAAAAAGGAACTAACTCAGATGAGGAACTATCGGAAGGGGAATTATCGGGAGAGGAATTGGAAAAAAGAGTACAAAGATTAAGACTAGATAAAAAGCCCCCTCTAGTGTCCGTGTTGCCTAGTGCACCTCCCATAAATAGGGAACTCCCTCATGAAGCGTCCGGCTTCGGGTTACGCTCAGAATGGAGTCATCTTGGATCTGTAGCGTATCCTGTTTTTGAGGATGCTCAAAATCAAAGATTCCACCAACCCTTAGACTTTAAAATAGTGAAACAGTTAAAAGAAGCAGTTAGCACATATGGTCCTCAGTCAGCTTTTACTATAGACTTGGTAGATACTTTGACATCATTAAACTTAGTGCCTCAGGACTGGACTAATCTTGCTAGGGCCGCTCTGTCTGGGGGACAGTACCTTATGTGGAAAACATCATGGCAAGAAATATCTGCGGACACCGCCCGCCGAAATGCAGCAGCAGGGAATCCCCAAATCGATAGGGACATGCTTATGGGCGTAGGACCTTATGAAACCCTTCAGGCACAGCTTAATTATCATCCAGCAGTCTATGCGCAAATTGCCGTGGCTGCAACCAAGGCCTGGAAAACATTACAAGGAGCAGGAGATTTGCAGGGCCAGTTGTCAAAGGTAACTCAAGGGAATAATGAGCCCTATGCGGATTTTGTCAATAGGCTAATTCAGACAGCATCACGCATCTTTGGAGATGCAGAGCAAGCCATGCCCCCAGTGAAACAGTTGGCTTACGAACAAGCTAACAGGTGGTGTAGGGAGGCCATAAGACCATGGAGAAACAAAGACTTGTCCGCCTACTTAAAAGTGTGTAGAGATGTAAATGATACTTCGGAGCAGAGCAGTGCCTTTGTAGCAGCCATAGACAGACAAACCACCTTGCTGTCTACTGCACTTGCACAAGCCCAGGGGAGGTTCCCTTCAAGAACTAATAAAGAGTCTTTAGTATCATGTTTTGTGTGTGGACAGAAGGGACATCTAAAAGCCACTTGTCCAAACAAAAGGCCACCTTTTGCCCGGGGTGGGAACATCTATACAAAGAATAACCTGGGAACCGGACCTGGGCTATGTCCAAGATGCAGAAGAGGAAGTCATCGGAATAGTGCCTGTCAGCCTATTAGAGATAGGGAGGATAATTTCCTAGGGTCGAATCCTGAACTTCAAAAAAACGGGAGAAAGGGCCCTCCCCGGGGCCCGCAACAAATATACGGGGTAATTCAACAAGTTCCCCGATGGTGGTATCCTCCCACAGAGAAGGGGAGCGCAGAGCCACCTCAGGAAGTGCCGGATTGGACATCTGTGCCACCTCCAGACTCATACTAACCCCAGATATGGGGGTGCAGATGATTGATACTGATTGGCATGAAAAAATCCCACAGAACAGTGTAGGACTATTACTAGGTAGAGGTTCCTCAACACTAAAAGGACTTATAGTACACCCAGGGGTTATTGATCCTGATTTCACTGGACAAATAAAAGCCTTGGTCTCTTCACCAAAAGGAATTACGGTCATCTCTCCAGGGGATCGCATTGCACAAATGCTTATATTGCCCAGTCAACATTCTTTGTGGCCCAGTAAAAATACAAATAAAAGACAAGGAGGTTTTGGATCAACAGGAACCACTTTAATAAACCTTACTATGGATATGGAACAGAGGCCCCTCCTAAAATTAAAAGTGGGAAATATGGAATTTACAGGTTTATTAGATACAGGAGCAGACAAAAGTATTATCAGTGCAATGGTCTGGCCAAAGCACTGGCCATTGATCACAGCAGCTCAGAGCTTGAGAGGCTTAGGAGTAGCAGAGAGCCCCAATCAAAGTGCTTCCTCATTATCGTGGAAAGATACAGAGGGACACACAGGAATATTTCAGCCATATGTCTGTAATGTTCCTATTAGCCTATGGGGACGAGACGTACTGCAGCAAATGGATATGAAACTCACCACTGACCAGATTTACCAAGGGACTCCTGTAAGAAATATGTTACAAAATATGAATTATGATGATAAAAAAGGATTAGGAAGACATAGCCAAGGATCTACCCAACCACTGCCTTTACCTCCACCAAAAAATGATTCTCATGGATTGGGTTTTTCCTAGGGGCCACTGATAAACCATCAATCCCTATAATATGGAAAGATGATAAGCCTCGCTGGATTCCACAGTGGCCCCTAACAAAAGAAAAGCTAGAGGCAGCTCATAAGTTAGTACAAGAGCAGGTACAAGCAGGTCATTTACAACATTCTACCTCTCCTTGGAATACTCCAATATTCTTAACAAAGAAAAAATCAGGAAAATGGAGGTTATTACATGATTTAAGAGCTATAAACGAACAAATGTACCCTATGGGACCCATCCAATGTGGACTCCCTCTTGTCACTGCACTACCAAAAAATTGGCCTACTATTATTCTGGATTTAAAAGATTGCTTTTTCTCTATACCCTTACACAAAAATGATTGTTGGAGATTTGCCTTTACTTTGCCCTCTCTTAATCACACTCAGCCTGACCAGAGATTCGAATGGACTGTGTTGCCTCAAGGTATGGCTAACAGTCCTACTATATGTCAAATATACGTAGATAAAGCGTTAACAACTACTAGACAAAAGTTTAAGAGATTGTTGATTTATCACTATATGGACGACATACTTATTTGCCATCCAGAAAAAGAAGTTTTGTTAGAAGCATTACAATTTATAACTCAAGCATTAGAAAAGAGAGGACTAATGATAGCCTCTGAAAAATTACAATTAGAGGAGATCCAAGAATATCTGGGTACAAGGCTCACTGCTACTACAGTTAGACCAACAAGGTTGACCATCAGGACAGATCAATTGAATACCTTGAACGATTTTCAGAAACTCTTAGGTGACATTAACTGGATCAGATCCTATTTAAAATTATCCACAGGGGAATTAAAACCTTTATTCGATATATTAAAAGGTAATCCTGACTTGAATTCCCCTAGAAAACTTACTCCCGAAGCACGGATATCCTTACAGCTAGTAGAGAATAGACTTCAGCAGTGTTATGTTGATCGTTGTGATCCTACTCAACCATTAAGTTTAATCATAATCTCAGAGAAGCATACCCCTTTTGGCATAGTTTGGCAAGGAGGACCTCTGCAAAGTATAAATCTCCCTAGCTCTCTGGCTAAAACATTGCAATCATATCCCCAAGCTATTGCTCAGGTAATATTCAAGGGAATAGAATCTTGCATTACTGTTTTTGGAATCCATCCATCTATTATTATAACTCCTTATTCCACTCAGCAAATTAAATGGTTAATTAATAATGATGATGATTGGTCAGTATTATATTGTTCCACTTCAGCTCAGTTCGATAACCATTATCCCCAACATCCCTGGATTCAATTCTGTAAAAATACTCCCATAGTTTTTCCAAAAGTGACTAGTGTCCAGCCTCTTAAAGATTGTGTAACCATTTTTACTGATGGCTCCAAAAATGGAGTAGGTGCAGTACTTATCGGTAAACAACTTCACACCATAATAGTTCCACCCAACTCCGCACAGGTTACTGAACTTGCAGCTGTAATATTAGCCTTTAAATTAGCAGATAATCAGCCATTCAATCTTCTATCTGATAGCTTATATATCATTAACGCTTTACAGGTTCTTGAAACGGTACCCCATATTTCTTCCATGTCCACGGTAGCTTCTTATTTTACAACGCTACAAAACCTTATCCTGCAGCGTAAACATCTATTCTATGTAGGACATATTAGAGCTCATTCTAATTTACCAGGACCTTTGGCCAATGCTAATGACTTGGTAGATATGGCCACCAAATCAATTTTTGTTTTTTCCATAGAGGAACAGGCAAAACTCTTTCATGAAAAATTTCATGTAAATTCCACTACTTTGAGCAGAAAATTTCCTATATCTAAATGTATGGCTCGACAAATAGTAAAAAATTGTCAACATTGTGCTCCTTTAATCCCAGTACAACCCTTTGGAGTTAACCCCAGGGGACTGCTGCCTGGTCATATTTGGCAGATGGATGTAACCCATATTTCTGAATTTGGTACTGTTAAGTATGTACATGTGTCAGTAGACACTGCTTCAGGGGTCATTATGGCTTCCGCTCATTCTGGAGAAAAGGTAAAAGATGTCATTCAACACTGCCTACAAGCATTTGCTAGCTGGGGCATACCTAAAGTTATTAAAACAGATAATGGTCCTGCTTATACTTCCAAAAGCTTTCGGTTGTTTTTACAAACATTTAACATCCAATCAGTCACTGGCATCCCCTATAATCCTCAGGGACAGGGCATTGTGGAAAGAGCACATCTTACTTTAAAAAATTGTCTAAATAAACAAAAAGGGGGAATAGGAGCCTCCTACAAGTCTCCTAAAGATAAACTTAATTTATTTCTTTTCATTCTAAATTTCTTAACTCTGGATAGGGACGGCCATTCTGCAGCTGATCGACATTATAATCCCCATAATACTCCTCAAGTATGGGCAAAATGGAAAGATATCCTGACAGGTTGTTGGAAAGGACCGGATCCAGTCCTTCGTTGGGTCCGAGGGTCTGTTTGTATTTTCCCACAGGATCAACAGACTCCAGTCTGGATTCCAGAAAGGCTAATCAGAGTTTTACAGCATGCAAGTGATGCTGCTCCTCCTCGCAATGGCGAGTCTGAGCCTTCCTCCAATAACAAAGACTCAGACGGAAAGGCAAACCCGGAACCTATGGGCCATTGTTAGCCTGGCTATATTTTTCATTTCTGACTAACATATTTTTTATCCTTCCTTTTCTTGTTTTTCACCAATTTCTCTACAAGTCTGTCAATTCTACTGATGATTTTTCAGGTCGTGCTGTTTTTGGTGACAAGGATATTTCTAGCCTTTCTTTGCTTTAACAGGAGGAATTTCTGCACTTTGCCATTGGAATCATACTACAAATCAGACCCAGAGTAGAGCAACTCGTTCTGCTGACCCTAGCTATGATATTGCTTTTCCTCCCACGTCAGCTTGTGTATTTCCTCCCTTTTATGTTTCTGCCAACTAACATTTCTAATAATACCTCTTAACTGTTCACTAACTGTGTCCTATCTCTCACAATGCTGGAATGGTTCTTTTGCCATCTGTGCAATTTGCACACTTCTATCTTCCTACCAGTCCTAGTTTCTGTTGCAGATATAGAATTGCCAGTGCTATTATCAAGAAACAGAAGATGCTTTGACATAGCAACAGCCGTGATCATTGTCATCACAGTCCTTGCAGTAGCAGCATTGACACAACCATAACAATGATCATTCGGCCGAGAATGCAGCTGCAGCCTTACAGACCATAGAGACTCTATCAGAGAATGGACTCATTATAAGAACAAGTGGATACCTTGCAAGAACTTTTGGGACTGGGATGCGTTTATTCCCTGAGAGCTGTTTTGTGTTACCCATATTGTAACTCCATTGGGATGTATATTGTTTCTGTATTTAATATGGCTATATGGTTTTTCTTCTGTTTATAGATTTGTCAAACAGCGGGCAAGCTTAGGAGCTATGGTGGTATTCCTCTGCCTTGGCCTCCTTCTCTTCATTCATTTTGGCATGCATCTGCAAGCTAGCCAATAGAGAGATCAAATTATCTTTCATCAGGCCATGACCGCCCTAAAGGCCGACAGCCCCCCATTAGTATGGCTCTTGATGCTGGATCGGTAGTCAAAGACGGGTAATGAAGGAGGTGGCTGTGTACCAACCGAAGACAGGAGCTGCAGCATGCTCTGCAGGCTCTGATGACGGGTAAGGACATATGCTGACCACTCAGCCTAAGACAGACACGGTCCCGAGCCTTAGTTTAATAGTAAAGAAGGGGGATCTGTCGGGGTTTCTAGGGCCCCCAGCCTTAGGCATGGTCAAGATGGCGCCTGACGCTGAGCCAAAAGCGGCCAGCTATACAGTAAACAACCAGCGAATTCCAATGATTGGCTAGTTAACGATGTGACTAGAGCATGCCCCCCTCGTGTACCTATCCTGCGCCTGCAGCTGTCCGCGTTTATCTCGTGTACTCTCCCCTGATTGGTTGAAGTGTATATAAGCCTGGTGGGTGGGAGAACCAGGGGGACGGAAGAAGCGGAAGAAGCGGCGGCGGCGGCGGCAGAGGCTGGAGCTGAGCTGGAAGCAGGGAGTACGCGGGAGCTGGAAGAAGCTGGGAGAAGGGAAGCTGGGAGTGCGCAGAAGCTAGGGGTAAGAGAAGCGTAGGAGAGGAACTGTGCACAATAAACTTCCAAAGCTTGAGACATTTGTCGTGTCTCTCTCTGCGGCCAGAGGGGACGCGATACCCTGGTTCTGTGTGATACCATACGGAACTGATCCAGTAACCACTGTCTCTTTCCTCCCCAACCTTGCTGATCCTAGCTGCAGGGCATTTGTGGTAGTCAACATTTTATCTTTGGCCTCAACACTTCTTTTAATGTGTTGGCTGAGAAGTGCTTGGAATTGCAGAACAGTTTGAGTTAGCAGTTAGATCTTGTAGCACACACCTTAGTCTCAGTGAGAGCCTCCAGAATGGGTAAACCTAGGTATGAATTATCTTTTGCTAGTACACTCTATCTATTGGGTCTGAATTCTGCTTTGAATGTGCTGACTGAGAAGAGGATGGAAGGGCAGAACTGATGTGCTTGGAGCTAGCAGTTTGAATTTGTAGCAACACAAGTGAGACAATCTGGAATTGATCCAGTAACTACTGTGTCTTTTCTCCCCAACCTTGGTGATCCCAGGTACAAGACATTTTTGGCCAGTCAACATGTTATCATGGGCCTAAACTCTGCTTCTAATTTGCTGGCAGAAAACAACTTGCAAGTGCTGAACAAAAGCAGTTTCTGCTGGCACCCTCTTGTTCTAGCAACACACCTTGTTCTCAATGGGAAAATTGGCTTTTATCTCTGATTGAACTACTGTGAAGTAAAAGTGCTTTCTAGCACTGATTAGAATAGTGTCACGTTAGAGAGTTTGTGCCCTCTGGTAGCTGCAGTTGAGTGCCCAGCAGGGAAAAATGCAAATTAAGGACATTCCCTGGAAAGTTTTGAGCAAAAGATTGCAATAAAATCTTAAGAAATGAATCCCCTCACCCTAATCATCTCTTCACCCCAATGTTGGTAATCCTATGTACGTGGGTTCTTTTTCAAGGGCATTTTGTGTGTTGCAAGTACCAGTGCTCTTTGCATCTGGGACCTGAATTCTCCTTTGAATGTGCTGGCTGAGAAGAGTTTGGAAGTGCCTCATGGCAGATGCTTGAGGTATCAGATTGAAACTGTAGCAAGACATCTACTTATCTGGGATACCATCTGAAACTGATTCAGTAAGCATTGTCTCTTTCCTGTCCAACCTTGGTGATCCTAGGTAGAAGGAACTTTGGACTCATCCATATTGTATCATTGGCCTAAACTCTGCTTTGAATGTGATGACTGAGATCATCTCAGAAGTGCTTTAAAAAGCTGATTCTGCTGGCATATTCATCTTGTAGAAACCCATTTTGATCTCAAAGAAACCATTGACCTTTGTCTCTGGTTGAACTACTGTGAAGCAAAAGTGTTTGTCATCACAGATTAGAATGGAGTTTGCATAAAGACTCCATGTACTTAAGTAGCTGCACTTGATGGCCAGCCGGTAAATACAACTGAAATGCATTTCCTGGAAAGTTTTGAGTAATGGAAAATTTGGGTGAATGGATCTCATCATTTCCACTCTTTGCCCCAACCTTGGTAATCCAAGGCACAAGGCATCCTTTCAATGGCATTTTGTTAGTATTAAGTACTACAGTTCTTTGTATCTAGGGCCTGAAGTCTTCTTTGCATGTGCTGGCTGAGAAGAGCTTGGATGAACAGAACAGAAGCAGCTTGAGCTAGCAGCTTGAAATTGTAGCAAAACAGCAGATTTTCAGTGAGATCATCTGGAACTGATCCAGTAACCACTGCCACTTTCCTGTCCCACCTTGGTGATTCTAAATACATTTTGGTATTCAATATTGTGTCTTGGGCCTGAACTTCCCTTAGAAAGTGCTGACTGACAAGAGCTTCAAGTACAGAACAGAAGCAGTTTGAGCTAACCTATTGTAATTGTACCTAGACTCCTGAGTTTCTGAGACCATCTAGACTGATCCAGTACCACTCTCTCTTTCCTCTGATAGCTGCAGTTGAGTACCCCTCTGGGAAAATGCAAATGAAGAATGTTCCCTGGAAAATTTTGAGCATTTAGCATGTACTTTCATTGACATATTCAGGGATGAAACCCCTCACCATTTTATTTCTTCACCCCAATGTTGGTAATCCTACATACATGGGTGATTTTTCAAGGGAATTTTTTTCTTTTGCAAGTACCAGTGCTCTCTGTATATGGGGCCTGAACTCTCCTTTGAATGTGCTGACTGTGAAGAGTTTGAAAGTGCCTCACAGAAGAGGCTTGAGCTACCAACTTGAAATTGTAGCAAGACAACTGATATTCTTGGAAACCATCTGAAACTGATCCAGTATTTACTGTCTATTTTCTGACACCCCTTGGTGTTTCTAGATACAAGGCACTTTGCCTAGTCAATGTTGTATTTTGGGCCTGAACTCTGCTTTGAACGTGCTGGCTGAGAAGTTCTTCAAAGTGCAGAAATTAATTGGTTTGATTTGGGAGCTTGAAAGTGTATCAACACACCTGATTTTCAGTAAGATCATCTGGGATTGATGTACTAACCACTGTCTCTTTCCTCTCACCACTTGGCAATTCTAGATACAAAGCCCTTTTGGCTAGTCAATTTTGCATTTTGGGCCTGAACTCTGCTTTGAATATGCTGACTGAGAAGAGGTAGGGAGTGTAGAACTGAATTGATTTGAGTTAGCAGCTTGAAATTGTATCAACCCTCCTGATTTTCAGTGAGATCACCTGGAATCGATCCAGTAACCACAGTCTCTTTCCTGTCTCACCTTGGTGATTCCAGATACAAGGCAATCTTCACCTGTCAAGATTGTAACTTGGTCCTGAACTCTGCTTTGGATATGCAGGTGGAAACCTGCTTGAAAGTGCAGAAAGAGAGTGGTTTCTTTCTAACACATTCTTCTTGCAAAATACCTTGTTGACCATGGGATAATTGACTTCGGGCTGTGAAACAAAGTGCTTCCACGACTGATTAGAATTTTTTACCTTACAGCCTTTGTGCCCTTTGGTAGCTGCAGTTGATTGCCCAGGAGGGAAATATGCAAACAAAGGACATTCCCTGTATAGATTTGATTAATGGATTTCAATGTAGTCTTGAGGAATGGATCACATCACCATTGCAACTCTTCACCACAAACTTGGTGATCCTAGGTACAAGGGTTCCATTTCAACAGCATTTTTTGTGTTGTAAGTTCAGTGTTCTTTGCATCTGAGGCCTGAACTCTCCTTTGAATGTGCTGGCTGAGAAGATCTTGGAGATGCCTCACAGAAATGACTTGTACTAGCAGTTTGAAATTTTAGGTAGACACCTGATTCTCTGTGAAACCATCTGAATCTGATCGAGTAACCACTGTCTCTTTCCTGTTTAACCTTGGTGATTCTAGGAACAAGACATTTTTGGCTAGTTGTTCCATGGGCCTGAATTCTGCTTTGGATGTGCTGGCAGAAAAAAGTTTGAAAGTGTAGAACAATAGCTGTTTCTGCTAGTACCTTCTTCTAGCAAAACACATTGTTCACAATGTGACAATTGACTTTTGTCTCTGTTTGAATTACTGAGAAGCAAAAGTGCTACTCAGCACTAATTAGAATGTTGTCACCTTACAGCCTTTGTGCTTTTTGGTAGCTTCAGTTGATTACCCAACCATGAAAAATACAAAGGAAGCATGTTCTCTGATAAGTATTGATCAATGGATTTCAATGAAACTTTGAGGAATTGGTCCCATCACTATTTCAACTCTTTACTCCAAACTTATAAGTACAGAGGTCCCCTTTCAAGGAATTATTTGTGTTGTAAATAGGAGTGTTCTTTGTATCTGGATCCTGAACTCTCCTCTGAATGTGCTGACTGAGGTGGTCTTGGAATTGCCTCATAGAGGCAGGTTGAAAAAACAGCTTGAAATTTTTGCAAGAAACCTGATTCTCTGTGAAACCACATGAAACTGATGCAGTAACCACTGTTTCTTTCCTGTCCAACCTCAGTGATTCTAGGTACAAGGTATTTTTGGCTAGACCACACTATATCTTTGGCCTGAACTTGGGTTTGAATGTGCAGGCTGGGAGTAGCTTGGGAGTGCAGAACTGAATTGGTTTGAGTTAGCAGCTTGAAATTGTATCAACACTCCTGATTTTCAGTGACATCATCTGGAACTAATCCCATAAGTGTCTCTTTCTTGTCACTCCTTGGTGATTCTAGATACAAGGCACTCTTGGATAGTCAATGTTGTATCATGGACCTGAACTCTGCTTTGAATGTGTTGGCAGAGAACAGCTTGGAAGGGTGAAGAAAAGTGATTTTTGTTGGCACCTTCTTTTTATAGCAAAACACATTTTTTTCAATGAGACAATTTACTTCTGTCTCTGGTTGAACTACTGTGAAGCAAAAGTCCTTCCCAGCACTGATGATAATGGTGTCACCTTACAGCATTTATTCTTTTAGGAATCTGCAGTTGATTGCCCAGTGGGGAAAAATGCAAATAGAAGACATTCCCTGGAAACTTTTGATGAATGGATTTCAAAGAAATCTTGAGGAAAGTTACCCCTCACCATTTCAACTACTCAGCCCAAATTGGTTATCCTAGGTATAAGTGTTCCCTTTCAAGGGAATTTTTTTTTTGTTGCAAATACAAGTGCTCTTTGCATCTTGGGCCTGAACTCTCCTTTGAATGTGCTGACTGAGAAGTTCTTGGTAGTGCCTCAAAGAAGCTGCTTGAGCTAGCAGCTTGAAATTGCAGCAAGACTCCTGATTCTCCAGGAAACCACCTGAACCTGATTCAGTAACAGCTATCTCTTTCCTGTCTAACCTTGGTGCCCTTAGTTGCAAGACATTTTTAGCTAATTCAAATTGTGTCTTTGACCTGAACTCTGCATTGAATGTGCTGGCTGAAAAGAGCTCAGAAGTGCAGAAATGAATTGGTTCATGATAACATCTTGAAAGTTTAGCAACACATCTGAATTTCAGGAAGATCATATTGAATTAATCCAGCATCCACTGTCTCCTTCCTGTCCCACCTTAGTGATTCTAGAGAAAAGGCAGTTTTGGTTAGTCAACCTTGTGTCTTTTGCCTAATCTCTGCTTTGAATGTGCTGACTGCGAAACTCTTGGTAACAAAGTACTGAAGTGCTTTCAGTTAGAAACTTGAAATTGTAGCAATACACACAAATTTTAGGAAGATCATCTGGAATTGATCCTGCAACCACTATGGCCTACCTATCCAACCTTGTCAATTCTAGATACAAGACATTTTTGTCCAGTCCACATTGTATCTTTGGCCTGAACTCAGTTTGAATGTGCTCACTGAGAAGGGCTTGGAAGTGCAGAACTGCTTTGGTCTGAGTTAGCAGTTTGAAATTGTATCAACACTCCTGATTTCAAGTGAGATCATCTGGAATTGATTTGGTAAACACTTTCTCTTTCCTGTCACCCCTTAGTGATTCCAGAGACAAGGACTTGTTGTGTAGTCAACCTTGTATCTTTTGCCTGAACTCCACTTTGAACGTGCTGACTAAGAAGCTCTTGGATGTGAAGAACGGAGGCACTTTCACCTAGCAGTTTGAACTTGTAGCAACACACATGATTCTCAGTGAGACCACATGGATCTCATCCAGTAACCAATCTCTTTCCAACCCACTGTTTGTGATCCTAGGTACAAGGCATTTTTGGTTACTCAATGTATCATGGGCCTGAAATCTGCTTTGAATATGCTGACTCAAAACAGCTTAGAAGTGCTGAAGAGTTCGTTGTTCCAGCAAGTAACTTCAATGTACACACACTTACTGTGTTTTCTATGAGTATATGATATTTTGTATTTGAATGAATTATCACAAAGCTTAAGAGCTTACTGGCAAATAAGGAGGTTTCCAATCACTGCTTTGTATGGTGGTACTGGCAGTACATTCCAAAATGTCAACATCAGTTGAAGAGTGATTGCTGAAAATGTTTCACTAATGGATTCCAATGACTACTTGGGGAACAGATACTCTGCATGTTCCCACTTTGATTCCAGGTGTTGATGGTTGTGGCTTCAAGAGTTCTCTTGTTCTACAAGTTTGTGTATTGTTAATAAACGGTGGTTAATGTGTATGCTAAAAAGAGCTTAGAAGGTCTGCAGAAGAGCAGGGTCAGCCAACAGCTTCAACTTGCAGGTACTCACTGTTTTCAATGAGCTTATGTGGGTTTGCGTTTGGATAAGTAAGTACAAAAGGTCATTGCTTTCCAGCAACAAAAGAAACAGTTTCCATTCAAACTGTCATTGAAATCGGAGCACAGTCCCAGCAGACAACTGCAGTGGAAGAGTTTTCTTAAAATGTTTCACAAATGAATTTTAATGAGACTTTGTAAATTTGATAATTCCGACAGTTCCATTGGGCTCCCATATGTCAGTGCCCCTTCTTTGAGACCTCTCTTATTAGTCTAGGTTGTGTAACAGGACTGAACTGATGTTCAAATATGCTGGCTGAAAGTAGCATACAAGTGCTGAGAAGGAGCAGATCCAGCAAGTAGTTTTAATGTAGAGGCATTCTGTTCTCAATGACTACATTTTGTTTTGCATTTGTATCTATTAGCTTAAAGCTTAATTGCTTACCAGCAAGTAAAGAAAATGTTTTCATTCAAAGTGTCAACTGGCAGTATATTCCAAATGGCAATTGCAGTCGAATAGTGATGGCTGAAAAAATTTCACAAATGCATTTCAATGATTCTTTGGGAAAGCAGTATATCTGTGTGGCCCCACATTGACCCCAGTGGCTGGTGCTTGTTGTTTCAAGAGCTTACTTGTCCTACAGTTTGCGTACTGGTCATGAGCAGTTTAAAAAGAGCTTAGAAGGGCGTGCAAAAGAGCAGTGACAGCAATCAGCTTCAACTTGGAGGCACTCACTCTATTCTCAATGAGAATATGTTAGTTTCCATTTGGATGAATAAGCACCAGGTGTAAACACTTTCCAGCAACAGAAGAAACAGTTTCAATTCAAAGCGTATCTTTCAAAACCAGAAGCACTTTCCCAGGAGACAACTACAGTTGAAGGGCTTTCTGAAAATGTTTCACAAAGGGGGTTCAATAGACTTTGTGAATTTGATTATCCTTACAATCCCACTTGACTCCCAGACTTTACTGCTCCTATCTACAAGAGTTCTCTTGATAGACTAGTTAGTGTAAATGGACTGAACTGCTGTGTGGATGTGCTGACTGATAACAGCTTACAAGTGCAGAGGAGGAGCAGATCCAGTGAGTAGCTTCAACATAGATGAACTCACTCTGTTCTCAATGAGTACATTGTGTTTTGCATTTGCAATTAGCCCAAAGCTTAATTGCTTACCAGCAAGTTTAGAAATGGGATCATTTTAAACAGGGAGTTCATTCCCAGCAGACAATTGCTGTTAAAGTGTTTCCTAAAAATGTTTCACAAATAGATTTCAAGGAGATCTTGAGGATTTGATCATCTTTATAGTCCCACTTTGTTCAAAGAGGATGTGGCTCCTATCTATGGGAGATTTCATGTAAACCCAGTTTGTATATTTGCATACAACAGTGGATTGAATGTCCTGGCTCAAAATAGTTTAGAAGTGCTGAGAAGCAGTTCCAGCAAGGAGCTTCACTGTGCACATTCTCACTGTGTTCTACTTGAGTATATGATAGTTTGTATTTTCAGGAATTATCACAAAATAAGTACTTATGAGCAAGTAAAGAAAGGTTTCAGGAAAGTAAGAATGAACAGAAGAGTAAATTCCCAAAGCCTCATTGAAATCCATTGATGAAAATTTTCAGAAAAGTCCCTGACACAGCATTTATTCCCAGCTTTCATGTTGAAAGAACAGTTCAAGTGTTGGTAAGCTGAGCGTGCTAGCAAGAGCACCCTGTAAGGTAGGATCACTGAACACTGGGAACAAAAAGTTGGAATGATAAGAGGAGAGAAGAGGAAAGTTTCATTGATATCTGTGAGTGAAACATTTTCAGAAAAAACACTTAAAATGCAGATATTCTCAGCAAGCATATTATAGTTCTGCCATGATAACTATGGTGTGATAGCAAGAGCAGCCCGAAAGATGGCATCACCAAACATTGGAAGTGTATTGGGAGTGATGAGAAGAGTAATTACACTGAGCCCAATTGAAATCCATTTGGGAATTCTTTTCACAAAAGGCACTGACACTGCAGCTATCCTCCAACTGCATACTGAAAGTGCTGTAGAAGAAGTGGTAAAGTCAGTTTGCTAGCAAGATCAACATGGAAAATAGGATGACAAACTTTGGGAGCAAAGTGGGAAAAATGAGAAAAGAATATCCAAAGTTTCACCAAAATCCATTTGAGAAATTTTCTCATTAAGGTCTCTTAGAATGCAGCTATTCTCCGCCAGCATTATCGTTGTAGCAAAAGCACAGTGTGTGTTGGAATCACCAAATCTTAGGAAAAATGTAGGTATAAGGAGGAGAGAAAACACCCAAAGTTCTCATTGAAATCCCTTCGTGAAACTTTCTCGGAAAGTTCCATTTCACCTATATTCAACATGCACATTACAGTTTTGTAACAGGAAAACATAATGTGCTTGCCTAGAAAATATGGAGGTAGAATACTCAGATGATGGGGGCAGAGTGGGAATGATGAAATGAGAAAACACCAAAGTTTCATTGAAATATATTCATGAAATATTCTCAGTAAAGTCTCTTAGAATGCAGCTCTATCGCGCCCCCTCTGGCCGCAGAGAGAGACACGACAAATGTCTCAAGCTTTGGAAGTTTATTGTGCACAGTTCCTCTCCTACGCTTCTCTTACTCCTAGCTTTCGCGCACTCCCAGCTTCCCTTCTCCCAGCTTCTTCCAGCTTCCGTGTACTCCCAGCTTCCAGCTTGGCTTCAACCTCCGCCTTAGCCGCTTCTTCCGCTTCTTCCTCTTCTTCAGCCCCTGCCGCTTCTGCCGCTTCCGCCGCTTCAGACCCCTTACTCTCCCACCCACTAGGCTTATATACACTTCAACCAATCAGGGGAGAGTACACGAGGTAAACGCGGACAGCTGCAAGCATAGGATGGGTACACGAGGGGGGCATGCTCTAGTCACATCGTTAACTAGCCAATCATTGGAATTCACTGGTTGTTTACTGTATAGCTGGCCGCTTTTGGCTCAGCGTCAGGCGCCATCTTGACCATGCCTAAGGCTGGGGGTCTCAGAAACCCCGACATATCCCCCTTCTTTACTATTAAACTAAGGCTCGGGACCGTGTCTGTCTTAGGCTGAGTGGTCAGCATATGTCCTTACCCGTCATCAGAGCCTGCAGAGCATGCTGCAGCTCCTGTCTTCGGTTGGTACACAGCCACCTCCTTCATTACCCGTCTTTGACTACCGATCCAGCATCAAGAGCCATACTAATGGGGGGCTGTCGGCCTTTAGGGCGGTCATGGCCTGATGAAAGATAATTTGATCTCTCTATTGGCTAGCTTGTAGATGCATGCCAAAATGAATGAAGAGAAGGAGGCCAAGGCAGAGGAATACCACCATAGCTCCTAAGCTTGCCCGCTGTTTGACAAATCTATAAACAGAAGAAAAACCATATAGCCATATTAAATACAGAAACAATATACATCCCAATGGAGTTACAATATGGGCAACACAAAACAGCTCTCAGGGAATAAACGCATCCCAATCCTAAAAGTTCTTGCAAGGTATCCACTTGTTCTTATAATGAGTCCATTCTCTGATAGAGTCTCTATGGTCTGTAAGGCTGCAGCTGTATCTTCAACCAAGTGATCGTTGTTATGGTTGTGTCAATGCTGCTACTGCAAGGACTGTGATGGCAGTGATCACGGCTGTTGCAATGTCAAAGCATCTTCTGTTTCTTGATAATAGCACTGGCAATTCTATATCTGTAACAGAAACTAGGACTGGTAGGAAGATAGAAATGTGCAAATTGCACGGGTGGCAAAAGAACCATTCCAGTACTGTGAAAGATAGCACACGGTTAGTGAACAGCCAAGAGGTGTCATTAGAAATGTTAGTTGGTAGAAACATAAAAGGGAGGAAATACACAAGCTGACGTGGGAGGAAAAGCAACATCATAGCTAGGGTCAGCAGAACGAGTTGCTCTACTCTGGGTCTGATTTGTAGTATGATTCCAACAGCAAAGTGCAGAAATTCCTCCTGTTAAAGCAAAGAAAGGCTAGAGGTATCCTTGTCTCCAAAAGCAGCACGACCTGAAAAATCATCAGTAGAATTGGCAGGCTTGTAGAGGAATTGGTGAAAAACAAGAAAAGGAAGGATAAAAAATGTGTTAGTTAGAAGTGAAAAATATGGCCAGGCTAACAATGGCCCATAGGTTCCAGGTTTGCCTTTCCGTCTGAGTCTTTGTTATTGGAGGAAGGCTCAGACTCGCCATTGCGAGGAGGAGCAGCATCACTTGCATGCTGTAAAACTCTGATTAGCCTTTCTGGAATCCAGACTGGCGTCTGTTGATCCTGTGGGAAAATACAAACAGACCCTCGGACCCAACGAAGGACTGGATCCGGTCCTTTCCAACAACCTGTCAGGATATCTTTCCATTTTGCCCATACTTGAGGAGTATTATGGGGATTATAATGTCGATCAGCTGCAGAATGGCCGTCCCTATCCAGAGTTAAGAAATTTAGAATGAAAAGAAATAAATTAAGTTTATCTTTAGGAGACTTGTAGGAGGCTCCTATTCCCCCTTTTTGTTTATTTAGACAATTTTTTAAAGTAAGATGTGCTCTTTCCACAATGCCCTGTCCCTGAGGATTATAGGGGATGCCAGTGACTGATTGGATGTTAAATGTTTGTAAAAACAACCGAAGCTTTTGGAAGTATAAGCAGGACCATTATCTGTTTTAATAACTTTAGGTATGCCCCAGCCTAGCAAATGCTTGTAGGCAGTGTTGAATGACATCTTTTACCTTTTCTCCAGAATGAGCGGAAGCCATAATGACCCCTGAAGCAGTGTCTACTGACACATGTACATACTTAACAGTACCAAATTCAGAAATATGGGTTACATCCATCTGCCAAATATGACCAGGCAGCAGTCCCCTGGGGTTAACTCCAAAGGATTGTACTGGGATTAAAGGAGCACAATGTTGACAATTTTTTACTATTTGTCGAGCCATACATTTAGATATAGGAAATTTTCTGCTCAAAGTAGTGGAATTTACATGAAATTTTTCATGAAAGAGTTTTGCCTGTTCCTCATATGGAAAAAACAAAAATTGATTTGGTGGCCATATCTACCAAGTCATTAGCATTGGCCAAAGGTCCTGGTAAATTAGAATGAGCTCTAATATGTCCTACATAGAATAGATGTTTACGCTGTAGGATAAGGTTTTGTAGCGTAGTAAAATAAGAAGCTACCGTGGACATGGAAGAAATATGGGGTACCGTTTCAAGAACCTGTAAAGCGTTAACGATATATAAGCTATCAGATAGAAGATTGAATGGCTGATTATCTGCTAATTTAAAGCTAATATTACAGCTGCAAGTTCAGTAACCTGTGCGGAGTTGGGTGGAACTATTATGGTGTGAAGTTGTTTACCGATAAGTACTGCACCTACTCCATTTTTGGAGCCATCAGTAAAAATGGTTACACAGTCTTTAAGAGGCTGGACACTAGTCACTTTTGGAAAAACTATGGGAGTATTTTTACAGAATTGAATCCAGGGATGTTGGGGATAATGGTTATCGAACTGAGCTGAAGTGGAACAATATAATACTGACCAATCATCATCATTATTATTAGCCATTTAATTTGCTGAGTGGAATAAGGAGTTATAATAATAGACGGATGGATTCCAAAAACAGTAATGCAAGATTCTATTCCCTTGAATATTACCTGAGCAATAGCTTGGGGATATGATTGCAATGTTTTAGCCAGAGAGCTAGGGAGATTTATACTTTGCAAAGGTCCTCCTTGCCAAACTATGCCAAAAGGGGTATGCTTCTCTGAGATTATGATTAAACTTAATGGTTGAGTAGGATCACAATGATCAACGTAACACTGCTGAAGTCTATTCTCTACTAGCTGTAAGGATATCCGTGCTTCGGGAGTAAGTTTCCTAGGGGAATTCAAGTCAGGATTACCTTTTAATATTTCGAATAAAGGTTTTAATTCCCCTGTGGATAATTTTAAATAGGATCTGATCCAGTTAATGTCACCTAAGAGTTTCTGAAAATCGTTCAAGGTATTCAATTGATCTGTCCTGATGGTCAACCTTGTTGGTCTGACTGTAGTAGCAGTGAGTCTTGTACCCAGATATTCTTGGATCTCCTCTAATTGTAATTTTTCAGGGGCTATCGTTAGTCCTCTCTTTTCTAATGCTTGAGTTATAAATTGTAATGCTTCTAACAAAACTTCTTTTTCTGGATGGCAAATAAGTATGTCATCCATATAATGATAAATCAACAATCTCTTAAACTTTTGTCTAGTAGTTGTTAACGCTTTATCTACGTATATTTGACATATAGTAGGACTGTTAGCCATACCTTGAGGCAACACAGTCCATTCGAATCTCTGGTCAGGCTGAGTGTGATTAAGAGAGGGCAAAGTAAAAGCAAATCTCCAACAATCATTTTTGTGTAAGGGTATAGAGAAAAAGCAATCTTTTAAATCCAGAATAATAGTAGGCCAATTTTTTGGTAGTGCAGTGACAAGAGGGAGTCCACATTGGATGGGTCCCATAGGGTACATTTGTTCGTTTATAGGCTCTTAAATCATGTAATAACCTCCATTTTCCTGATTTTTTCTTTGTTAAGAATATTGGAGTATTCCAAGGAGAGGTAGAATGTTGTAAATGACCTGCTTGTACCTGCTCTTGTACTAACTTATGAGCTGCCTCTAGCTTTTCTTTTGTTAGGGGCCACTGTGGAATCCAGCGAGGCTTATCATCTTTCCATATTATAGGGATTGATGGTTTATCAGTGGCCCCTAGGAAAAACCCAATCCATGAGAATCATTTTTTGGTGGAAGTAAAGGCAGTGGTTGGGTAGATCCTTGACTATGTCTTCCTAATCCTTTTTTATCATCATAGTTCATATTTTGTAACATATTTCTTACAGGAGTCCCTTGGTAAATCTGATCAGTGGTGAGTTTCATATCCATTTGTCCCCATAGGCTAATAGGAACATTACAGACATATGGCTGAAATATTCCTGTGTGTCCCTCTGTATCTTTCCACGATAATGAGGAAGCACTTTGATTGGGGCTCTCTGCTACTCCTAAGCCTCTCAAGCTCTGAGCTGCTGTGATCAATGGCCAGTGCTTTGGCCAGACCATTGCGCTAATAATACTTTTGTCTGCTCCTGTATCTAATAAACCTGTAAATTCCATATTTCCCACTTTTAATTTTAGGAGGGGCCTCTGTCCCATATCCATAGTAAGGTTTATTAAAGTGGTTCCTGTTGATCCAAAACCTCCTTGTCTTTTATTTGTATTTTTACTGGGCCACAAAGAATGTCGACTGGGCAATATAAGCATTTGTGCAATGCGATCCCCTGGAGAGATGACCGTAATTCCTTTTGGTGAAGAGACCAAGGCTTTTATTTGTCCAGTGAAATCAGGATCAATAACCCCTGGGTGTACTATAAGTCCTTTTAGTGTTGAGGAACCTCTACCTAGTAATAGTCCTACACTGTTCTGTGGGATTTTTTCATGCCAATCAGTATCAATCATCTGCACCCCCATATCTGGGGTTAGTATGAGTCTGGAGGTGGCACAGATGTCTAATCCGGCACTTCCTGAGGTGGCTCTGCGCTCCCCTTCTCTGTGGGAGGATACCACCGTCGGGGAACTTGTTGAATTACCCCGTATATTTGTTGCGGGCCCCGGGGAGGGCCCTGTCTCCCGTTTTTTTGAAGTTCAGGATTCTACCCTAGGAAATTATCCTCCCTATCTCTAATAGGCTGACAGGCACTATTCCGATGACTTCCTCTTCTGCATCTTGGACATAGCCCTGGGGCATATGGTGTAACAGATTTTACTATAGTTATCTCTTATCTTTTGTTAGGGCATTATCTCCTTGCTGCTGATTTTGTGCATCTATTGAAGCATATTGGCCTTCTCCTATTAACATTTCTATCGGGAAACCTTGCCACTATGTTTCTGCAAGCAGTTTCAACAGCTATTTCTTGCCACTGAGCTTCCCCAATTAGCCATTGTTCTCCAGATAACACTGCTCTGCATACCTGACTCCAATAGTCTTAACTGCCTCTTTAAAGTTTTCCAATGGTTGATGGTATCTCCATTTGCTCCTCAAATACGGGCAGGTTCTACAAATTTTGAAGCTCTTTCTATTAGGCTTAGGTTTCTCCTACCTTTTTCCCTTGTTCTTAAGTTTTCACTACCACTTGGTTATTCCTTTTGGGGGTTCTTTATGTTAGACTTAGTTCCCCTTTTTCCCTTCTTCTTAGATTTTTTGAGCAATTATTTTCTAGGTCACCACCACTCAATTTTTCCTCACTTTATTCTCTTTAAGCGTTCTTTTCTGTTGCTATTAGATCCTGTTCATGAAGATCCCCCTTGTGGCACACTGAGCAGCTTTTCTTACTTTAGCTGTTTTTTTTTTTTTTTTTTCCTTCTTCTTCTCAATGGCGTCCCATTGTTTTTTAATAGTTCCCTGAGGGGTTGCTGCATTCAGACCCCATTGTTACTAATTTGAATAGCTTTAGTTATGGTAATTACAATAACAAACAGTAGCCTAGCCGCCAGGAGCAACAAAATTACTGAAGGGAAAACTATCAAGTGCGCATTAAAATTTTTATAGCGGCTTTTCACGTACTACCTAATTGGACCGCTTCAAACGTGTTTCTACTTTCACTTTAATTAGACCGCGTTCCACGCGTCAGGACCGCTGATGGCGTGTCCCGATACCCCCCGACCCGCGTTCTACGCGTCAGGATCCCGATACCCTTCAACCCGCGTTCTACGCTTCAGGACCGCTGATGGCGCGTCCCGATACCCGCGTTCTACGCGTCAGGATCCCGATACCTTTCAACCGGACCGCACTCCGCGTGTCCCCAGGACCGCCGATGGCGCATCCTGACACCCTTTAACTTTTTTATAACCGGTTTAACTTGTATACAAAAAAAAATTTTTTCAAATATCTTACCTTGTTTTCTTTTATAAGGCCTTCATCTTTCCTTCATGTCCCGGGTTTCGGCACCAGTTATCGCGCCCCCTCTGGCCGCAGAGAGAGACACGACAAATGTCTCAAGCTTTGGAAGTTTATTGTGCACAGTTCCTCTCCTACGCTTCTCTTACTCCTAGCTTTCGCGCACTCCCAGCTTCCCTTCTCCCAGCTTCTTCCAGCTTCCGTGTACTCCCAGCTTCCAGCTTGGCTTCAACCTCAGCCTTTGCCGCTTCTTCCGCTTCTTCCTCTTCTTCAGCCCCTGCCGCTTCTGCCGCTTCCGCCGCTTCAGACCCCTTACTCTCCCACCCACTAGGCTTATATACACTTCAACCAATCAGGGGAGAGTACACGAGGTAAACGCGGACAGCTGCAAGCATAGGATGGGTACACGAGGGGGGCATGCTCTAGTCACATCGTTAACTAGCCAATCATTGGAATTCGCTGGTTGTTTACTGTATAGCTGGCTGCTTTTGGCTCAGCGTCAGGTGCCATCTTGACCATGCCTAAGGCTGGGGGTCTCAGAAACCCCGACACAGCTCTTCTGCACCTGCAATAGGAAAGTTCCATTCAGGAAATTGTAATTATATAGTCATAGCAAGAGAATCATACATGTTTGCATCAATGAATCATGGGAGGAAAGTGGATATGAGGAGGACAGATAATACTCAAAATTTCATTTAAATCCATTCCTGAGATTTTCTCAGTAATCTCTCTTAGAATGCACCTATTCTCCATGTGCATTAGGAAAGCTTAATTCAGGAAATTGCAAACATGTTGTAGCAAGAACACCATTCTTGTTGGCATCACCAAATCTTGGGAGGAAAGTGGGTATGAGGAGAGAAAATACCCAAAATTTCATTGAAATGCCTTCGTAAAACATTCTCAGAGAGGAAATATACCGTTTCAGGTATATTCAACATGCACATTACAGTTCTGCAAGAGGAAAACATAATGTGCTTGCCTAGAAAACATGGAGGTAGAATACTCAGATGTTGGGGGCAGAGTGGGAATGATGAATAGAGGAAAAAAAACAAATATTCCTGGAAATCCATTACTGAAATTTCTCAGAAAGGTGTCTTAGTATGCAGCTTTTCTCTGGCTCCATATGAAAAGCTCAGTACAGGAAATTATAAACAGATTGCTGTAGCAAAAGCACCCTTCATGTTCGCATCATCAAATCTTCAGAGGATTATGGGTATTAGGAGGAGAGAAAATACCCAAAGTTTTTAGACCCATTCAGGAATCTTTCTCAGAAAAGGAACTACAATTTCAGCTATATTCAACATGCACGTTACAGTTCTGCAACAGGAAAACATAATGTGCTTGCCTAGAAAATTTGAAGACAGAATACTCAGATGTTGGTGGCTGAGTGGGAATGATGAAATGATAAAGCAACCAAAGTTTCACTGAAATCCATTCATGAAATATTCTCAGTAATGTCTCTTAGAATGCAGCTATTCTTTGCCTACATTAGGAAAGTTCAGTTCAGGAAATTACAACCATATTGTTGTAGCAAGAATATTGTGCGTGTTGGCATCACCAAATCTTGGGAAGAAAGTGGGTACGAGAGGAGAAAAAATACCCAAAGTTTCATTGAAATCCCTTCGAGAAACTTTCTCTGACAAGGGCCTTCCACTTCAGGCATATTCCACATGCACGTTACTGTTCTGCAACAAATAAACATAATGTGCTTGCCTAGAAAACTTGGAGGAAGTATACTCAAATGTTGACCACAGAGTGGGAAAGATGAAATGAGAAAACACAACGTTTAATGAAAATCCAATCATGAAAATATTTCAGAAGCATCACTTAGAGTGCAGATATTCTCCGCCTGCATTAGGATAGTTCAGTTCAGGGAATTGCAAACATATTGCTGTAGCGATAACTTTGAGAAACTTTCTCAGAGAAGAAACTTCATTTTCAGCTATATTCAACATGCATTTTAGAGTTCTGCAATGGGAAAACATATGTGCTTTCCTAGAAAATATGGAGGTAGAATACTTACATATTGGTGGCAGAGTGGGAATGACGGAATGAGAAAACAACCAGAGTTTCATTCCTGTAGTTTTCTTGGTTATGTCTCTTAGAATGCATCTATTCTCCACCTGCAATAGGAAAGCTCCATCAGGAAATTGTAATCATATTGTAACAAGAACACTGTGTGTGTTTGCATCAACAAATGTTGGGAGAAAAGTGAGTGTGAGAAAGAGAGGTAATACCCAAAGTTTCATTGAAATTCATTAGTGAATCTTTCTCAGAAAAGGAACTTCAATTTCAGCTATATTCAGCATGCACATTACAGTTCTGCAACAGATAAACATAATGTGCTTTCCTAGAAAACTGGGAGGAAGTATATTCAAATTTTGAGGGCAGAGTGGTAAAGATGAAATGAGAAAAAAACCCAAAGTGTCATTGAAATCCATTCTTGAAACTTTTTCAGAAGAGTCACCCCCAATGTAGCTGTTTTCAACAAGCATATTACCATAGTGATAATGGTATATACAGTGTTCTACAGGAGCACCCTAAAAGGAAGCATAATGAAATTTGGGGAGCAAAGTGGGAATGATGAGAAGAGTGAATAACCAATTGTTGCCGCACACAGCAACAATCCCGCGGTAATTTATCAGAAGTGGACTGGAACTGAACTACTTCACCTGCGAGGCTCCTCAGTTTCCCCACCGTGCCAATTTCCCTTTCCCCGTATGGGCCACCATTTGACGCCATCCAGTGGAGTCAATTAGGCACCGGAGACAAGCAAGTAGCAAGGTTCTTGAATTTGGAATGGTTTATTGGTGATTCAGGAAACCCAGGAACACCAGCACTCGAAGAGAGCCTGCTTATATCCCCTCCAGGAGGTGAAGGGTAGGGCTGATGCTAATTATGCGAAGATTAGGTGAGGAGCTAGCTGTCAATCACAGTAAAGGTCAAAACGAGCAGGCACAATCAGGAGCACTCGGGAACACCTGTGCACGTTGTGTGCATGGACTTAATTGAATACAGCCAATGATAAATCACCTGGGTGTGCTTATGTTAATCAACCTCTTCACCACCGATGTGATCAAAACAACCTCTGGCTGGCTGCCAGGTGCCATCTTGGTGTAGTCCACATGGCATAGCCCCCAACATCTCCCCCTTCCTTATATGAAATAAAAGTGAAGTTGGCAGGCATCATGTCTGTCTTAGATCCCGGGGATCAACATCCTGTCCTTACCCCTCATCAAAGGATACCAAAGCAGAGTTGGCCCTTCTGTCTTAGGTTGGTACAGTGTTTTCCCATGGTTACCCATCTTTGACTACCGACCCAGCATACTAAGCCATATACTGGGAGATTGTCCTGCTTCAAGGGCAGCCATGTCCTGTTTTATGATCACATTATGAGCCTGTTGACTGGCTTTGAGGCGTTTGTCAATGTAGAATAGAATTAACACAGCATACCCAAGCTTATTAGTGTGGGACTTAAGAGTCCCCAAAATTTGGTGCCAAATTGTGTTAGTTTATCTAATGTTCCCGTGATAAACCCTCCCGGTTTGACTTCCACCTTAGTGGTGTTCATGGCAAGTATCTGCCGTTGAAGCCTTGTTACCAGCTCGTCGAATCCATCCGTCCATTGTTGTGCAATCTGTGAAAATAACTGTCTAGAGAAGTTCTCATTAAAAGTCACAAAAAGGAAAGGGAGAGCTAGGCACACAGGAGTACATGAAAAAAAATTGTTTCACTCTACATATTTCAGTATCCCCAAACACTCTGCCTGCTGTTTGTAACAGACGGTCTACAAACTCTGCATATGGTTCATTTGAACCCTATATAACTTTGGATAATTGCCCTTGCAAGTCCCCATAACCTTGTAAAGTTTTCCAAGCTCTAACAGTGGTGGTCGCTATCTGAAGATAGACTGCTGAATCATACGTAATTTGTTGCTGTTGTTCAGCGTATAGTCCTTGTCACAGCAACATATCTAGGTTTCCTTGATGGAAACCTGCGGCTGCATTTCTATGAACCGTCTCTGCACAGAGCTCTTGATTGGTTACTTTCCACATTAAATATTGTCCATCATGCAAAACTGCTTGACACATACTCACCCAATCACTAGGAGTCAGATTAAGTGTTGTGATGGATCCCACCATACTCATGGTAAATGGAGCTTGGGGCCCATAAGTAGCAACTGCCTCTAAGATTTTTTACTGTTTTAAATTCTAGGGCCTGATGAAATCACTGCCCCTGACCATCCGCCAAGACTGGGCAGAACAGTCTTAATGGGCCTTCCACAGGGTCCCAGTGATCCCTGGTATCACTTGGGACTCCACCACAACATGGCTGACAAGAGTGCCCATAAAATATCTGGTCCTCCCACCCTTTATCATATGGTCTTTCCTGCCTTTTAGCAACTTTTCAATGTTAACTCGCTTATTTTCTAGTTCCTCCCCAGTATTTCCCTCCTCCTCAGAACCTCCTTCTTGTAATATATTTTTTATGCCTCCTTTTTGAATCATACTGATTTTGTGATATTTCTGAACCCATCTTTTACTACTAAATAAATTTGATACAGGACAAAGACCACACTAACAGTAGTACAAACACACACACAACACAAAATACATGCACTCCAGAGCTCCTTTATCATCCTCTTTGTATTTCATCACCTGGCCAGCTATCCTGAGTGCCTAACTGCCTTAGAGAGAGACAGGGCCTCAGCTTACCTGAGTACCTAACTGCCCTAGAGATAGGGGCTCAGCTTACCTGAGCACCTAACTGCTCCAGAGACAGGGCCTCAGCTTACCTGAGCACCTAACTGCCCTAGAGACAGGGGCTCAGTTTCACCTGGCCAACTATCCTGAGCACCTAACTGCCTCAGAGAGAGATAGGGCCTCGCCTGAGCACCTAACTGCCTTAGAGACAGGGCCTCAGCTTACCTTACTACTTATCGTTTGGATAGACAAATGGGTAGCAAGACTCTTGAATTTGACAAACACAAGCAACACAAAATACACGCACTTTTTCACTTCACTACCTGGCCAGCTATCTTGAGCATTTAACTGCCTTAGAGACAGGGGCTGCAGCTTACCTCGCTACTTACCGTTTGAGTTCTCAGGAGGGGAGACGAACGCAGAGGTTCCGTACACAGAGTTCCCTGTACGCAGAGTTCCCCATATGCAGAGTTCCCTGTAAGGGCCACCATTTGTTGCTGCCCACAGCAACAATCCTGCGGTAATTTATCGGAGGTGGACTGGAACTGAACTACTTCACCTGCGAGGCTCCTCAGTTTCCCCACCATGCCAATTTCCCTTTCCCGTATGGGCCACCATTTGACGCCATCCAGTGGAGTCAATTTGGCACAGGAGACAAGCGAGTAGCAAGGTTCTTGAATTTGGAATGGTTTATTGGTGATTCAGGAAACCCAGGAACACCAGCGCTCGAGGAGAGCCTGCTTATATCCCCTCCAGGAGGTGAAGGGTAGGGCTGAAGGGTAGGGCTGACGCTAATTATGCGAAGATTAGGTGAGGAGCTAGCTGTCAATCACAGTAAAGGTCAAAACAAGCAGGCACAATCAGGAGCACTCGGGAACACCTGTGCACACGTTGTGTGCATGGACTTAATTGAATACAGCCAATGATAAATCACCTGGGTGTGCTTATGTTAATCAACCTCTTCACCACCGATGTGATCAAAACAACCTCTGGCTGGCTGCCAGGCGCCATCTTGGTGTAGTCCGAATGGCATAGCCCCCAACAACCAATGACTCATTGAAATCCATTTGTGAAACTTTTTAGAAACATCCCTCACATTGCAGCTGTTCTCAACAAGCATATTACTGGACTGCTAACAGAAATACACTGTGCTAGCAAGAACACTCTGGAAAATAGGACCACCAAATTTTGGGAGAAAAGAGTAAATGATGAATAGAGTCAATAACCAAGGTTTTATTGAAATCCAGCCATGAAACTTTTTCAGAAATGTCACAGAAAATGCAGTTCTTCTCCATCTGCATATTGAAAGCACCACTCAGGCATTTGTAATCCTAGGGTACTAGGAACAGCACCCTGGAATGTGGGATCACCAAACGTTGGGAACAAAGTGGGATTAGTGAGGAGAGAGAATACCCAAACTTTCATTGAAATCCCCTCATGAGAGATTTTCAGGAAAGTCAACTCAAGTGCAATTGTTTTCAACAAGTATATTCCAGTTCTGCATTCCATAAATACAGGGTGCTAGCAGGAGCACCCAGGAAGGTGGATTATCAAACTTTGGGAGCAAAGTTGCAAATGATGAGAAGAGTAAATGCACAATGTTGCATTGAAATCCATTCATGAAAAGTTTTCTGAAAAGTCACTGATATTGCAGCTATTCTCCACCTGACTATATATTCAATCCCAATCCATATATGGAAACCAATCAAAAATTTAATAGTAATACTAACATTGTGTTGATAATAAAACCTAATTTCATATAAAAGTACATGTTCTAATATGAATAATAATGTGTATTTTGATTGATATTTTCAATTATATATATTTGTTTATATATACTTTCATGTATAAAATTTTTGAGTGTACACCTAAATTTAAAAAGCATATTTTAAAATTCACATTGAACCTTTTTCTATTTCAAAACTTTTGTTTATATGTTTTCAAACATATTTTCACATGTACAGTCTTACTAACATTCATATTTCCAGGTATACATATTTGTTCCTAAACAACTCAAAATTTATAACTCATTGTAACTTTACCCCTATAACTAAACCTATTGTATGTAAATATTTATAGTGATAAGAATGTATTTGTTACTTTGATTTACATATCATTTTAAATGGTATATTTTCATAAATATTTTTATACATTAAATTATTCAAAATATTTTTCTATTTAAAAATGTGTATTCATATGACTCACAAAATAAATCTTCCTGATCAGAAAACATGATTATATAGGTTTTCAAACATATTTTCACACATAAAAATCTCATGAAAATTCATTTACTTATATACATATTAATTCCTAACCCTAACCTAAACCAACCCAAAATTGCTTTCCAACCCTAACCCAACAGAAAATTGAATTCCAACACTAGCCTTCCCCAATATCTACACCTAATTTTATATAAAATGCTCACACTAATATGCACTTATGTGCATTGTTACTCGTATATTAAAATATCAAAGGTGTATTAGCATATATTATTATATATAACATTCCTAAGTAATAAAAAGTGTATTCCTATGACTCAAACTAAATCTCCCTTGTTTCAGAACATATATGTTTAGTATGTATCATACATATTTTCACACAAAAATTCTTATGAATATTCATGAGCTCAGATATCCATATCCATTGCTTAACCCTAAACTTATCCCAATCCCATATTTAATATGAACACTAATTATTCCTATACCTAACATAATTTTACATCAAAACATGTATAACAATATGAACATTTATGTGCATTTTGACTTACATATTCAGTTACCTATTGTGTATTTGCTTTCACAATTATATATTCAGTATATGATATTTGCACACACACTAAACCCAATTGAAAAAAAAAATTCATACAACTCACATTATACCTTTGCCTGTTTCAGAGCATGTATTTTCACGTTTCTACACATATTTTCACATGTACATTCTTGTGAATATTCATGTTTCCTGATGTAGTTTTTCATTTGCTAAACCAACATAAAATTTAATACTATCCTTAATCTTATTCCTATACCTAAATTTAATATTACATAAAATCATGGATGCAAATAGGAATATTTATGTGTACTTTTTACTTTCTTATTTAATTATCAATGGTATATTCACATATGTTTTCTTTCCTATTTATATAACATATCCAGACATATCACAATTTTAAAAAAGTGTATATATATATGACTTGTATACACTTCAAGTTTCAAATCATATATGTTTACATATGGTTTTAGACATTTTCTTATGATTATTCATGTTACAATATGTACATATTTATTCCCTATACCACTAAAAATTTAACACTAACTGATATTTTTTGTTCGTTTTGTGGTTACTGGGCATCAAACTCAGGAATGTTGTTTAATCATCTGGCCACATGCTGAGGGTTATTTTGCTTTTTATTGAGAGATAGTCTCACTGAGTTGCTTAGTGCCCCATTTTTCTGAGGCTGGCTTTGAATTCTTCATCTCCTGCCTAAGACACCAGAGCTGCCTGGATTACAGGTGTGTGCCACTGCACAGGCATCAAATTTTAACAGTCACTGTAATTTAAACCCCATAATTAATCTAATTTTACAAAAAATCCCTCTTTATGTTAATGTGAATATTTATGTGTATTTTGACATGTATTCAGTTATCAATAGTATATTTGCATATGTATTATTTTATATTCATATGTATGATATAACCCTAATGAAAAATTATGTAACTGCATAGTTCATCATATGTGCTTTCAGTTTTTTCATAAAATATATGTATATGTGGCTTTTATATTTTCACACATACTTTTTTAGGATTCTTCTTGCTTCCTGATATTCATGTTCATTCCCTAAACCTAACCCAAACTGAACCCTAAATTTAATATTAACCCTAAGTTTATACCATCACTAAATGGAACTTTCCATGAAAACTTACATAAGAATATGAATATTTGTGGTTTTTTGACTTCTATACACAGTAATCAATGGTATATTTGTATATATGTGATACACTCATTTATGTAATTATCCATGCATATATATTTTAAAAAGGGTATTTGTATGACTCCCATTAAACTATTTGCTATTGCAATATATTTTCTAGCATACTTTCTGGTGAAAACTGATCTTTCCTGATCTACATATTCATTCCCTAACCTTAGGTAATCAAACCCAAAATTTAATTCTAACCTGAAATTTATCCCTATACCTAAACTTAAATTTACAAAACTATACATAGAGTAATAAGAATGTGTATTTTGACTTTTATATTCATCAATGGTATATTTGCAAACATTTAATTGTATATTTACATATATACTATTCCACACATCCCCAAATTTTAAAAAATATATATTTATATGTCTCACATTGAACCATTACCTATTTCAAAACATACATACATTTTAATATATATTTTCACATGTAAATATATATGAATATTCATGTTTCATGATATTCAATCCTAATCCATTTTTGGAAACCAATCAAAAATTTAATGCTAATCTTAACAAAACCTAATTTCACATAAAAGTACATGTGATAATATGAATAATGATGTGTATTTTGATTGATATAGTCATTTATGTATTTGTATATATTATACTTTCAGGTATATAATTTATGAGTATATCCCTAAATTTAAAGATCATACTTAATAATTCACATTGAACCCTTCTCTATTTCAGAACTTTTGTTTATACGTTTTCATACATATTTTCATATGTACTTTCTTACTAATATTCAAAATTCCAGATATACATATTTTTTCTAAACCACTTAAAATTTATATCTCACTCTAACTTTACCTGTATATCTAAACCTAATTTTATATGAAAGTTTGTATAGTGATAAGAATATGTATATTCTTATACATCTATATATTTTGGGGTATAAAAATTTATTATACATAAAGAATATTACCACTAATGAATGCAGACAGGCTAGGACACAATGGTAGTGGATGGAAGATGGCTAGCACTGTGGAACAGGTTGATAGGTGGTTCAGAGCCTCATGCCACACTGATTGATGAGTCAGACAGAAGGGCCAAAGCAAATACAAGAGGACTTCAGGGCGTCAACCAACTGCTCTGTATGCCCAACTACCTTCCTTTTCTGATCTAGGGCTTCAAAAGATGGCACACCCAGAAACAAGAACTGACGCAAAGGGGCTCCCTAATGCAGCCCACCCTTGTCTCTGAAGTCACAGCAACACCTGTAAGCAATATGTTTAACTGGATGATTTCCATGAACTATGCATGGAGTTTCTAACCATCACAATTCAGTGAAGTACAAAATGTTAAGTTACAGGCTGTGGGAAAGAAGACAGCACCAATGGTGGCACCTTCCAATCCTGGTTTTTCTAAGGGTTAATGGGTGGGAGAGTCTTTTTTAAACAGAGTCCCTCATTTCAATGCACAGAAGAATTACTCTGATTGATATTAAATTGTATTGAAAACAAAATGGACTGAAAAGCAAAACTACTCTGTTGGGGTGGAGGTGGGAGGAAAAGAATGAGTCATTCAGAGCAGGAAGGAGGACTAGGAGAAGGTTCTGTGTCTGTGAATGACAAAGGGGGTCACTCATGCTGCCCCAGTTTTACTTTGGGTGGTCTCAGGAAGGTCCGATTTTTCTTCTCTTTCTTCCTCTTTTATTTGCTTGAAAGTTTCACCAGCTGACCACTCGACTATCTCAACTTTCCTCAAAGTTTTTCTGCCACTCTCTTTCTCATTTGACTTTTTCTTGAGTTTAAATCTCCACTTCCCTTTGTCATTTCCTTTTATGCATCTCTTTGGTTTCTCTCTCTTTTCTTTTAATTTCCAGCTCAGCAAAGAATTTCATGGTCTGTTTATTTACTGCTTGTTTGAACAACTCGGGATCATCTTCCTCTACATTTTCTTCCTTCTTTAATTGTTTTTTCCACTCTTTCACAGTGTGTTCCATGTATTCTTTTCCTGCCTGAATTACATCCAGGGCCCTCTTCTTTTGTTCCCCATCCAGTAGCAACTTGTAAGCTTTGTCCACCGTTTCAAAAGCCTTTTGTGCTCTAAGCATCATCTTGATTTTGTCAGGATGCACCAATATGGACAATTGCTGAAACCTCTTTTATTTCTTCATCTATCACTTCAGAGTCTATCTGAAGAACCTCAAATGGGTTCAAATTGAAATAAGAGGATCCAGGATAGGTCAATCTTTCAATCTGATTTGTGGATGTCAGAACTGAATCTCTCTTCTCTATTTGTTTCACCTCACTGTAGAAGGTCATAAAGGCTTCCTTTGTGCTGCCTCTGCAGGCCAAAGCCCCCCTGTCTCCTGAAGCTGCAATTTCCCCAGCCCAGCCACCACATGACCCCAAGAATATATATGTTGCTTGATTTACATAATCAATTGTTAAATGGTATACATGCATATGTATTTTTAGATTAATTTATATTATATATTTTGCAATTTTTAAAAAATTTTATATGACTCATATTATAAACTTTCCTCTGTCAGAAAGCATATGTTTATATGTTTTCAAACATATTTTCACATTTACAATCATGATATACATGTTAATTACTAACCCTAACCCTAACCCAACCCAAAATTGTATTCTAATTTTAACCCAACAGAAAATTGAATTCTAACCCTAACCTTCCCCAAAATCTATACCTAATTTTCCATAAAAGTGCTTATAATATGCATATTTATTTGCATTTTACTTATATTAAAATATCCAAGTTGTATTAGCTTATATTATTATATATTCATTTATAGGTTTTATATGACATCCCTAAATTTAAAAAAGTATTCCTATGACTCACGTTAAATCCCCTTGTTTTAGAACATATATGTTTATGTATGTTATTATACACAATTTCTGGCAAAAATTCTTCTGAATATTCTTGATTTCTCATATCCATATTCACTTCTAAACCCTAAAGATACACCAACCCCAATTTAATACCAACACTAATTATCCATAACTAACATATATTTACATAAAAGTATGTATAACTATATGAATATGTATGTGTATTTTGACTTACATATTCAGTTATCTATTGCATTCACAATTACATATTCATTATAGGATATATGCACACATACTAAACCCAATTGAAACTCACAGGATACTATTCCCTTTCAGGCATATATTTTATCATTTTTACACATATTTTAAAATGTACATACATATGAATATTCATGTTTCCTGATATACATATTTATTCCCTAAATCAACTTAAAATTTAATACTAACCTTAATCTTATTCCTCTACCTAAATTTAATATTACATAAAAGCATATATACAAATAGGAATATTTATGTGTATTTTATACTTCCTTATTCAATTTTCTTTCATATTTATTTATATAACATATCCAGGCATACCACAATTAAAAAAAAACTGTATACATATGACTCCCAGTATACACTTTGAGTTTCAGAACATGTATGTTTACATATGATTTTAGATATATTTTCACATGTACATTCTTAGGATTATTCATGTTACCCTATATACATATTCATTCCCTATGCTATTCAAAATTTAACACTAACTCTAATTTTTTGTTTGTTTTGGTACTGGCTACTAAACTCAGGGGTGCTCAACCACCAAACCACATCCTCAGGGTTATTTTGCTTTTTATTAAGAGAAAAACTCTCACTGAGTTGCTTAGTGCCTCTTTGTTGCTGAGGCTGGTTTTGAATTTTTGATCGTCCTGTCACAACCTCCAGAGCTGCTGGGGTTACAGGTGTGTGCCACTGCACCAGGCATTAAATTTTAAAACTAATTGAAAAGTCTACAAGTAAACCTAATTTTGTATAAAAACATGTACTCTAATGTGAATGTTTATGGATATTTTGACTTAAGTATTAAAAGATTAATGCCATATATGCCTATACAATATTATATATTCAGGTGAATTTTATATCCATGCACCCTCAACTTAAAAAATGTCTTTTATTTTGATTCTTATGAATATTCTTGTTTGTCAATATACATATTCTTTCCCTAAATCTAATCCTAACCCACCTCAACATAATACTAACCATACTATCCCTACAAGTAAAATTAATTTTACACAATAGCAAGTATATTCATATGAATATATATGTGTATTTTGACATGTATTCAATTATCAATAGTAAATTTACATATAGATAATTTTATATTCATACATGTGATATAGCAATGCTTTCCCTAATGAAAAATGTGTAAATGCATGGCTCATTTTATGCACTTGTTTTCATAACATATATGTATGTGCAATTTGTTTATATTCTCACACATACTTTCTTAGGGCTCTTCATATTTCTTGATATCCATACTCATTCCCTAAACCTAACCCAAACCAAACTGTAAATTTAATACTAACCCTAAATTTATACCATAACTAAACTGAATTTGCATAAAAATGTTTATAGAAATATGAATATTTGTGTGTACTTTGACTTCTATATTCAATATTTGATAGTATATTTGCATATATAGTATATATTCATATATGCAATTTATCCATGCATCCATATTTTTAAAAATGTATTTGTATGACTCACATTAAACCATTTGCTATTTCAATATATTTTCAAGCATACTTTGTGGTGAAAACTCAGCTTTCCTGATGTACATATTCATTCCCTAACCCTATCCCTCAGCCAACCTAAAATGTAATTCTAAACTGAAATTGACCCCATATATACATTTAAATTTTCATAACTGCACATATATAATAGGAAATGTTTTGATTTTACCTTCAATTTTCAATGGTATATTTCCATCTATTTAATGCATAATCACAGATATATTTATCCATGCATCCCACTTAAGAAAAATATGTATTTATATGTCTCACTTTGAACCATGAACTATTTCAAAACATATACATTTTCATACATATTTTCACATATAGATATTTATGAATATTCATGGTTCATGATATATCTTTTCAATCCTTATTCATATATGAAAACCAATCCAAAATCTATTAAGAATCCTAATGTGTAAATAACTAAACCTACTTCACATAAAAGCATATGTGATAATGGAAATAACGTGTATTTTGATTGATATGTTCAATTATAGATATTTGTATACATATTATACTTTCATGTATATAATTTATGAGTGTATCCCTAAAATTAAAAAGCATATCAATAAAATTCACACTAAACCCTTTTATATTTCCAAAGTTTGTTTATGTTTTCATGCATATTTTCACATGTACATTCTTACTAATATTCTTATTTACACATATACATATTAATTTGCTAAACAACTCAAAATTTATAACTCACTCTAACTTTACCCCTGTACCTAAACCTAATTTTATGTAAAAGTTTGTATAGTGATATGAATATATATGTTACTTATTTTAAGAAACTTTCCTGTATCAGAAAGCATATGTTCACATATGCTTTTAAACATATATTCACCCATACAATCTTATAAAAATTTACATTTACTGATACACATTTTAATTTCTAAGCCTCAGCCTAACCTGACCAAAAAATTTCTTCTAACCCTAACCCAATAGAAAATTGAAATCTAACCCTAACATTCACCAACATCTAAATCTGTTTTTAAATATAAGCACTTATACTAATATGCACATTTGTGTGCATTTTTACTTATACATTAAATATCAAAGGTTTGTTATCATATATTGTTATATATTACTTTATAGGTTATATAAAATATGCCTATATTATAAAAGGGTAATCATATGATTTATATTAACCTCCCTTTTGCAGAACATGTATGTTTATATATGTTATCATACACATTTTCATGCAAAAATAATTATGAATGTTCTTGTGTTTTTACCATATTCATTTTTTAACTCTAAAATTATCCCAATCCAAAATTTAATATGAACACTAATTATCCCTATAACCTCACATAATTTTACATAAAAGCATTTATGATAATATAAAAATTAATGTGTATTTTTACTAAAAAGTCACTTATCTATGATATTTTTGCATTCACATAATTACATATTCATTATATGATATGCACGCATCCCAAACCCAAATTAAATAACTGTATTCATATACCTCACAAGATACCATCCCCTAAGAATATGTATTTAAAGATATACACATTTTTACATGTAATACTTGTGAATATTCAAGTTTCCTGATATACATATTCATTTGCTACACCAACTTAAAAGTTAATGCTAACCTTAATCTTATTTCTATACCCATATCTTATTTTACATAAGATATTTATGTAAAATAAATATTTTTATTTATTTGATGGACAAATAAATAAATATTTATTTGTCCATCGCCTGCCTTTCACCTACCCATCACCCACCACTGGAATTTCACCTCCCAATTGTCCGACAGCTGCCAGCAAACTGATCCCAGACCTTCAGTGGAGCGCCAGTTGCCTGCTGTTGCCTGGCAGTTCACTGTTACAGTACCTGCAGGTTTGATTACACATGGCTGCCACTTGTTTGAGACAACAGCCAGGTCCTGTAGGACCCCTGGCTGGACTGACTGAGCCCTGTCTCCAGGATCCCTCAGCCCGATCGATCACTCCCTGTCTCTGGGGCCCTCACACTGACTGACTGTTTCCTGCTGCCAGGACCCCCAGACCAACTGACTGCATCCTATCACCAGGACCCCAGACCGACTGATTGCACCCGGCCTCCAGGAAACCGCAACCACACCAAACACACCCAACCTCCAGTACCCCTGCCTGACCAATGCACCATGCCTCCAGGACTTCCAGCAGACCATGTCCAAACCCTGAGCTGCAGCTCCCCATTTGCCAACACATTTGAAGCCAGAGCAGCCATCTTGGATAATCCTAGAAGCCGTAGCTTGGATCTTTAGGTGGGGCAAATTCCATCCTGAGATGCCTGCTGGAGACTTGAATCTCATTGTCAGGTACCTCTCTAGCATCAGGCTACTGAAGACTGGGAGGTTTGAATAATATATGACTGTTAAAGTGTAGATTTTCTTTCTTCTCCTTATTGAACAATTTTAAGTTTTTATTTCTTTACTTTTTTTGCTCTCTTTTCCTTTTGTTTACATGTTCCCTCAGAGTCTCTTTCTCACTTTTTGCATGCTAACATCCAATTTCTTCTGATTACACTCTCACCCTTTCTATTATCTAGAACTTCTGTATATTCTTTTCTTATCCCATTAACAGCTACATCCTACATCCCTCTGCATCCTCTTTGTCCTCCATTAAACTGCAGACCTTATTGCAATTCTGTTTGTTTTACTGAAGATAATATTTAAACTCATTCTCTTTATTATGACAATATTGTTATTGTCCTCATAAGGGCTATTTGGTCTAGGATTGCATAGTGTCTGAATTGAGCACTGCTAATATTGATCTCCCCTTAAAGAAAATGTTTTGGAAACCTATAGGGCCACTATAAGCCTATAGGAGGAAATCTGCAATACCCCAGATCTGCATTGCTAGAGGGGAAGATACATGAACAACACGAAAAAACAAGGGAAGAAAATGATCCAAACAAATCTAGACTCTGTATTAATAGAATCCAATGACAGTATGGTAGAATAAATGACAGAAAAGGACTTCAGATTATACCTGACTAAGATGATTTGAGAAGCAAAGAATGAGATAAGAGAGCAAATGCAGGCAATGAATGATAATACCAATAAGCAGTTGAAAGAGCAACTGCAGGAAGCAAAAGATCATTTCAAAGAGATAGAGATTCTCAAAAAAAAAAAGAAAAAAAAAAAAAAAAAAGAAAACCCAAACGGAAATCCTTAAAATGAAAGAAACAATAAACCAAATAACAAACTCAATGGAAAGCATCACCAAAAGACTAGACCATTTGGAAGACAGAACCTCAGACAGTGAAGACAAAATATTTAATGTTCAAAAAGTTGCCCAAATAGAGAAGATTGTAAGAAATCATGAACAGAATCTACAAGAACTGTGGGACATCATGAAAAGACCAAATTTAAGAATTATTGGGATTGAGGAAGGCACAGAGATACAAACCAAAGGAATGAACAACCTATTCGATGAAATAATATCAGAAAATTTCCCAAACCTGAAGAATGAAATGGAAAATCAAATACAAGAGGCTTACAGAACACCAAATGCACAAAATCACAAAAGATCCACACCAAGGCACTTTATAATGAAAATAAAGATAGGATATTGAAGGCCATGAGAGAAAAGCATCAGATTACATATAGGGGGATACCAATACAGATAGCAGCAGACTCCACAACCCAGACTCTAAAAGCTAGAAGGCCCTGGAACAACATATTTCAATCTCAGAAAGAACATGGTTGCCAACCAAGAATTCTATATCCAGCAAAACTAACCTTCAGATTTGAAGATGAAATAAAATCCTTCCATGATAAACAAGTTACAAATAGAAAGTCTGCACTACAGAATGTTCTCAACAAAATATCCCACAAGGAGAAAATGAAAAACAACAATAAAGGTCAGCAAATGAAGGAAGTACCTTAGAGAAAAACCACTCAAAGGAGAAACTAAGCCAACTTAAAAACCAAAAATAGGCCCAAATGAATGGGAATACAAATCATATCTCAATAATGACCCTGAATGTTAATGGTCTAAACTCATCAATCAAAAGACATAGACTGGCAAAATGGATTAAAAAGAAACACCCAACAATATGCTACCTGCAAGAGACTCATCTCATAGATAAAGACATCCACAGATTAAAGATGAAAGGATGGGAAAAAACCTACCACACACATGCACTCAGTAAAAAAGTGGGGGTTTCCATCCTTATATCAGATAAAGTGGACTTCAAGCCAAAGTTAGTCAGAAGGCATAAAGAAGGTCATTTCATGCTGCTTAATGGAACCATGTATCAGGAAGACATAATGATAGTAAATATTTATGCCCCAAACAATGGTGCATCGCTATACATCAAACAAATCCTTCTCAATTTCAGGAATCAAATAGAGCATTACACAATAATCCTGGGTGACTTTAACACACCACTGACACCACTAGATAGAACTTCCAATCAAAAACCAAACAAAGAAACCATAGAACTCAATAACACAATCAATAACCTAGACTGAATAGACATATATAGAATATTTCATCCAACAGCAAGCAGATTCACTTTCTTCTCAGCAGCACATGGAACCTTCTCAAAAATAGACCATATGTTATGCCACAAAGCAGCCCTTACAAAATGCAAAAAAATACTGCCTTATGTTCTATCATATCATAATGGACTGAGAGTAGAAATCAATGACAAAATAAGAAACAGAAATTACTCCAACACCTGCAGACTAAATAATATGCTATTGAATGAAACATGGATAACAGAAAACATCAGGGAGGAGATAAATATTTCTTAGAGGTCAATGAGAACAATGATACAACATATCAAAATCTCTGGGACACTATGAAAATGGTACTAAGAGGAAAATTCATTGCATGGAGTTCATCCCAGAAAAAAATGAAAAGTCAACAACTAAATGACCTAATATTACAGCTCAAAGGCCTAGAAAAAGAAGAATAGAATAAGAGCAAAAGTAGTAGAAGACAGGAAATAATTAAAATCAGAGCTGAAATCAATAAAATTGAAACAAAAGAAACAATTCAAAAAATTGACAAAACAAAAAGTTGGTTCTTTGAAAAAGTAAACAAAATAGACAAACTCTTAGGCACACTAACAAAGAGAAGGAGAGAGAAAACTCAAATTACTAAAATTCATGATGAAAAAGGAAATATCATGACAGACACCACTGAGATACAGAACATAATGAGAAGCTACTTTGAAAATCTGTATTCCAACAAAATAGAAACTACCAAAGACATCGACAAATTTCTAGAGACTCCCAAACTGAACCAGAAGGACATACACAATTTAAACAGGTGAATATCAAGCAATGAAATAGAAGAAGCCATTAAAAACCTACCATTCAAGAAAGGCCCAGGACCAGATGGATTTTCAGCCAAGTTCTACAAGACCTTCAAAGAAGAACTCATTCCAATACTTCTCAAAGTATTCCAGGAAATAGAAAAGGAGGGTACTCTACCAAACTCATTCTATGAAGATAATATCACCCTCCTACCCCAACCAGGAAAAGACACATCAAGGAAAGAAAATTTTAGACCAATATCCTTGATGAATATAGATGCAAAGATCCTTAACAAAATATTGGCAAACTGTATCCAAAAATATATTAAGAAAATCGTGCACCACGATCAAGTGGGTTTCATCCCTGGAATGCAAGGATAGTTTAACATCTGTAAATCAATAAATGTAATCCATCATGTCAATAGACTTAAGGATAAGAATCATATGGTTATTTCAATTGATGCAGTAAAAGTGTTAAACAAAATACAACACCCCTTCATGCTCAAAACACTAGAAAAAATAGGGCTAGTAGGAACATACTTGAACATTGTAAAGGTTATTTATGCTAAGCCCATGGCCAACATAATTCTAATGGATAATAACTGAAAGCATTTCCTTTAAAAATGGGAATAAGACAGGGATGTCCTCTTTCACCACTTCTATTCAACATTGTCCTCAAAACTCTTAAGTCAGAGCAATTAGACAGACTAAAGAAATTAAAGGGATACGAATAGATAAAGGGGAACTTAAGCTGTCACTATTTGCGGATGACATGATTCTCTATTTAGAGAATCCAAGAAACTCCTCCAGAAAACTTCTAGACCTCATCAATGAGTTCAGCAAAATAGCAGGCTATAAAATCAACCTGCATAAATCTAAAGCATTTTTATACACAAATGATGAAACATCTGAAAGGGGAATGAGGAAAACAACACCATTTGCAATAGTCTCAAAAAAAAAAAAATACTTGGGAATCAATCTAACCAAAGAGGTAAAAGATCTCTACAATGAAAACTAAAAAACATTGAAGAAAGAAATTGAGGAAGATCTTAGATGATGGAAAGATCTCCCATGTTTTTGTTAGGCAGAATTAATATTGTCAAAATGGCCATACTACCAAAAGTGCTACACAGGTTCAATGCAATTCCAATTAAAATCCCAATGATGTACCTTGCAGAAATAGAGCAAGCAATCATGAAATTCATCTGAAAGAATAAGAAACCCAGAATAGCTAAAGCAATCCTTAGCAGGAAGAATGAAACAGGGGGTATCCCAATACCAGAACTTCAACTATAGTACAAAGCAATAGGAACAAAAATGGCATGGTATTGGTACCAAAATAGACAGGTAGATCAATGGTACAGAATAGAGGACATGGACACAAACCCAAATAAATACAATTTTCTCATACAAGACAAAGGTGCCAAAAATATGCAATGGAGAAAAGATAGCCTCTTCAACCAATGGTGCTGGGAAAACTGGAAATCCATATGCAGCAGAATGAAACTAAACCCCTATCTCTCACCCTGCACAAAACTCAACTGTAAATGTATCATGGACCTCAGAATCAGACCAGAGACCCTGCATCTTATAGAAGAAAAAGTAGGTCCAAATCTTCAACTTGTTGACTTAGGATCAGACTTCCTTAACAGGACTCCCATAGCATAAGAAATAAAAGCAAGAATCAATAACTGGGATAGATTCAAATGAAAAAACTTTCTCTCAGCAAAGGAAACTATCAGCAATGTGAAGAGAGCCTACAGAGTGGGAGAAAATCTTTGTCACTCATATTTCAGATAGAGCACTAATTTCCTGAATATATAAAGAACTCAAAAAACTCTACACCAAGAATAGAAATAACCCAATCAACAAATGGGCTAAGGATATGAACAGATACTTCACAGAAGAAGATCTAGAAGCAATCAACAGATATATGAAAAAATGTTCAACATCCCTAGTAATAAGGGAAATGCAAATCAAAACTACCCTAAGATTCCATCTCACCCCAATTAGAATGGCAATTATCAAGAATACATGCAACAATAGGTGTTGGAGAGGATGTGGGGAGAAAGGTACACTCATACATTGCTGGTGGGGTTGCAAATTAGTGCAGCCACTCTGGAAAGCAGTGTGGTGATTCCTTAGAAAACTTGGAATGAATCCACCATTTGACCCAGTTATCCCACTCTTTGGCCTATACCCAAAGGACTTAAAATCAGCATACTACAGAGATACAGGCACATCAATGTTCATAGCTTCTCAATTCACAATAGCCAGATTGTGGAGCCAACATAGATGCCCCTCAATTTATGAATGGATAAAGATTCTGTGGTATATAAATATACAATGGAATATTACTCAGCCATAAAGAATAATAAAATTATGGCACTTGCAGGCAAATGGATGAAACTGGAGAATATCATGCTAAGTGAGATAAGCCAATCTCAAAAAAACCAAAGGATGGATGATTTCGCTGATAAGCGGATGATGAAACATAATGGGGGTTGGGAGGGGGACAAGAATGGAGGAAGGAGGGACTGTACAGAGGGGAAGGCGGGGTGGGAGGGTTGGGGGGAGGAAAAAATAACAATGAATCAAACACCATTATCCTATATAAATGTATGATTACCCGAATGGTATGCCTTTACTCCATGTACAAAGAGAAACAACATGTATCCCATTTGTTTACAATAAAAATAAATTTTAAAAATTGCATACTAATAGGAATATTTATGTGTACTTTTACTTTTTTATTGTTATCAATTGTATATTTATATATATATTCTCTTTCATATTTATATCTATAACATAAGCAGACATTCTACAATTTTTAAAAAAGTGTATACATATAACTCTCATCATTATACAGTATAGAGTTCAGGTGACAGAACACATATGTTTACTTGTTTTGAGATATTTTTACATGTATCTTCTTATGATTATTCATTACCTTATAAATATGTCCATTTCCTGTACAACACAAAATTTATCACTAGCTGCAATTTTTTGTTTGTTTGTTTGTTTTTTTAGTACTGGGGATTAAACTCAAGAGTGCCCAACCACTGAGCAATATCCTGTATCAGAAAACATATCCTGTATCAAAAACATATGTTCATATATGTATAAAGCATGTATAATAATATAAATATTTATGTGTACTTTAACTAACATTCAGTTATCTATGGTATATTTGCATTCACAATTACATATTCATTATATGATATATGCACACATCCCATCTCCAATTTGAAAAACAATCTCTATTGATAAAACTCACAGGATACCATTCCCTGTTTCAAAGCATGTATTTTAACATTTTTACACATATTTTCACATGTAAATACTTATGCATATATATGTTTCCTGATATACATATTCTTTTGCTAAATCAACTTAAAATTTAATACTAAACAATCTTATTCCTTTATCTAGATCTAAAATTACATAAAAACATGTATATAAATAAGAATATTTATATATATTCAATTATCAATGGTATATTCACATACATACTCTTTCATTTTTATTTATGGAACATAACCAGGCATAACACAATTTTTTTTTATTTATTTATTTTTTTTACGTTTACATAGGGTAATGATGTTTATTATATTTTTCCCCTCCCCCCCCACCCCTCCCACCCCTCCCACCCCTCCCACCCCTCTTTTCCCTCTACACAGTCCTTCTTTCCTTCATTCTTACTGCTCTCCTTAGCCTAACTCTAAACCTAACCCTAAACCTAATGCTAGCCCCTCCCACCCCCCATTATATGTCCTCATCCGCTTATCAGCGAGATCATTTGTCCTTTAGTTTTTTGAGATTGGCTTATATCACTTAGCATGATATTCTCCAATTTCGACCATTTGCCTACAAATGCCATAATTTTATCATTCTTCATTGCGGAGTAATATTCCATTGTATAAATATGCCACAGTTTCTTTATCCATTCATCAACTGAAGGGCATCTAGGTTGGTTCCACAATCTGGCTATGGTGAATTGAGCAGCAATGAACATTGATGTGGCTGTATCTCTGTAGTATGCTGATTTTAAGTCCTTTGGGTATAGGCCAAGGAGTGGGATAGCTGGGTCAAATGGTGTTTCCATTCCAAGCTTTCTGAGGAATCTCCACACTGCTTTCCAGAGTGGTTGCACTAATTTGCAACCCCACCAGCAATGTATGAGTGTTCCTTTTTCACCACATCCTCGCCAACACCTATTGTTGCTTGTATTCTTGATAATCGCCATTCTAATTGGGGTGAGATGAAATCTTAGGGTGGTTTTGATTTGCATTTCCCTTATTACTAGGGATGTTGAACATTTTTTCATATATCTGGTGATTACTTGTACATCTTCTTCTGTGAAGTGTCTGTTCATTTCCTTAGCCCATTTGTTGATTGGATTATTTGTATTCTTCGTGTAGAGTTTTTTGAGTTCTTTATAGATTCTGGAAATTAGCGCTCTATCTGAGGTATGGTTGGCAAAGATATTCTCCCACTCTGTAGGCTCTCTCTTCACATTTCTGATAGTTTCCTTTGCTGAGAGAAAGCTTTTAGTTTGAATCTATCCCAGTTGTTTATTCTTGCTTTTATTTCTTGTGCTATGGGAGTCCTGTTAAGGAAATCTGATCCTGAGCCAACAAGTTGAAGATTTGGACCTACTTTTTCTTCTATAAGATGCAGGGTCTCTGGTCTGATTCCGAGGTCCTTGATCCATTTTGAGTTGAGTTTTGTGTAGGGTGAGAGATAGGGGTTTAGTTTCATTCTATTGCATATAGTTTTCCAGTTTTCCCAGCACCATTGGTTGAAGAGGCTATCTTTTCTCCATTGCATATTGTTGGAACCTTTGTCTAGTATGAGAAAATTGTATTTATTTGGGTTTGTGTCCATGTCCTCTATTCTGTACCATTGATCACCTGTCTATTTTGGTACCAATACCATGCCGTTTTTGTTACTATTGCTTTGTAGTAGAGTTGAAGATCTGGTATTGCAATACCCCCTGCTTCGCTCTTGCTACTGAGGATTGCTTTAGCTATTCTAGGTTTTTTATTCTTCCAGATGAATTTCATAATTGCTTGCTCTATTTCTGCGAGGTACATCATTGGGATTTTAATTGGAATTGCATTGAATCTGTATAGAACTTTAGGTAGTATAGCCATTTTGACGATATTAATTCTGCCTATCCAGGAACATGGGAGATCTTTCCATCTTCTAAGGTTTTCTTGAATTTCTTTCTTTAGTGTTCTGTAGTTCTCATTGTAGAGGTCTTTCACCTCTTTTTGAGATTGATTCCCAAGTATTTTATTTTTTTCGATGCTATTGTGAATGGAGTAGTTTTCCTAATTTCTCTTTCTGAAGATTCATCACTTATGTATAAAAATGCATTGGATTTATGAGCATTGATCTTGTAACCTGCTACTTTACTGAATTCACTTATGAGTTCTAAAAGTTTTCTGGTGGAATTTCCAGGTTCCTCTAAATATATAATCATGTCATCAGCGAACAGGGATAGTTTGAGTTCTTCTTTTCCTATTCGTATCCCTTTAATTTCTTTGGTTTGTCTGATTGCTCTGGCTAGAGTCTCAAGGACGATGTTGAATAGAAGCGGTGAAAGAGGGCATCCCTGCCTTGTTCCAGTTTTTAGGGGGAACGCTTTCAGTTTTTCACCATTTAGAATGATATTAGCCATGGGCTTAGCGTAGATGGCCTTTATAATGTTTAGCAATGTTCCCATTACCCCAATTTTTTCTAGTGTTTTGAGCATGAAGGGATGCTGTATTTTATCAAATGCTTTTTCTGCATCTATTGAAATAATCATGTGATTCTTAACTTTAAGTCTGTTGATATGGTGAATGACATTTATTGATTTCCGAATGTTGAACCAACCTTGCATCCCTGGGATAAAACCCACTTGATCGTGGTGCACTATCTTTTTAATATATATTTGTATGCGATTTGCTAAAATTTTGTTGAGAATTTTTGCATCGATGTTCATTAAGGATATTGGTCTGAAATTTTCTTTCCTTGATGTGTCTCTGTCTGGTTTAGGTATCAGGGTGATATTGGCTTCATAGAACGAGTTTGGTAGGGTTCCCTCCTCTTCTATTTCATGGAATAGTTTGAGGAGTATTGGAATGAGCTCTTCTTTAAAGGTTTTATAGAACTCGGCTGAGAACCCATCTGGTCCTGGACTTTTCTTTGTTGGTAGGCTTTTGATGACCTCTTCTATTTCATTGCTTGAAATTGGTTTATTTAAGTTGTGTATGTCCTCCTCGTTCAGTTTAGGTAGTTCATATGTCTCTAGAAATTTGTTGATGTCTTCAAGGTTTTCTGTTTTGTTGGAGTATAGATTTTCGAAATAGTTTCTAATTATGTTTTGTATTTCACTCGTGTCTGTTGTGATGTTTCCTTGTTCATTCCGAATTTTAGTAATTTGAGTTTTCTCCCTCTTTCTCTTTGTTAGTGTGGCTAAGGGTTTATCAATTTTATTTATTTTTTCAAAGAAACAACTATTTATTTTATTAATTTTTCCGATTGTTTCTTTTGTTTCGATTTCGTTGATTTCGGCTCTGATTTTAACTATTTCCTGTCTTCTACTACTTTTGGTATTGGTCTGCTCTTCTTTTTCTAGTGCTTTGAGCTGTAGTGTTAACTCGTTTATTTGTTGATTTCTACTTCTTTTTTTGAATGCACCCCATGAAATAAATCTTCCTCTAAGTACTGCTTTCATAGTGTCCCAGAGATTTTGATATGATGTGTCTTTGTTCTCGTTTACTTCTAAGAATTTTTTTATTTCCCTCCTGATGTCTTCTGTTATCCATTCATCATATAATAGTGTATTATTTAGTCTCCAGGTATTGGAGAAGTTTCTGTTTTTTATTCTGTCATTTATTTCTAATTTCAATCCATTATGATCTGATAGAGTACAAGGTAGTATCTCTATCTTCTTGTATTTACTAACAGTAGCTTTGTGGCATAAAATATGGTCTATTTTAGAGAAGGATCCATGTGCTGCTGAGAAGAAAGTGTATTCATTCTTTGTTGGATGGTATATTCTATATATGTCCGTTAAGTCTAAATTGCTGATTGTGTTGTTGAGATCTATAGTTTCTTTATTCAATTTTTGTTTGGACGATCTATCCAGTGGTGAGAGAGGTGTGTTAAAATCGCCTAGTATTATTGTGTTGTGGTCTATTTGATTTCTGGAATTGAGAAGGATTTGTTTGACGTACGTGGATGAGCCAATGTTCGGGGCATAGATATTTATGATTGTTATGTCTTGCTGATTTATGCTTCCCTTAAGCAGCATGTAATGTCCTTCTTTATCCCTTCTGACTAGTTTTGGTTTGAAGTCCACATTATCTGAGATGAGGATGGATACTCCAGCTTTTTTGCTGTGTCCGTGTGCATGGTATGTTTTTCCCCATCCTTTCACCTTTAGTCTATGGGTGTCTCTTTCTATGAGATGTGTCTCTTGCAGGCAGCATATTGTTGGATTTTTCTTTTTAATCCAATCTGCCAGTCTGTGTCTTTTGATTGATGAATTCAGGCCATTAACATTCAGGGTTATTATTGTGATATGATTTGTATTCCCAGTCAATTGACTCATATTTGTTTTTGACATGATTTGGTTTCTCCTTTATTTGGCTATTCCTTTAGGCTAGCGCCTCCTGTTGCTGATTTGCATCGTTGTTTTTCATCTCTTCCTCATGGAATATTTTGCTGAGAATGTTCTGTAATGCTGGCTTTCTTTTTGTAAATTCCTTTAGCTTTTGTTTATCATGGAAGGATCTTATTTCATCGTCAAATTTGAAGGTAAGTTTTGCTGGGTATAAGATTCTTGGTTGGCATCCATTTTCTTTCAGGGCTTGGTATATGTTGTTCCAGGCCCTTCTAGCTTTTAGGGTCTGGATTGAAAAATCTTCTGATATTCTTATTGGTTTCCCTCTGAATGTAATTTGATTCTTTTCTCTCGCGGCCTTTAAAATTCTGTCTTTATTTTGTATGTTAGGTATTTTCATAATAATGTGCCTTGGTGTGGGTCTGTTGTAATTGTGTATGTTTGGAGTTCTATAAGCCTCTTGTACTTGGTTTTCCATTTCGTTCTTCAGATTTGGGAAATTTTCTGTTATTATTTCATTGAATAGATTGTTCATTCCTTTGGTTTGTTTCTCTAAGCCTTCCTCAATCCCAATAATTCTCAAATTTGGCCTTTTCATGATATCCCATAGTTCTTGGAGATTCTGTTCATGATTTCTTACCATCTTCTCTGTTTGTTCCACTTTGTTTTCAAGGTTAAATATTTTGTCTTCAATGTCTGAGGTTCTGTCTTCCAGGTGTTCTATCCTATTGGTTATGCTTTCTATGGAGTTTTTAACTTGGTTTATTGTTTCCTTCATTTCAAGGATTTCAGTTTGGTTTTTTTTTCAGTATCTCTAACTCTTTATTGAAATGATCTCTTGCTTCCCGTATTTGGTCTTTTAACTGTTGATTGGTGCGATCATTTAATGCCTGCATTTGCTCTTTCATCTCCTCCTTCAATGCCTGCATTTGCTCTTTCATCTCCTCATTAGCTTCCCTGATCGTTTTAATTACGTACATTCTGAACTCCCTTTCTGACATTTCTTCTGCTCTGCTGTCATTGGGTTTTATTGATGTAGTATCTAGGTTTGTTTGGGACATTTTCTTCCCTTGTTTTCTCATAATGGTCAGTTGTCAGTGGGACCCTGAGATATTGCAGTTTTTCACTATTGGCTTATAGTGTCCCAGTAGATTTCCAGTGTATCACCTCCCAGCCTTCAGTAGCCTGATGTCTTGGAGGAATCTGATAAAGCAGCTCATTCAAAGAATACTGCCCCTAGCCCCCTACTGGTTCCACGTTTTGGAACTGGCTCTGTGCGGAAATGCTCTCACTGTGGGCCTGCACCGTGCAGCTGGCCGTGTGGGAAGAGCCCACTGCCGGAGTGTGGAAGACTACCTTGGGAAGACTCAAGCTGCCCTGCCCGGCTCTGCTAAGCCACCTCTATCTGGGCCTGCCACCCGGGCTGAGCTTTACCCAGTGGGCAGACTCACCCGTGGCTCCACTTCAGTCCGAGTCTCTCAATGCCTCCCCTTCTTAACTCCTGGGTTCTGGAGCGACCGGGGGTGCAGTCTCCCTCTAGGCCGCCATCTTGGATCGCCCCGTGAAGAGAGCCCGCAGCCGGAGTGGGCAGAGCCGCCTGAAGAGGTCTCCGGCTGCCCTGTCCTTATCCCTGAGGCTGATTGCAGATCGAGGCTCTCCGCTGGTTCTTTGCAGGAGTACACTGCACTGCAGCGGCTCCGGGACTCGGAGCGTGCTCTGTTCAGACAGGCTCTCACTAGCGGGCCAGTTCCGTTCCGAGAACCTGGAGAAGCTGGCTGTGTGGGCGGGGCCCACCGCCGGAGTGCGCAGGACTGCCTGTGGATGACTCTAGCTGCCCTGCCCGGCTCCGATAAGCCACCTCTATCTGGGCCTGCCACCCGGGCCGAGCTTTACCCAGTGGGCAGACTCACCCGTGGCTCCACTTCAGTCCGAGTCTCTCAATGCCTCCCCTTCTTAACTCCTGGGTTCTGGAGCGACCGGGGGTGCAGTCTCCCTCTAGGCCGCCATCTTGGATCGCCCCCCATAACACAATTTTTAAAAGTATATACATATGACTCTCAGTATACACTTCAAGTTTCAGAACATATGTATTTACATGTGGTTTTAGTCTTATTTTCTCATGTACCTTCTTATGATTGTTCATGATACCCTATATATATTTTCATTACATTTTCAACTCAAAATTTAATACTACCTGTTATTTTATGTTGTTGTGTTGTTGGTGTTTTGGTACTAGGGATTAAACTCAGGCATGCTCAACCACTGAACTACATCCTCATGCTATTTTGCTCTTTATTTAGAGACTGAGTCTCACCGAGTTTCTTAGTGCCACACTGTTGCAGAGGCTGACTTTGAGTTCTTCATCTTCCTGCCTCAGCCTTTGGAGTTGTGGGGATTAAAGGTGTGTACCACTGCACCTGGCATCAAATTTTAACACTATCTATAATTTCCACACTATAATTAAACCTACTTTTACATAAAAGCATGTATGCTAAAGTGAATGTTTATGGTTATTTTGACTTAAATATTAAATGATCAATGTCCTTTTACCATATCTAATATTATATATTCAGGTATATGCTATATCCTTGCAGCAGCTTAAGAAAATACCTTTTATTATGATTTTTATGAATTTACATGTTTGTCAATATATGTATTTATTTCCTAAATCTAATCCTAAAAAAAACCCAACATTTAATACTAACATTATCCCTATAACTAAATCTGATTTTACATAAATCCTGTGTAGTAATATTCATATGTATGCATGTTTTGACATATATCCAATTATCATTATTATATTTGCATATATATTATTTTATATTTATATATACAATATATCCATGCATTCCCTAATGAAAAATATGTAAATGCACAACTTACCTTATGTCTTTGCTTTTTCCACAACATATGTGTACATGCGATTTGTTTATATTTTCACACATACTTTCCTTTCCTTTGACTCTTCACATTTCGTGATATACATATTCATTCCCTAAACCTAATTTTAACCCAACTGAAAATTTAATGCTAAACCAAACATTATCCCTAAACCACAACCGAAATTTTTAAAAAGCCTATGTATTCACATGTTAATTATCTGCATTTTAATATATATTCAAATATCCATGGTACATTTGCATATATTTTAGTATATATTTAGTTATATGATATATCCTTGCATCCACACAGGAAATAAAATGTGTTCGTGTGACAAACAATATATCCATCCTTGTCCAGAACCTGTATCATTATATAGGTTTTCATACCTATTTTATTAGGTACATTCTTATGAATAGCTGTGTTTCATGATATATATTTTCAGTTCCTGATCCTAACCTTAAAACAATGCAGAATTTAATACTTACCCTAACCTTACTATGATACCTAAAGCAAATTTTACATACAAGCATATATAGTGATATGTGTAATGATCTGTATATTGATTTATATATCAAATTATCAATGATGTATTTTCATATATATTATTACATAATTCATATGCTATATCCATGCATCCCAAGTTTAAAAATATGTACTTGTATTACTCACATTATTCCCATTCCTCTCTCAGATATACATATATATATGTACTTTCATATATTTTCATGCATATAGTCTTGAGTATTCTTGTTTCTCAAAACATATAATCATTCTCATACTAGACAAAGGTTCCAACAATATGCAATGGAGAAAAGATAGCCTCTTCAACAAATGGTGCTGGGAGAATTGGAAATCCATATGCAACAGAATGAAACTAAACCCATATCTCTCACCATGCACGAAACTAAACTCAAAATGGATTAAGGATCTCGGAATCAGACCAGAGACCTTGCATCTTATAGAAGAAAAAGTAGGTCCAGAGCTTCAACATGTTGGCTTAGGACCAGACTTCCTCAACAGGACTCCCATAGCACAAGAAATAAAAGCAAGAATTAATAACTGGGATAGATTCAAACTAAAAAGCTTTCTCTCAGCAAAGGAAACTATCAGCAATGCAAAGAAAGAGCCTACAGAGTGGGAGAAAATCTTTGCCAATCATACTTCAGATAGAGCGCTAATCTCCAGAATCTATAAAGAACTCAAAAAACTCTACACCAAGAATGTAAATAATCCAATCGACAAATGGGCTAAGGAAATGAATAGACACTTCACAGAAGAAGATATACAAGCAATCAACAAACATATGGAAAAATGTTCAACATCTCTAGTAATAAGAGAAATGCAAATCAAAACCACCCTAAGATTCCATCTCACCCCAATCAGAATGGCAATTATCAAGAATACAACCAACAATTGGTGTTGGCGAGGATGTGGGGAGAAAGGTACACTCTTACATTGCTGGTGGGGCTGCAAATTAGTGCAGCCACTCTGGAAAGCAGTGTGGAGATTCCTTAGAAAACTTGGAATGGAAACACCATTTGACCCAGCTATCCCACTCCTTGGCCTATACCCAAAGGACTTAAAATCAGCATATTACAGAGATACAGCCACATCAATGTTCATAGCTGCTCAGTTCACAATAGCCAGATTGTGGAACCAACCTAGATGTCCTTCAATTGATGAATGGATAAAGAAAATGTGGTATATATACAATGGAATATTACTCAGCCATAAAGAACGATAAAATTATGGCATTTGCAGGCAAATGGATGAAACTGGAGAATATCATGCTAAGTGAGATAAGCCAATCTCAAAAAACCAAAGGAAGAATGATATCGCTAATAAGTGGATGATGACACATAATGGGGGGTGGGAAGGGTTAGTGTTGGGGTTGGAGTTGGGTTTAGGGAGGGGGGCAGGAATGGAGGAAGGAAGGACTGTATAGATGGAGGGGAAGGGTGGGAGGGGAGGGGGGGAAGGGAAAAAATGGCAGAATGAATCAAACAACATTACTCTATGTAGATTTATGATTACACAAATGGTATGCCTTTACGCCATGTACAGACAGAGAAACAACATGTATCCCATTTGTTTACAATTTTATAAGAAAAAAAAAAAAGAAAAAAAAAAAAAAACATATAATCATACACTAACAATAACTATAACCTAACTAAAATATCTCTAAACTTACCCCATAGTCAACAATAATTTACATAAAATCATGTAGAGTACATTCATTTTGACATATATTTTCAATTATCCATAACATATTTGCATACATATTAATATATTCATTTATTTGATATATTCATGCATTCTGATTTTAAAAGTAGTGCACACATTGCTCACATTATACTCTTTCCTATTTCAGAACATATAATTTATATGTTTCATTCATATTTTCACATGTACAATCTTATATTCATGTTTCTTGATGTACTTATTCATTCTATAACAATAACTCTAGATCAAAAACAAAATATAATACTAACCTTAACGTTAACCCATTACATAAACAGAAGTGCCTTGACACTTCTGAATGTCATCTAGAGAGAACCTTTCAAGAATGCACTCACACTTAAGGAACACATGGCATTTCTTGCTAGTGAACTCTGCATATTGGCTCTGAACTGCTTTCAGTTGTGATTGCTGAGAAGAGCTAGCAAAAGCAGAAGGGAAGCACATTTCTGAAGCAGCTTCACGTTGCAAGAACTCAGTTCTCACTGTGAATATTATGGTTTCTCCTTGGAAGAACAAGCAAGAAGCTTTGCTTCTTTTCAGAGAAACCTCTGTGTCATTGGTAAATGCCAGTTCATTGCAAGTGAAATCAAGCAATGCTACGGGTTTCCTGAGAAAAATTTCCTGTTAGACTTCATAAGGGTTTGGAGAATTGACTACATAATGTACAAGATTCTGCCTCATCTTTGAAACAGGTAGGTACAAGTTCTCCTTATGAAACATTCTGTTCCCATTTTAAATTCATGAAAAAATATGAAATTTCATATTCACAAAATTTTCTGAGAAAAATCAGCACACACAGAAGTACAGTGTCTAAAGAAGTTTCACTAGCACTTCCAACTGGAAGAGAGTGAATTTCAAGATAGCAACCAAACTTCAGCAGCACACTCCTCTTCTTCCTAGGAGACTCCATATATGGGTTCTGAACTGTGTTCTGAACGTGCTGGCTGAGAAGGCATAGGAAGAGCTGAACTGAAGTACTCTGTGCAAGCAGCTTCAACTTACAGGAACTCAGTTCTCAGGGAACACATTGGGGATTGGTTGAACTCGAAGGAAGTAGTACCACTTTGAAGTGTGTGCAGGTAAGGTTTAAGATTGAAAACATCTGAATTATTGATAAGTGGCAGTCCTTTGCAAGCAGGATTTGGTAGTTCTGGGAGTTTTATGAGAAAGTTTTACAGTTTGATTTCAATTCAACTTTGGGAAATTGTCTATCTTTGCAATACCAGTTTCATCCTCTCTTGGGGCACCTAGGTACGAGTGATCCCTCAGAACCTATATATTCTTCTTCAAAATGCTGAAGAAAATCAGCTCAGAGAATTGTGTTTATTACATAGAAGAACATCCAAATTCATCAGTGAGGCTGTTTCAAGAGTGCACTCACTATACAGTAGCACATTCCAATTTTTCCTAGAAGACTTTATATTGGGTTTGAACTGTGTTTTGAATGACATTGCTGAAAAAGACTAGGAACTGAAAGAGATTTTGCAAGCAACTTTGGCATTGGGGTTAGTTGTGGTCAAACCAGAATAAAACATTACCACTTTTCATAGCTTGCAGGCAAGTTTTCACTTTTGAATCATATGTGCCTGCAGAGAGCCCTAGGATGGCGGCTGGCGTTGGGCCAAGAGGTGGTGCATAATTAGTGTTAACACAGCATGATCTACTTTTGCCTGATTAATGTCTCCTCTGCGCTAGTGATCAACAGATGTTCCTCATTCTTAATTGGTACCGTGGCACATGTTCCAACTGTGCTACTCAATCCTAAGCTGATTGGCTGCCTTAGGGGATATAAGATATTCTCTTCACCTGGGAGAAGATGGCAGAACACAGATTGCAGATGGCAGAATATGGGGGTTGCCGGTCACAGATCGCAGAATGAAGGATCGTAGAACGCGGGATGAAGAAGACAACTCTAGGTTGTAGGTCACAGGACACACCACTAAGAAGCACCTCTGATAGCACGCACCTCTAGAATGCACCTTTAGGATGCAGGATGCAGGATGCACCTCTAAGAAGAAGCAGTAGACCTTTGATAAGCGTAGCCTCTCTGAAAGAGTAGCATCTCTAAAATTAAGCAAAGTCTCTTTTCCTCTAAGCAAAGTCTCTTTTCCTCTAAGCAAAGACTCTCTTCCTCTAAGCAAAGTCTCTCTTCCTGATAAGTAAAGTTTTTCTTCCTCTCAAAGCCTTTCTTCCTCTAAAACTAAAAGTAAGCAAAGCCTCACTTCCTCTATAAACTAGTGAACAAGCAAATAAGCAAGGAAGTAGCTCAGATAAAGTAACAGAAGTAGTTCAATTCCAGTCCACCTCCAATAAATTTCCACAAGATTGTTGCTGTGAGCAGCAACAGGAACTCACACAAGAGATTTTAATAAGCAAATGAACAGAGTGTCTGCATTAAGGGTGAAAGAGAAATAAAGAACACTAATAGCCAGGGAACTACCCTTAAGTAGTGGAAGCCCACAGGCTAATTGGACCAATAATTGACAAGGAAGTTAACAATTTAGATTGTAAAGTGGTTTGTGGGAAGGGGGCAGAATCATGGGAAAAATGGATGCAACTTTGTTTCTTTCCTTCCCCCATTTTTGTTTTTGTAAGAAGATATGGGTAACGATCCATCTTCAGTGACTGCTTCCTCTTGGACATGGGCATAAAACTGATTCAGGGGAGGAAGATGTCATTGCAGTAGGCAGGGATTTGGGATGGAATAGTTCCCCTAGGGCATGCACTTTTAGCCAAGTTCCAATCCATCATTTATAATATCCTGATAGTCCTGCAATAGAAGCTGGACAGATAGTTAGGAAAATGACAGGAGAAATGGCAGGTGAGGCAAGAATATAGCTGGCAATCCATTCCTCATGGCTGGGTGTAATTGTCTGGTGCCTTGGTGTTCTGTTTGTCAGCCTCTGGAATGGGAAGAAGGATAGAGGGCTTAATGACCTTCAGACTGAAGTGGAGAGGTCCCACTGAGGTGTCCAAGTATTTGTTGGAGGAAGTCTGAGGGTTAGAAGCTGGAAAGGAGTTTGTGGATTGAGAGTAGACCTTAACCCAAGAAATGTGTAGCCATCCCAGTAAACCTTGCACCTTGACAACTGTTGGCATAGCCGGGATCATCATATGGGGTCCATACCATTTAGCAGATAGAGAGACTGTGGCCTCCTGAGAAGGAGATACATGAACTTGGCCGCCTATTTCAAGAAGTTGAGCCAGGAGGGAAGACAAGGGTCTGGGCAGGGAGGAGTCAGGGTAACCCCATAGGAATGCCTGAATGTGGTTTAGAAAAGGAATGAATATGAGAAGGAAGAGGTGAAGGAAGGGGCGAAATCCCTGGGGAAACAGTGGGATGACTGTGCTTCAGATCAAAAGGGGAAATATTGGCAGTTTTCTTTGGTAGCAAGTAAAGACACAGTAGAGCAAGAGGCAGGAGTTTAACCCAATTATGGTGAAGTTCTAAAGAAAGTTTGGTTAAGGCATTTTTAAGAGTTTGGTTTATTCATTCTACTTTACCTGATGACTTTGGGTGACAGGGAATATGTAAATGCCAAGGGACTCCAAGGGTTTGGCAAGTTGTTGAGAAACTTGGGAGTTGAATTCAGTTATCTGACCGGAAGGAGATATGCACTCCAAAGTGAGGAATGAGTTCATGAAGGATGAAATTAGAGAGTTAGTGCCCTTTTGTTGGAAGTATGAAATGCTTTAACACATCCCAAGAAGGTGTCTACCATAACCAAAAGGTATTTAGATTTTCTTACTGTTGGCATGTGAGTGAAGTCAAGTTGCCAGTCTATTCCTAGAATGGCACCACAGGCCTGGTGAGTCAGAAAAGTAGGAGTCTGACAGTTATAGGATTGGTTTGTAGGCAAACTTCACATATGGAGGACAGTTCTTTCAGAAATGAGATGTCAGAGGAGAATAGTTGCAAATGAGTGTTAACATATTGTGAGAGCAAAGAAAGGTTGGGGTGGAATAGACAGTGGTAAGAAAGTGTCTCCCTGTCAAATCCCTTCATGGAGAAAAGCGCTCCCATCAGTGATCCATATGAAAGTAGAGTTATGTAAGGCCCACTCCTGAACATTGGAGGGCCAGGGAATTAACTCTTCCAGAATTTCAAGGCAGCTATGGGTTGCTGCAGCATGTGTGTTAGAAGGCAGGGGTAGGAGGGTAATTGAGTTTAAAGGAGGGGAGATCTTAAAGAAAATGGAAAAGTCCTCAAAAAGATCAGTTTGCAAAACTAACACCCAACAGGGCAGTAGAATTTGCAGCCCCTTATAAGTAAGAAGACCAGACAAATGATGAGGTGACAGCACTTCAATGGGAACCCAAAGGAAAGTTTTGTTTTGTTTTGTTTTGTTTTTTTATTCCTGGGTTAAGACAATACCCTAAGACATGGTACCCAGCTTCTTATGGTGGGGTCTAACTTTTTTGATAGGTTTGCCACTGGGTCAAAGGTAGAACCAAATATATGTTCTAAAGACCCCCAGAGTGAACCCACTTTTCTCAGAGACAAACAGGTAGAATGACCTGGTATTGTCAGGGAGGTGTAGGGTTGGAGTTTGAAGAAGAACTTTCCTTAGGATCTGAAAAGGGGCTTCCACTGGGTTGAGGAAAGTTTTAGTGGGAGTGTCCTTTGAAGCCTCATACAAGGGGGCCAACAGGATAAAAAAATTTGGGATCCAGGATTATAAATATCCTGCTAGCCCTAAAAAGGAAAGGATTCCTTCCTTGGTAGCTGGAGTGGGCATGTTCTGCAACAATGCTTTTCTCTGTACAATGATGGCCTTAAATCCAGGTGAGAGGCTGACTCCTAAGTAAATAACCTGAGATTGGGAAAGTTGTACCTTTGCTGGAGAGACCCTCTATCAGTCAGAAAATTTAGAGACTTAATTGTCTCCTTGAGGGTCCTTGAGAGAGGGACTACATAGAAGAAGATCATCAGCATATTGTAAGAGAGAAGAGGAAATGAAAGTAAGAGAGGTAAGTTTATGAGACAGTGTTTGGTCAAAGAGGTGAGGCCTGTCTAGAAATCCCTGTGGGAGAACTGTCCAGGTCAGTTGAGAAGAAACTTGAGAAAGAGGGTCAGTCCAGGTGAAAGCAAAGAGATCCTGTGAGTCAGAATGAAGAAGAACAGTTAAAATTGTGTCCTTCAAATCCAACACAGAGAAGTATGTGGTGGAAGATGGGATAGAGGATAGCAAGGTGTAGGGATTGGGCACAATGGGGAAGATGAGGACAACTACCCAGTTGATGATGCAGAGATCTTGGACAAAATGGTAAGATCCATAAGGCTTTTTAACAACCAGGTTGGGAGTGTTATAAGGTGAGTTGTCAGGGTGCAGGAAGCCTTTCTGCTCAAATCCTGGATAACTGGTTGAAGCCTTAAGAGACTCCTTTGGTAAAGGGATATTGGACCTGGGCAGAGTAGGATTGTTGGGAGAAATCCTAGTTCTTGGCTGGAAGCAGTGAATGTCTCAAGTGTGTAAGGAAAACTTGCAGGGAGGAGCATTCCACTTCTCCTACCTGGGAACGTAAACAACTGCCCCAAGTTGACAGTGTTACCAAGGGAACCCACAGAGGAACCTGGTCATCTGACCCCCATGGTACATTGTGATTGGGCAAGAAACCTATAAAATGTATGACTGTTCACACAATAAACGAATTTGCAGGCTGATCACCACAAGCCTGCTTCCACCCAACTCCCAGAGTCTGGGTCTTGACTCCACACCCTTACCAACGTCTAGGCTAGCCTGGCACAAACTACACAGAAGAACCCTTGTAGCTAGGATCACCAAATTTGGGGAGCAAGGTGAAGCTGCTGAATGTATCAATTCCCCTAAGTTTCATTGAATTCCACTTATAAAACATTTTCAGAAAACTCTCTTCAAATGCATTTGCCCACTTGCCATGAACTGCCTGTTACCAATGGTACAAACTCTACCAATTGAAACATTTTCTGCAAGTTTTAGAAAGTGCTTATGCTTCATGCTAGTTCAGTCACATACAAACCACAAGGCTCTCATTGAGAAGTTAGTGAGTGCCTGGAAGTTGAAGCTACTTGTTCAAATAGTTTGTGTTCTGCAGTTTTAAACTGTTCTCAGTCAGCACATTCAAGCATAGTGCAGGCCCAATGTACAAAGTGTGGTAGCAAGAGAGCCCTTATAGCTAGGATCACCAACTTTTTGAGGAAATTGGAACTACTGAGAGAATAAATTCCCTAATGTTTTATTTAAATTTTTTAATGAAACTTTTGCAGGAAGTTCACTTCAACTGCAGTTTCCTGATTGCAATGAACTGCAGATTACCAAAGGCACAAATATTTCTAATTTAAACTCTTTTTGAAAGTAATGGGAAGTGATTATATTTCATGCTAGTTTAAACAACAGAAAAACATAATGTTCTCACTGAGGAGAGAGTGAGATCCTCAAATTTGAAGTTGCCTGGTGAAAATGCTTTTGTTCTGCACTTCTAACCTCTTCTCAGGCAACACTTCAGGCCCAACATACAAAGTGTACTATTAAGAAAGCCCTTGTACTAGGATCACCAACCTTTGAGAAGAAAGTGGAACTGCTGCAAGAATCAGTTCCCCAAAGTTCATTGAAATTCTTTCAAGAAACTTTTCCAGACAACTCACTTCAACTTCAGTTTTCTGCTTACAATGAATTGCCGAATACCAATGGCACAAATGCTTCTAACTGATACTGTTTCTGCAAGTATTGGGAAGTTCTTATGCTTCATGCTAGTTGCTAGTTTAACCAAAGGGCAAACCATAATGTTCTCATTGAAAAGAGAGTGATATCCTCATATTTGAAGCTGCTTGCTGAAGCTGCTTTTGTTCTGCACTTCTAAGGTCTTCTCAGCCAACACTTCAGTCCCAAAATACAAAGTCTATTATCAAGAAAGCCCTTGTACTAGGATCATCAGTTTTGGGGAGGAAGGTGGGACTGCTGACAGAATCATTTCCCCAAAGTTGCATTGATATCCATTTGTGAAGCTTTTTCAGAAAACTCACTTCACCTGTAGTTGTTCTCAGCCTGCATATTCAAAGCACAGTTCAGGCCCAATATACAAAGTGTGCTATGAAGAGATCCCTTTCAGCTAGGATCCCCAGCCTCTGAAATGAACATGCGTCTGCTAATAGGGTCAACTCTGAAAAGTTTCATTGAAATCCTTTGTGAAGCCTTTTTAGAAAACTCACTTTGTTTAACATTTTATGTTAGCAATGATCTGCTGTCAACCAGTGACAGACACTGCAAAGTGAAGCCATTCTTACACTGCTGAAAAGTGCTTTTGTTTCTTTCTAGTTCAACCAGGGGAAAACCTCATTGTGCTCACTGAAAACAAAGTGAGTTCCTGCAAGTTGAATCTGCCTGCACAACTTCTCTTTTGCACTTACAAGCTCTTTTCATCCAGCACATTCAGGGCACAGTTCATTCCCATTATCTGCTAGCCCTTGTAGTTAGGATCACCAACTTTGAGGAGGAAAGTGGACTGCTGACAGAATCACTTCTCTAACATTTCATTGAAATTCATCTGTTAAACTTTTTCAGAAAACTCATTTGATTTGCAGTTGCCTACTTGCAAATCTGCTGTTTCCCTATTTCATAAACATTCAAACGTGACTATGCTACCAAAAGCACTCTGATGAGATAATGCAATCCATATTAGGATCTCACTGATAATCTTCACAGAAATAGAAAATCAATCATGAAATTAATTTGGAAAAATAATAGTACCAGAATCATCAAACTATTTTTTAGCATGAAAAGTAAAGCAGAAGGCATCACAAACCAGACCTTAAATTATATTACAGAGTTAGAGTAGCAAAACAGCATTGTTTTGACACCAAAACAGACATGAAGACCATTGGAACAGAATAGAAGATACAGAGGCACATCCACATCATTACAGATATCTCTTCATAGACAAAGGAGTCATATTAGTGAAAAGCCTACATTAGTGAAAATATAGCATCTTCAACAAATTATGCTGGAAAACTGGAAACACATATATAATAGAATAAAAACAAAACTCTATATCTCACCCTGCACAAAACTCAACTCAACATGAATCAATGATTTTCACATTAGACCAGAGACTTTGTACTTACCAGAAGAAAAATAGTCCCAACTCTCCAACATTCAGTATGGGAACCAAATTTCTCAACAAGACTCCTAAAGCTTGTAAAGATTTTACTTTACAAGAAGTAAAATCAAAAATCAATAAATGGGGGGCTCAGGTTGTGACTCAGTGGTAGAGTATTTTCCTATCATGTGCAAGGCACTAGGTTCGATCCTCAGCACCACATAAAAATAAATAAATAAAATCAAGGTATTTTGTTTATCTACAAAAAATCAATAATAGGATGCTATCAAACTGAAAAGCTTCACAGCAAAGAAAACAATCAAGAAAATGTACAGAGATCTTAAAGATTGGGAGAAAATCTTTGCAGTCATTTCCTCAGATAATGCATTTACTTCCAGGATACGCAAAGAATCCTAAAATCTTAACACCAAAAACTAAATAAATTCCCAATGAAACTGAACATATACATCACAAAAGAAGGAATACAAATGGTCGAAAAATATATGTTCAACATCTCTAGCAGAGAAATACAAATTAAACTATACTGAGATTCCATCTCAGTTCAGTCAGAATGGCAGTTATATAGAATACAAGTAACATTAAATGTTGGTGAGGATGTGGGAATATAGGTACTCTCATACAGTTTTTGGTTGGACACCAAGTTGGTGCAACCATTCCGGAAAGCAGTATGGAGAGTCCTTAGAAAACTTGAAATGGAACAACCATTTGACCCAGGTATCCCTCTTCTCAGTCTATACCCAAAGGAATTATAAACAGCATACTACAGTGACTCAGCCACATCCATGTATATAGAAAGTCAACTGACAATAACCAATCTATAGAAACAACCTAGGTGTCCTTCAGTGGATGAATGAATAAAGAAAATGTGGTATGTATACACAATGGAATATTACTCAGTCATAAAGAATGATATGATGGCATTTGCCTGTAAATGAATGGAAGTAGAGACTATCATGATAAGTGAAATAAACCAGTCCCAAAAAACCAAAGGTCAATTGTTCTCTCTGATTTGTGGATGCTAACTCAAGACAATGGAGTTTGGGGAGATGAATAATAGAAATAGATTGGACTAGACAAAGGGAATGGAGGGTGGATGGAAATAGGAAAGACAGTAGAATCAATTGATCACAACTTTCCTAGCCTTGTATTTGTATAAACAAGCAGGGTAACTCCACATAATGTACAAACACAGAGTGGGAACCTAATAGAATAAGTTATACTTTATGTACATATATTCTGCCAAAATGCATTCTACTCTCATGTATAACGAAAAATAAATTAATATCCTTTGCTCCTTTGTCAAAGCTCTGACAAGCACTACTTCTGCAGAACACTCACAGGCAATAGTTATAAATTTACATGGAAAATACAAAATAAAATTAACCAAGCAAAAATATTCAATTTGCCTTATAGCTATAACAAAGAAAAAATATTTTTATAATCTTAAATGTTTAATTAGTTAAATATTATATTCCCTCTTTATTTTAGAATCACAGTCATCCTTACAATAAAAAATCAATATTTTGAAACACAATTTTAAATAAGTTTAAATATAGCCTATTTTTGAGTATTCTAACATGGAGTAAGGTGAGAGGAAGATAATGCATTTACCTCACAAGGTAAGGTGAGGCTCTTGACAAATAACATAATTCAACATTATATCTGAAACATAAATAAAAAAAAAGAGTATTTAACTTTCTTTTTGTGGAGAAAGTGCCAAAATGCTTCCATGTTTTACAATTTCACCTTTAATCAGATTGTGCTTTCCTTATTACCTTCTTAAAATATATTTAAATTCATTCTTATTCCAGTGTGAAGAGAAGCACAAAATTCTATATATAACTTATTGACAACAGGTTACATTTTCCAGCTATAAAACTTTAAATTGGAATGGAATAAATATCAAACAATTTTTTTGTTTCTATGTAATATGAAGGGAACTACTGCTAGAGATAATTTTATTTGGAGAACACCAACTTGGTAAAGTGCTGTCCTAAGCTTTACATTTAACTAAATCTAGTTTTTTAAGTACAATTTAGAATCCATTGTGTATGGTAAAAATAATTTCATGTCTGCATAGTTTCGCCATACTAGAAAAAAAAAATCAAAGGATAGCCTTAGATCTCTTACACATTGAGAAAACAGTGCTAATATTCACAAAGTGACTTAGGCAAAGCAAACATATATAAGGCAGGTCTTCAAATAGCAATGTGACCCTACTATGTCAGTTACAATGTATAGAAGTGAGTATCAGTTCTCTTGCCTGTAAATCTAGATAAAATTTCATTTTATAAACTTTTACTTAACACTTAGACAAGGCTCAGACAGATATAGTTTTTAGATGTACACATGTATCTAGTCATAAATATTTAGGGTGTCAACTATCTTGTTGTAACATAAAGCAACAGTTTTTTAATTTAACCAGTGATGAAGTAATCATTTAAAAATCTTTAAAACAGATATAAATTCTAATTCATTAAAGACATAGTTTTCCTAAATAATAAAATCTAACAGATACAAGAAAATTACCTTGATAGATAAAAGCAGATCAATGTTTCATATTTCACTTCAAATTAGTACATTAAAATTGGAATAACTTTGTACCAATTATAGCCAATTTAATCCCATACACACTTTTTGAGATTTACTTCCACAAACTTTCTGCTACTTAGACATTGTATAACTTATTTACATCCTTAGGTTTCTCCTGTCTTTCATCTTGGACGTTAGTACTGAGGTCAGGAGGAAAAGATATGTCTGGGGAAGGATAGTTGCTGCATCTATTTCCTTCCACTCCCACACTTGACAACTTTCTGTTGGAGTAGAGGACTCAACACTTGACATGGTTCCATTGAGCATCCTCCCTATAGGCATGGCATGTCTCCATGTGTAGTTGCTTTCAAATATTAATAATCAATATATCATTAAAATACTGGAGGGATGTGGCAAGATGGTGGACTAGAGGGTGACTGCATCTCCCATCGCTCCAGAACCCAGGATTCAAGAAGGGGAGGTATTGAGAGACTCGAACCAACATAGAGCCACGGGGTGAGTCTCTCCCACCAGGTGAAGCTCGGCCCGGGCGGCGGACCCAACAGGGGCAACTTCTGGAGCAGGGCAGGGCAGCAAGAGTCTTCCCCAAACAGCCCTGCTCTCCCCGGTGGCAGACTGGGTCCACAGCCAGCTTCTTGGAGCAGGCCCTCCTAGGGAGAGCTTTTCTGCACAGAGCCAACCCCAAGCCCTGAACCTGGTGGCAAGCCCTGGCCCACAGGCAGCTTCTGGGACCAAGGCAGGACAGGGAGAGGCTTTCCCTGAGCAGCCTGGCTCCCTCAGGCAGGGGCAGGCCTTGTCTATAGCCAGCTTGTAGGAGTAGACCACCCAGTGAGAGGGTTTCCACGCAGAACCAGCCCCCAGCCCTGGACCCAGTAGCGGGCTAGGGGCAGCTTTCTTTGGAAACACTGCATTATCAAGTTCCTCCAAGACTTCAGGCTACTGAAGGCTGGGAGGTGATATACTGGAAATCTTCAGGGACACTATAAGCCAATAGAGGAAATCTGCAATATCTCAGAGTCCCATAGATTTCTGGCCAATATGAGAAAACAAGGGAAGAAAATGTCCCCAAACATAGATACTATGTCAATAAAACCCAATGACAGCACAGCAGAAGAAATGTCAGAAAGGGAGTTCAGAATGTACATAATTTAAAAATTAGGGAATCAAATGAGGAGATGAAAGAGCAAATGCAGGCATTAAATGATCAAACCAATCAACAGTTAAAAGAGCAAATACAGGAAGCAAGAGATCATTTCAATAAAGAGTTAGAAATACTGAAAAAAAAAAGGAAATTCTTGAAATGAAGGAAACAATAAACCAAGTTAAAAACTCCTTAGAAAGCATAACCAATAGGATAGAACACCTGGACATTGAAGACATTGAAGACATTGACTCAGACATTGAAGACAAAATATTTAATCTTGAAAACAAAATTGACCAAACAGAGAAGATGGTAATAAATCATTGTCAGAATCTACAAGAATTATGGAATATCATGAAAAGGCCAAATTTAAGAATTATTGGGATTGAGGAAGGCTTAGAGAAACAAACCAAAGGAATGTACAATATATTCAATGAAATAATAGCAGAAAATTTCCCAAATCTGAAGAATGAAATGGAAAACCAAGTACAAGAGGCTTATAGGCCTCCAAATATACAAAATTACAACAGACCCACACCAACGCACATTATTATGAAAATACCTAACATACAAAATAAAGACAGAATTTTAAAGGCTGCGAGAGAAAAGAATCAAATTACATTTAGGGGGAAACAAATAAGAATATCAGCAGATTTTTCAATCCAGACCCTAAAAGCTAGAAGGGCCTGGAACATTTACAAAGCTCTGAAAAAAAATGGATGCCAACCAAGAATCTTATACCCAGCAAAACTTACTTTTGGATTTGACGATGAAATAAATCCTTCCATGATAAACAAAAGCTAAAAGAATTTACAAATAGAAAGCCAGCACTACAGAACATTCTCAGCAAAATATTCCATGAGGAAGAGATGAAAAACAACAATGCAAATCAGCAACAGGAGGTGCTAGCCTAAAGGAATAGCCAAATAAAGGAGAAACCAAATCATGTCAAAAAACAAAAATGAGTCCAATGACTAGAAATACAAATTATATCACAATAATAACCCTGAATGTTAATGGCCTGATCTCATCAATCAAAAGACATAGACTGGAAGATTGGATTAAAAAGAAAAATCCAACAATATTCTGCCTGCAAGAGACTCGTCTCATAGAAAGAGATACCCATAGACTAAAGGTGAAAGGATGGGGAAAAACATACCGTGCACACGGACACAGCAATAAAGCTGGAGTATCCATCCTCATTTCAGATAATGTGGACTTCAAACCAAAACTAGTCAGAAGGGACAAAGAAGGACATTACATACTACTTAAGGGAAGCATAAATCAGCAAGACATAACAATCATAAATATCTATGCCCCAAACATTGGCTCATCCACGTACGTCAAACAAATCGTTCTCAATTCCAGAAATCAAATAGACTACAACACAATAATACTAGGCGATTTTAACACACCTCTCTCACCAAGGGATAGATCATCCAAACAAAAATTGAATAAAGAAACCATAGATCTCAATAACATAATCAACAATTTAGATTTAACAGACATATATATATATAATATACCATCCAACAAAGAGTGAATACACTTTCTTCTCAGCAGCACATGGATCCTTCTCTAAAATAGACCATATTTTATGCCACAAAGCTACTGTTAGCAAATACAAGAAGACAGAGATACTACCTTGTACTCTATCCGATCATAATGGATTGAAATTAGAAATAAATGACAGAATAAACAACAGAAACTTCTCCAATACCTGGAGATGAAATAATATGTTATTATATGATGACTGGAAAACAGAAGTCATCAGGAGGGAAATAAAAAAAATTCTTAGAAGTAAACGAGAACAAAGACACATCATATCAAAATCTCTGGGACACTATGAAAGCAGTACTTAAAGGAAGATTTATTTCATGGGGTACATTCAAAAAAAGAAGTAAAAATCAACAAATAAACAACTTAACACTACAGCTCAAAGCCCTACAAAAAGAAGAACAGAGCAACACCAAAAGTAGTAGAAGACAGGAAATAGTTAAAATCAGAGCTGAAATCAATGAAATTTTTTAAAAAATTGAAAAAATTAACAAAATAAATAGTTGGTTCTTTGAAAAAATAAACAAAATTGATAAACCCTTAGCCACACTAACAAAGAGAAAGAGGGAGAAAACTCAAATTACTAAAATTCAGAATGAACAAGGAAATATCACAACAGACACGAGTGAAATACAAAACATAATTAGAAGCTATTTTGAAAATCTATACTCCAACAAAACAGAAAACCTCGAAGACGTCAACAAGTTTCTAGAGACATATGAATTACCTGAACTGAACCAGGAGGACATACCGACTTAAATAAATCAATTACAAGCAATGAAAGAGAAGAGGACATAAAAAGCCTACCTACAAAGAAAAGTTCAGGACCAGATGGGCCTCAGCCGAGTTCTACAAAACCTTTAAAGAAGAGCTCTTTGCTCATTTTTCTACAACACAGGCAGATTTTCTGTATTTTTCCCCAGCCCAGGGATGTTATCCCTGACCCACATCCAGCTGGTCTGAAGTTGCCTGGGTTTAGACTGAGGAACTGCTGGGATTGCCATCACTGGGTTGAAAGGATTGAAATCTTTCTTTAAATGTTTCTTCTAGGGTCCTGCTATCCTTGCAGACCAGAGGCAGTGCCTTTTTGTATCCTCAATTTGATTTCTGACTGTTTGAACTCATCATACAACTGCATGAATGCCTGTTCATGCAGAATATCTTCCATTATCTTTATCTCTGACAGACCAACACCAAATGCAAGATTGCATAATAATCCAGAAAAAAATTTTAAAAAACATTCAAAGACCAGATTTTGTTTTAGTAAAACATCTTTCTCTTAGGGTTATTTCTATTGGTGGCCCATTCAGTCAAGATTTCTTACCCCCAGAGACAACTAGTGAGATCAACATAGTATGGCCCATGTCTTAAAGGACCAGCAACAGATATAAAAAACAAACAGAGACAGACAACCATAGAGGATCCCTGAAACCTGAAAGGCAGGTACCTTTAAAAGAGACAGAATTGCACATACAGAATTTCTTCTATTTGCATCTGACAGACCAACTCCAACTGCAGGGTCCTGTAATAATTCAGAAAGCCATTCAAAGTTCAGATCATTACAGAAGAACATTGTCTTTTTCTTAGTTTTATTACTATAGATAGCTCTTTTAACCAAGATCTATCCCCAAACTCTACTTCTCAGATCATACATTATTGCCCATAGGCTTGGTAGTACTTTCTTCCACTTTATCTGTGACAGAGCAACTCCAACTGCAAGATTTTTTAAAAAACAAATACAGGGACAGAAAACCAGAAAAGATCCCCAAAACCATGGCCAACAGACAGGAGTCTTTAAAACACACCAGTCCCCAGACTCAGTGATATACACCTGCAATCCCAGTGGCTTGGGAGCCTGAGGCAGGAGAGTTAAATTCAAAGCCAGCGTCAGAAACTTAGTGACATTCTGAGCATCTATTTGAGACCTTGTCTCTAAATAAAATATTTAAAAGGGCTGGGAATTTGGCTCAGTGGTTCAGCACCCCTGGGTTCAATCTCTGGCACCAAAAAAAAAAAAAAAAAAAATACAGCACATCAACCCAGATCTTTCCCAAGAGACTACATATAGGATCAATGCAGTATTGCCCAGGTCTTAAAAAGGGGAGTAACAGATATAAACAAAACACAAGCAGAAAGAATTCACAACACCGAGGCCAGCAAATAGATAAGAACCTAGAACAGACCAGAAGGGAGTAAATGTCCTACATTCTCAAGTCCCATTTAACCTTGTTCCTACACAGATTCCCCACAAATAACCAGTTGTGTGGAATTGAGTGCACACTAGGGGACCAGATGTCCAAGCATGTAGCAACTTTATTGAATTCAGTTTCCTTTTCCTCAAAGTGGACCAAGATGGAGGGAGAGAAGCCTGGAGTTCCCTGAAGCAATAGTAGCTTCAGTAACTGCTGGGACTGTCCCTCAGGCCCTCCCTTTACTCACGGGGGTAACTGCTACAATTCAACTGAGTCAAACCACTAGTCTTTTACCTCTCCAATAGTTGGTTCTTTTTTTACGGTATAATTTTTTAAAATTATTTTTTATTTTTACAGACTACATTTTGATTCATTGAACACAAATAGGGTACAACTTTTCATTTCTATGGTTTTACACAATGTAGATTCACACAATTCATGTGAGAATCATACATATACATAGGGTAATAATGTCTGCCACAGTCTACTATCTTTTCTTCCTCCACCCCATCCCACCCCATTTTCCTCTACACCATTCAAAGTTTCTCCATTCTTCTCTTGTCCACACAGCTATACCCCCTCATTATGTATCATCATCCACTTATCAGAGAAAATATTCAACCTTTGGATTTTGGTCTTGGCTTATTATACTTAGCAAGATATTCTCCAATTCCATCCATTTACCTGCAAATGCCATAATTTTATTATTCTTTATAGTTGAGTAATATTCCATTGTGTATATATAACTCAGTTTCTTTATCCATTCATCAAATTAAAGGGTATCTAGATTGGTTCCAATATCTAGCTATTGTGAATTGAGCAGTTATGAACATTGAAGTGACTGCCTCACTTTAGTATGCAGATTTTAAGTTTTTTGGGTATAGACCAAGGAGTAGGGTAACTTGGGTCCATTCCAAGTTTTCTGAGGAATCTGCATACTGCTTTCCAGAGTGGCTGCACCAATTTGCAACTCTACCATCAATGTACTAGTGTGTCTTTTTCCCCACATCCATGCCAACACTTACTATTGCTTATGTTCTTCATAATAGCCATTTTGACTAGACTTAGATGAAATCTTAGAGTGATTTTGATTTTCACTTTTTCATATATTTGCTTATCACCTATATATCTTCTGTGAAGTGTCTGTTCAGCTCCTGAGCCCATTTATTAATTGGGTCCTTTGTATTTTTGGTGTAAAGTTTTGTGAGTTTTGGAGATTAGTGCTGTATCTGAAGTACATGTGGAAAAGGTTTTTCTCCCACTCTGTAAGCTCTCTTTTCACATCATTGATTGTATCCTTTGCTGAGAAAAAGCTTTTTAGTTTGAATCCATCCCATTTATTAATCCTTGCTTTCATGTGTTTCACATTAGGAGTCTTGTCAAGGAAGTCTGGTCCTAAGCATACATGATGAAGATTCAGGCCTACTTTTTCTTCTATTTGGTGCAGAGTCTCTGCATTTAGTCTAATTCCTAAGTTCTTGATCTATTTTGAGTTGAGTTTTGTACAGGGTGAGAGATAGGGGTTTAATTTCATTTTACTGCATATGAATTTCCAGTTTTGCCAGCACCATTTGTTGAACAGGTTATCTTTTCTCCAATGTATACATTTGGAACCTTTATATAGTATGAGATGACTGTATTTATGTGGGTTTGTCTTTGTGTCATCTTTTCTGTACCATTGGTCTACCTGTCCAGTCTGGTATTTTGATACCTCCTGTTTTACTCTTCCTGCTCACCACTTCTATTCAACATCATCCTTGAAACACTAGCCAGAGCAATTAGACAAACCAAAGAAATTAAAGGGATATGAATAGAAAAAGAACTCAAGCTATCACTATTTGCCAACAACGTGATTCTATATTTAGAGGATCCAACAAATTTCACTAGAAAACTTCTAAAACTAATAAATGAATTTGACAAAGTAGCAGGACATAAAATCAACATGCATAAATCTAATGCATTTCTATTCATAAGTGATGAATTGTCTGAAAGAGAAATTAGAAAAATTACTCCATTCACAATAGCCTCCAAAAAACTAAAATACTTGGGAATCAATCTAACAAAGGAGGCCAAAGACCTCTACAATGAAAACTACAGAACACTAAAAAAAGAAATTAAAGAAAACCTTAGAAGATGGAAAGATATCCCATGTTCTTGGATAGGCAGAATTAATATTTTCAAAATGGTCATATTACCAAATGGTCATACTCATTGCTATATAGATTCAATGCAATCCTAATTAAAATCCCAATGATGTTCCTCATAGGAATAGAGACAGCAATCATGAAATTCATCTGGAAGATTAAGAGACCCAGAATATCCATTTATAGATTTTTGGAGTCTTGTTGAGGAAGTTGATTTCTAAGTTGACATGATGAAGAATTGGATCTTTATTTTCTGCTAGTAGGTTCAGGATATCTGATCTAATGCCTAGGTCCTTGGTTCACTTTGAGTGGGGTTTTGTGCAAGTTGAGAGATAGGGGTCCAATTTCATTTTCCTACATATGAATTTTCAATTTTCTCAGTATCATTTGTTGAAGAGGCTCTTTTTTCCAATGTATGCTTATGGTGACTTTATCTAGGATAAGATAACTATATTTATTTGGGTCTGTCTCTGTGTTTTCTATTCTATTATATTGATCTTCATGTCTGTTTTGGTGCAAATACCATACTTTTTTTATTACTATAACTGTAGTATAATCTAAGGTGTGGCATTGTGATGTGTTCTGCTTTACTTTCTCACTAAGGATTACTACTCTGGGCCTACCACTTTTCAAAATGAATTTCATGACTGTTTTTTCTATTTCCATGAAGAATGGAATTGAATGATATCAAATTGGTACAGCAATTTTAATAGCATGGTATTTAGATAATATAAATTCTGCCTATACAAGAACCTGCGAGATATATCCATCTTCTACTGTCTTCTTCAATTTCTTTCTTTAGTATTCTGTAGTTTTCATTGAGGAAATCTTTTGACTCTTTTGCTAAATTAATTCTCAAAATTTTTTTGAGATTAATGTGAATGGGATAGTTTTCCTATATTCTCTTTCAGTTTATAGCACTTATAGAAGGTTCTTAATTTTTATGACTCAGTCTTTTAAGAACTAGGATAGTTGAAGAGTATATTTGTTTTGTTTTATATATATTTTCTCTCACTTAGATCTTTCTGTTGACTTTCTTTCTTTTTTCTTCTGCTAAAAGCCACGATGAATACTCTTTCATTCTTCACTTAATCTTTTACTTCTGTTCTCTTTCCTCCTCTCTCATAATCATCACATCCTACATATCTTCTGTTCTCTCCCTGTTCACCTTTTGAAATTGCAAACCTTTTTGCAAACTAACTGTTTTTACTTTGGCAATAGCTGGTCACATCATTTATGTTTATTGTTCCAATTAACATTGTAAATGTCATAGTAGGAAATGTTGATTTAATGTTGTACATCATTTGCATTGGTTGCCATTATGGACACCTCAGAGACATAATAAGCCCACAGGATAGAGCTCTACTGCTTATGATCTATATTGTTAGATTGTTGGATACACAAACAATATGAAAAAGTCAGGAAATGGACCATTCCAAACAAACCTAATTACCTCAATAACAGAATCCATCATCACCACAGTGGAGGAAATGTCAGAGAAGTAATTTAGAAAGTTCATAGCTAAACACATCTGTGATGTAAAAGCAAATGTAAGTAGTGACATCAGGAAGAAAATACAGGAATTACAAAATCACTTCAATAAAGAGATAGAGATTCTATTTAAAAAAAAAGCAGAAATCCTTGAAATGAAGGAATCAATAACCTTCTAACCCTAAAAGTTAGAAGGGCCTGGAACAATATATTTCAAACTCTGAAAGAACACATATGCCAACCAAGAATCCTATATCCACCAAAACTAACTTTCAGATTTGATGATGAAATAAAATCTTTCCATGATAAACAAAAGTTAAAAGAATTTACAAGTAGAGACCCTGCACCACAGAACATTCTCAGCAAAATATTCCATAAGAAAGAAGTATAAAATAACAATGCAAGTCAGCAAAGGGAGGAATTACCCTAAAGGAAAAAACAAGTCAAGTTAAAAACTGAAAATAAGCCAAAATGACCAGGAATACAAATCATATCTCAGTAATAACCCTGAATGTTAATGGCCTAAACTCATTGATCAAAAGACATAGGCTGGCAGATCAGATTAAAAAGAAAGACTCAACAATATATACTGCCTTCAACAGACTCATCTCATAGAAAAAGACATTCACAGACTAAAGGTGAAAGGATGGGGAAAAACATTCGAAGCACACAGACTCAGTAAAAAAGCAGGGGTCTCCACTGTCATATCAAGTAAAGTCGACTTCAAGCCTAAGTTAGTCAGAAGAGATAAAGAAGTACATTACATACTGCTTAAGGGAACCATAAACAAACAGGCCATAATGATCATAAATATTTATGCCCCAAATAATTGTACATCTGAGTACATCAAACAAATCCTTCTCAATTCCAGGGAAAAAAATAGACCAGAACATAATAATACTGGACGACTTTAAAATACCACTCTCAACACTTGATAGATCCTCCAAAAAAGAAACTATAGAATTAAATACAATGAACGATTTAGACTTAACAGACATATATAGAATATTTCATTCATCATTGAGTGAATATACTTTCATCCGCTCATGGATTCTTCTCTAAAATAGACCATAAGCTATACCTCAAAAAATTCATTAGTAAATACAAAACATAGAGATACTACCTTGAATTCTATCAGATCATAATGGAATGCAACTACAAATCAATGATAAAATAAAAAACAGAAACTACTCCAACACCTGGAGAATAAATACTATGCTATTGAATGATGCATGGATAACAGAAGACACCAGGGAGGAAATAAAAAAATTCTTAGAGCTAAAAGAGAACAATGCTACATATCAAAACATCTGGGACACTCTAAAAGCAGTATTAAGAGAAAATTCATTGCACAGAACACATTCAATAAAAGAAGAAAAAATCAACAACTAAATACCTAACATTACATCTCAAAGCCCTAGAAAAAGAACAGATCGACACAAAAAGTAGTAGAAGACAGGAAATAATTTAAATCAGAGCTAAAATTAATGAAATTGAAGCAAAAGAAACAATTCAAAAAATTGACAAAACAAAAAGTTGGTTCTTTGAGAAAGAAAACAAAATTGATAAACCCTTTCTCACACCAACAAAGAGAAAAAGAGAGAAAACTCAAATAACTAGAATTTGTGATGAAAAGGGATAGATCACAACAGACATCATTGAAATACATAGCATATTTAGAAATTACTTTGAAAACCTATACTCCAACAAAATAGAAAATATCAGAGACAGTGACAAAGTTTTAGAGACATATGATCGATCCTCCCAAACTGAATCAGGAGGACATTCACAATTTAAACAGATCAATTTTAGGCACTGAAATAGAGGAAGCCATTAAAAACCTATCAACCAAGAAAAGCCAGAGACCAGATAGATTCTCAGCTGAGTTCTATAAGACCTTTAAAGAAAAACAAATACCAATACTCCTCAAAGTATTTCATGAAATAGAAAAGGAGGGAAACTTTCCAAACTCATTCTATGATACCAAAAACAGATGCATCACTCTGATACCAAAACCAGACAAAGACACATCAAGGAAAGAAAATTTTAGACCAATATCTGCAATAAACATAGACAAAAAAATTCTTAACAAAATTCTGGCAAATCACATACAAAACCATGTTAAAAAGATAGGGTACCATGATCAAGCAGGGTTTATCCCAGGGATGCAAGGTTGGTTCAACATCCAGAAATCAATAAATGTAATTCATCACATCAATAGACTTAAAGTTAAGAATCATGATTATTTCAATAGATGCTGAGAAAGCATTTGATAAAATACAGCACAAAACACTAGAAAAAAAATAAGGATAGTAGGAACATACCTCAACATTGTAAAGGCTATCTATGCTAAACCCATGACCAACATCATTCTAAATGAAGAAAAACTGAAGGCATTCCCACTGAAAAATGGAACAAGACAGGGATGCCCTCTTTTAAAACTTCTATTCAACATTATCCTTGAAACACTAGCCAAAACAATTACACATACAAAAGAAATTAAAGGGATACAAATAGGAAAAGAAGAATGCAAGCTATCACTATTTGCTGATGACATGATTCTATATATAGATGATCCAAAAATTCCACAAGAAAATGTCTGGAACTAAAAAATGAATTCAGCAAAGTAGCATATAAAATCAATACACATAAATATAATGCATTTCTATTCATAAGGAATGAATCCTCTAAAGGACAAATTAGGAAAACCACTCCACTCAGAATAGCCTCCAAAATAAAATCAAGTACTTGGGAATTAATCTAATACAAGAGATGAAAGACCTCTACAATAAAAACTACAAAACACTAAAGAAAAAATTAACAAAAATCTTAGAAGGCGGAAAGATCTCCCATGCTCTTGGATAGGCAATATTTATAACAATTTTGTCAAAATGGTCATACTATCAAAGGCGTTAGACAGATTCAATGCAATTCCAATTAAAATCCCAATGATGTTCCTCATATAAATAAAGAAATCAATTATTAAATGCATCTGATAGAATAAAAGACCTGGAATAGTCAAAGTTGTCTCAAGCAGGAAGAGTGAAGCAGGAGGTATCACAATACCAGACCTTAAACTATACTTCACAGCAATAGTAGCAAAAATAGAATGATATTGGCACCAAAATAGACATGTAGACCAATGGTACAAAATAGAAGACACAAAGATGAACCCACATAAATACAGTTATTTCATACTAGACAGAGGAGCCAAAAACATACAAGTACCACTCAAAATTACAGGGAATTAAAAAAACCACATCTCAACAATAATATTTAATGTAAATGATCTAAACTCATCAAACAACATAGACTGGCAGATTGGGTTAAAACATAAGACCCAAAAACATGCTATCTTTAAGAGTCTCACTTTATAGGCAAAGACATCCAGAGATGGAAGGAAAAAAACAGGAAAAAACATTCACATGGATCTTGTAAACAAGCAGGGATTTCTCTCTTCATGTCATACAAAGTGGACGTCAAGCCAAAGATAATCAGAAGACACAAAGAAAGATAGTTCCTGTTATTTAAGGGAATTATACATCAACAAGACATAACTATCATCAATATTTATGCACCATACAATGGAGCATCTACAAACATCAAAAAAACACCTCTCAATTTCTAGAATCAAATAGATTGCAACACAATAACACTGGTTGACTTCAACATGTCACTCTCATCACTGGATAGATCTTTCAAGCAAAAACTAAAAGAAAAAAAAAGCTATAGAACTAAAAAATGCAATTGATAATTAAGTCTTAACACAAATATAAAGAATATTTCATCATTAATGACACTTTCTTCTCATCAGCATATAAATAATTTTCTAAAATAGACCATGTCTTAGGCCACAAAGCAACTCTTAGCAAACATAAAAAACTGGAGATATTACCTTGCCTTCTGTAAGATCATCATGGAATAAAATTAGAATTAAAAAATAAAATTAAAATAGAAGCTATTTGAACACCTGAAGGTTAAATAATATGCTTCTGAATGATTAATTGATAGCAGTAAAAATTGGTGGTGAAATAACAGTGTACTTAGAGGTGATGAGAATAGCCACACAACATATCAAAATCTCTGGATCACTATGAAGGTGGTTCTAAGAGAAAACTCCATAGCATAGACCTCATTAATTAAAAGAAAGGAAAGTCAAAAATAGTCTACATTACATCTCAAGATCCTAGAATAATAACGAATCAACAAAAAAGAAGTAGAAGACAGGAAAACATTAAGATCAGAGCCAAAAATCAATTAAATTGACACAAAAAAATAAAAAATCAATAACAAAAGTACCTCAATATTATAAAAGCTGTATATGACAAACCCCAGAACAACATTATCCTATATGGAGAAAAATTAAATAATTTTCTCTAAAAGCAGGAACAAGACAAGGATGTTCACTTTTACAAATTATATCCAACATAGTCCTTAAAACTAGCCAGAGAAAATAGGCAAGAGAAATAAATGAAATGGATATGAACAGGAAAAAAGGGGCTCTAACTCTCTTCATTTGCTGATGACATGATTCTGTATTTAAAACACCCTAAAACTTCTCCAGTAAACTACTAGAATTCATAAATTAATTCAGAAAAGTAGCAGGTATGAAATTAATGCCCATATATCAATTGCATTATTATTCTCCAACAATGAATGAGACCAAAAAGAACTTAGAAAACCATCCCATTCACAATCGCCTAAAAAAAAAAAAAAAAAAAAATTAGGAATCTAACAAAAGAGGTGAAAGATCTACAATGAAAACTACATAACACTAAAGAAAGAAATTAAAGCTGACCTTAGAAGTTGGAATTGGAATGATCTCCCATGTTCTTGGATAGAGAGAATTAATAATGTCAAAAAGGCCATACTACCAAAAGCACTGTACAGATTCAATGCTACTCCAGTCAAAATTCCAATGACATTCTTCATAGAAACAAAAAGCAGTCATAAAATTTATTTAGAAAAATAAGAAACAAAGAATATCCAAAGCAATACTTAGCAAGAAATAGGAAGCAGAAGTCATTACAGTACCAGAACTTAAATTATATTACAGAGCTATAGTAACAAAACAACCTGTTGTTGGCACTAAAATAGGCAAGAAGACCAAAGAACACAATAGAAGACACAGAAAAAAAAAACACATAAATACAGTTATATCACACCAAAGTTGCCATAAACATACATTGACAAAAAGAGCTTCTTCAACAAATGGTGCTGGGAAACCTGAAAATTCATATGTAGAAAAATGAAATTGAACCCCTCTCACCCTGCACAAAAATTCACTAAGTGGATGAAAGACCCAGGAATTGGACTCAAATCCTGCACACAATTCAACATATTGGCACAGGGACTGATTGCCTGAACAAAACTCCTAAAGCACAAGAAATAAAATAAAACATCAATTAATGGGCGACATCACACTAAAAAGTTTCTTCACAACAAAAGTAACAATCAAGAATGTGAGGAAAGAACCTACAAAATGGGAGAAAACCTTTGCCACCTGCTCCTAGGATAGAGCACTAACTTCCAGAATATACAAAGAACTTGAAAAATTTAACACCAAAAAACCCCAAATAACCCAATTGATAAATGGGCAAAGGAGCTGAACAACCACTTCATAGAAGAAATATCAAAGATCAATAAATAGAGGCTCTTTCCACGGGGCAGTCCAAGATGGCGGACTAGAGGGGAACTGCATTCCCAGTCGCTCCAGAACCCAGGAGTTAAGAAGGGGAGGCATTGAGAGACTCGGACCAAAATAGAGGCACGGGTGAGTCTGCCCACTGGGTAAAGTTCGGCCCGGGTGGCAGGCCCAGATAGAGGTGGCTTATCGGAGCAGGGCAGGGCAGCTAGAGTCATCCACAGGCAGCCCTGCACACTCCAGCGCTGGACCCCTCCCACACAGCCAGCTTCTCCAGGTTCTCGGAGCAGGCCCCCTACTGAGAGCCTTTCTGATCAGAAAAAGCTCCAAGTCCCGGAGCCAGCGTGGCATACTCTGGCCCACAAGTGGCTTCAGGGACCAGGACAGGGCAGCCAGCGACCTCCCCAAGCAGCCTGGACCCCTGCGGTGGGAGGTGCCTTTCAAGGCTAGCTTCTCGGAACAGACCGCCCAGTGAGAGCTTTTCTACATAGAGACAGCCACAAGTCCCCGAGCCAACAGAGAGCTTCGATCCTCAAGCAGACTCTGGGATCAGGGCAGGGCAGCCAGAGACTTCTTCAGGCGGCTCTGCCCACTCCGGCTGCAGGCTTTTTTCATGGGGCGATCCAAGATGGCGACCTAGAGGGTGACTGCATCTCCAGTCGCTCCAGAACCCAGGAGTTAAGAAGGGGAGGCATTGAGAGACTTGGACAAAAATAGAGTCATGGGGTGAGTCTCCCCCACTGGGCGAAACTTGGCCTGGGCGGCAGGCACAGATAGGGGTGGCTTATCACAGCAGGATAGGGCAGCTAGAGTCTTCCCAAGGTAGCCTTCCACACTCCGGCGGTGGGCTCCCCCCACATGGCCACCTGCACAGTGCAGGCCCCCAGTGAGAGCCTTTCCGCACAGAGCCAGCTCCAAGCCCTGGAACCAGTAGGTGGCTAGGGGCAGCTTTCTTCGGAAGCACTGCATTATCAAGTTCCTCCAAGACTTCAGGCTACTGAAGGCTGGGAGGTGATACACTGGAAATCTACCAGGACACTATAAGCCAATAGAGGAAATCTGCAATATCTCAGGGTCCCACTGACAGCTGACCAATATGAGAAAACAAGGGAAGAAAATGTCCCAAACAAACCTAGATACTACATCAATAAAACCCAATGACAGCACAGCAGAAGAAGTGTCAGAAAGGGAGTTCAGAATGTACTTAATTAAAACAATCAGAGAAGCAAATGAGGAGATGAAAGAGCAAATGCAGGCATTGAAGGAGGAGATGAAAGAGCAAAGCAGGCATTAAATGATCGCACCAATCAACAGTTAAAAGACCAAATACAGGAAGCAAGAGATCATTTCAATAAAGAGTTAGAGATACTGAAAAAAAAAAACAAACTGAAATACTTGAAATGAAGGAAAAAATAAACCAAGTTAAAAACTCCATACAAAGCATAACCAATAGGATAGAACACCTGGAAGACAGAACCTCAGACATTGAAGAAAAAATATTTAATCTTGAAAACAAAGTTGGCCAAACAGAGAAGATGGTAAGAAATCATGAACAGAATCTACAAGAATTATGGGATATCATGAAAAGGCCAAATTTGAGAATTATTGGGATTGAGGAAGGCTTAGAGAAACAAACCAAAGGAATGAATAATCTATTCAATGAAATAATATCAGAAATTTCCCAAATCTGAAGAATGAAATGGAAAACCAAGTACAAGAGGCTTATAGGCCTCCAAATATACAAAATTACAACAGACCCACACCAACGCACATTATTATGAAGACAGCTAACATACAAAATAAAGACAGAATTTTAAAGGCCACGAGAGAAAAGAATCAAATTACATTCAGAGGGAAACCAATAAGAATATCAGCAGATTTTTCAATCCAGACCCTAAAAGCTAGAAGGGCCTGGAACATTTACCAAGCCCTGAAAGAAAATGGATGCCAACCAAGAATCTTATACCCAGCAAAACTTACCTTCAAATTTGACGATGAAATAAGACCCTTCCATGATAAACAAAAGCTAAAGGAATTTACAAAAAGAAAGCCAGCATTACAGAACATTCTCAGCAAAATATTCCATGAGGAAGAGATGAAAAACAACAATGCAAATCAGCAACAGGAGGTGCTAGCCTAAAGGAATAGCCAAATAAAGGTGAAACCAAATCATGTCAAAAAACAAATATGAGTCAAATGATTGGGAATACAAATCATATCACAATAATAACCCTGAATGTTAATGGCCTGAACTCATCAATCAAAAGACATAGACTGGAAGATTGGATTAAAAAGAAAAATCCAACAATATGCTGTCTGCAAGAGACTCATCTTATAAAAAGAGATACCCATAGACTAAAGGTGAAAGGATGGGGAAAAACATACCATGCACACGGAGACAGCAAAAAAGCTGGAGTATCCATCCTCATTTCAGATAATGTGGACTTCAAGCCAAAACTAGACAGAAGGGATAAAGAAGGACATTACATGCTGCGTAAGGGAAACATAAATCAGCAAGACATAACAATCATAAATATCTATGCCCCAAACATTGGCTCATCCACATACATCAAACAAATCCTTCTCAATTCGAGAAATCAAATAGACTACAACACAATAATACTAGGCGATTTTAACACACCTCTCTCACCACTGGATAGATCATCCAAACAAAAATTGAATAAAGAAACCATAGATCTCAATAACACAATCAAAAATTTAGACTTAACGGACATATATACAATATACCATCCAACAAAAAACGAATACACTTTCTTCTCAGCAGCACATGGATCCTTCTCTAAAATAGACCATATTTTATGCCACAAAGCTACTGTTAGGAAATACAAGAAGATAGACATACTACCTTGTACTCTATCAGATCATAATGGATTGAAATTAGAAATAAATGACAGAATAAAAAACAGAAACTTCTCCAATACCTGGAGATTAAATAATACACTATTATATGATGAATGGATAACAGAAGACATCAGGAGGGAAATAAAAAAATTCTTAGAAGTAAACGAGAACAAAGACACATCATATCAAAATCTCTGGGACACTATGAAAGCAGTACTTAGATGAAGATTTATTTCATGGGGCGCATTCAAAAAAAGAAGTAGAAATCACAAATAAATGACTTAACACTACAGCTCAAAGCCCTAGAAAAAGAAGAGCAGACCAATACCAAAAGTATAGAAGACAGAAAATAGTTAAAATCAGAGCCGAAATCAACGAAATCGAAACAAAAGAAACAATTGGAAAAATTAACAAAATAAATAGTTGGTTCTTTGAAAAAATAAACAAAATTGATAAACCCTTAGCCACACTAACAAAGAGAAAGAGGGAGAAAACTCAAATTACTAAAATTCGGAATGAACAAGGAAACATCACAACAGACACGAGTGAAATAAAAAACATAATTAGAAGCTATTTTGAAAATCTACACTCCAACAAAACAGAAAACCTCGAAGACATCAACAAATTTCTAGAGACATATGAATTACCTAAACTGAACGGGAAGGACATACACAACTTAAATAAACCAATTACAAGCAATGAAATAGAAGAGGTCATCAAAAGCCTACCAGCAAAGAAAAGGCCAGGACCAGATGGGTTCTCAGCCGAGTTCTACAAAACCTTTAAAGAAGAGCTCATTCCAATACTCCTCAAAGTATTCCATGAAATAGAAGAGGAGGGAACCCTCCCAAACTCGTTCTATAAAGCCAATATCACCCTGATACCTAAACCAGACAGAGACACATCGAGGAAAGAAAATTTCAGACCAATATCCTTAATGAACATCAACACAAAAATTCTCAACAAAATTTTAGCAAATCGCATACAAATATATATTAAAAAGATAGTGCACCACGATCAAGTGGGTTTTATCCCAGGGATGCAAGGTTGGTTCAACAATCGGAAATCCATAAATGTCATTCACCATATCAACAGACTTAAAGTTAAGAATCACATGATTATTTCCATAGATGCAGAAAAAGCATTCGATAAAATACAGCACGCCTTCATGCTCAAAACACTAGAAAAAATTGGGGTAGTGGGAACATTTCTTAACATTATAAAGGCAATCTACGCTAAGCCCATGGCTAATATCATTCTAAATGGTGAAAAACTGAAAGTGTTCCCCCTAAAAACTGGAACAAGGCAGGGATGCCCTCTTTCACCACCTCTATTCAACATTGTCCTTGAAACTCTAGCCAGAGCAATTAGACAAACCAAAGAAATTAAAGGGATACGAATTGGAAAAGAACTCAAACTATCCCTGTTCGCTGATGACATGATTATATATTTAGAGGAACCTGCAAATTCCACCAGAAAACTTTTAGAACTCAAGTGAATTCAGTAAAGTAGCAGGTTACAAGATCAATGCTCATAAATCCAATGCATTTTTGTACATAAGTGATGAATCCTCAGAAAGAGAAATTAGGAAAACTACCCCATTCACAATAGCTTCGAAAAAAATAAAATACTTGGGAATCAATCTCACAAAAGAGGTGAAAGACCTCTACAATGAGAACTACAGAACACTAAAGAAAGAAATTAAACAAAACCTTAGAAGATGGAAAGATCTCCCATGTTCCTGGATAGGCAGAATTAATATTGTCAAAATGGCCATACTACCTAAAGTGCTATACAGATTCAATGCAATTCCAATTAAAATCCCAATGATGTACCTTGCAGAAATAGAGCAAGCAATTTATGAAATTCATCTGGAAGAATAAAAAACCTAGAATAGCTAAAGCAATCCTAAGTAGCAAGAACGAAGCAGGGGGTATTGCAATACCAGATCTTCAACTCTACTACAAAGCAATAGTAACAAAAACGGCATGGTATTGGTACCAAAATAGACAGGTGATCAATGGTACAGAATAGAGGACATGGATACAAAACCAAATAAATACAATTTTCTCATACTAGACAAAGGGGCCAAAAATATGCAATGGAGAAAAGATAGACTCTTCAACAAATGGTGCTGGGAAAACTGGAAAACCATATGCAACAGAATGAAATTAAACCCCTATCTCTCACCCTGCACAAAACTCAACTCAAATGGATCAAGGACCTCGGAATCAGACCAGAGACCCTGCATCTTATAGAAGAAAAAGTAGGTCCAAATCTTCAACTTGTTGGCTTAGGATCAGACTTCCTTAACAGGACTCCCATAGCACAAGAAATAAAAGCAAGAATCAACAACTGGGATAGATTCAAACTAAAAAGCTTTCTCTCAGCAAAGGAAACTCTCAGCAATGTGAAGAGAGAGCCTACAGAGTGGGAGAATATCTTTGCCAACCATACTTCAGATAGAGCGCTAATTTCCAGAATCTATAAAGAACTCAAAAAACTCTACACGAAGAATACAAATAATCCAATCAACAAATGGGCTAAGGAAATGAACAGACACTTCACAGAAGAAGATGTACAAGCAGTCAACAGATATATGAAAAAATGTTCAACATCCCTAGTAATAAGGGAAATGCAAATCAAAACTACCCTAAGATTTCATCTCACCCCATTTAGAATGGTGATTATCAAGAACACAAGCAACAATAGGTGTTGGCAAGGATGTGGTGAAAAAGGAACACTCATTCATTGCAAATTAGTGCAGCCACTCTGGAAAGCAGTATGGAGATTCCTCAGAAAGATTGGAATGGAAACCTCATTTGACCCAGCTATCCCACTCCTTGGCCTATACCCAAAGGACTTAAAATCAGCATACTACCGAGATACAGCCACATCAATGTTCATTGTTGCTCAATTCACCATAGCCAGATTGTGGAACCAACCTAGATGCCCATCAGTTGATGAATGGATAAAGAAACTGTGGCATATATATACAATGGAATATTATTCCACAATGAAGAATGATAAAATTATGGCATTTGCAGGCAAATGGATGAAATTGGAGAATATCATGCTAAGTGAGATAAGCCAATCTCAAAAAACTAAAGGACGAATGATCTCGCTGATAAGCGAATGAGGACATATATTGGGGGGTGGGAAGTGTTAGCATTAGGTTAGGGTTAGGTATAGGGTTAGGGATAAGGAGTGTGGTAAGAATGAAGGAAAGAAGGACTGTATAGAGGGAAAAGAGTGGTGGGAGGGGTGGGGGGAAGGGAAAAAAATAATGAATCAAACATCATTGCCCTATGTAAATGTATGATTACACAAATGGTATGCCTTGACTCCATGTACAAATAGAGAAACAACATGTATTCCATTTGTATACAATAATAAAAAAAGATCAATAAATATATTTTTAAAAAGTTCAATATCTCTAACAATTAGAGAAATGTAAATTAAAATGACACAGATATTTCATCCCACTCCAGTGGACTAGTCATTATCAAGAATACAAGTAAAAACAAATGTTGGTACGATGTGAGGAAAGGGAATGCTTATATGTTGTTGGTGGGACTGCAAATTGAAGCAGCCACTTTAGAAAGTACTATGGAGATTTCTCAGATACCTAGAAATTGAAATATCATTTGACCCAATTATCCCACTCCTCATTATATATTCAAAGGAGATAAAGTCAGCATACTATGGTTACACAACCACATCAATGTTTATAGCAGTTCAGTTCTCAATATCAAAACCATGTAACCAACCTAGGTGTCCTTCAACAGATGAATGTATTAAGAAATTTGGTATATATGCACAATGGAATATTATTCCACCATAAGAAAGAATGACTTTATAACATTTCCCAGTAAATGCAAGGAATAGAAGATGATCATGCTAAGTGAAATCCATCAATCAAGAAAACAAAAGTTGAGTGTACTCTATGATATTATGCTAACACAGAAGAAGGGGGTGGAGGAAGAATAGAACTTCATTGGATTAGACAGAGGGAAATGAAGGGAAAGTTGTGTGAAAAGGAATAGAAAAGATTGTGGAGTGAACCTGACACAACTTTCCTATGTACATATATGAATACACCATAATTTACCTCCCCATAATGTACAACCACAAGTCTGAAATCCTAATTAGAATAAGATATGCTCCATGTTTCCAAAATTCCTTAAAAATGCACTCTACTGTCATGTATATCTGTAAAGAATAAATAACATTTTGATTAAAAAGCAAAAAGAAAGAACACTCAAATAAAATCAAAGATGACAAATGAGTTATCACCATAGACATTTCTGAAATCCAGAGGATCATTAGAAACAATTTTGAAAATTTATACTCCACTAAATTGGGTAATTGGCTAGATATTAAGAAATTTTTTGACACATATGACCTACAAAATTAAACCAAGGGAGTATAAAAAACTTAGACCTATATCAAGCAATGAGATTGAAGCAGCAATTCAAGGCCTTCCAACCAGGAAAATTTCAGAATCAGATGAATATTCAATTGAATTCTACAGATCTTTAAAGAAAAATTTAGTGATTATTCTCTTCATATTATTTCATAAATTAGAAAAGGTGGTCACAGGGACAAATTCATCCTATGAAACCAGGATCACCCTCATACCAAACTCAGTCAAACGTTCAAGAAACAAAAATTGTAGACAAATATCCCTCATGAATATAAGCTCAAAAATATTCAATAAAGTATTAGTGAACTGCATTTTAGAAAACACATTAAGAATACAGCGCACCAGGAGATCCAAGGTGGATGGACCAGAGAGAGACTGCATTCCTTGTCACTCCGTAACTTGGGATTTAAGCAGAGGAAATACTATTTCTCTGGGAAGTAGTTATTGCTACTCATGGTTCCCCTGCTGTTTACCCCATTTGTCCACCACTCTCACCCGCCCTCTTCCAGCATATTGCCTACTTTTTGAGTGCAGATTGCTCATTGACTGCCTCTTATCATCTGCCATTTGCCTGTTTCCCTGCCTCTTGCCTGCCTTTTTGCCTTTCACCTACCCATCCCCCACTGTCCAACATCCACCCGCCAATTGTCTATTGTTAGCCCACAGACCACCCATGGACCGCCATCAGATCAACTGCTACCTGCTGTTGCCTGGAAATTTATTGTCAAGGTACCCACAGGTTTGGTTAAACGTGGCTGCTGCCATTTGGGGACAACAGTGAGGACCTGAGGTTTGCTGCTGCAGTCACCACCATCTCATGGCATGGCCACCTCTCTCTGGGGACTCAGACCAGGGTCTGGAGATACATTAGGGTGCCTGCACACCTGGTTGCACCTGAGATCTTTCTGCTTGGTGTGTTGCCATCTGGCTGCCTCTTTGCAGGGTCACTCCTTTGTGTGATTGCATGCCTGGTGGTCTCTCTGCAAGTTGGAAGAGTATTCAGATCTTGGGATTGCAGCAAGACAGGGTCTGGGGAAGCTGAAGCCCAGGTCCATCAGATTGCAGCTGGGTTTGCATGGGTCAGTCTGGGTCTGGCAAGATATGGAAAGCCAGAGACTAGGGGCAGTTCCCTGGGGGAGAGCATAGGTTGAAGAAACTGGAGAAAACTGGACTTTCCAGCTCAGTGAGTCCCGAGGTATACAGGGATGAAAGGAGCCAGCTACAATGGGGTGTAAGGAAGTGTGAGGGCATCTTGCTATAGGCTCACCCACCCAACCAGTCCTTCAACCACTGGCCTGGAGCTAACATCAAACTTCAGACAGTCCCACCTATCAATGGAGAAGGGAAGCTGAGAAAATTTTTGAAAGCTAATGAAAACAATCACTGAATTTTCCATTGAGACTTTCCTCCTTTTTCTTTTTTGCCCTCTCACACTTCTACCTTCTTTGAATCCAAATATTTTTTATACATAAATTTATTGAGGAATGGATGTCTGAGTAGTATATTACAGTTTTATTGTGTATTCCTATATTTTTACTTTTTAAAAAAATCTATATATTTTTTCTCTCACCTATCTGTCTCCCTAGATTTTCTTTCTCATTTCTCTCATACTGATGGCCATCCTCTATTAATCACTCTTACTATAAATTTTTACCTCTATTTTCTCTCCCTCTCCATCATAAACATTACATCTTACACTACTTCTGTTTCCTCATTGTCCATCATTTGAAATGGTAAGCCCTTTTAGCAAACTTACTGTTTATATTGTAAACAATAATTGAACACTTCATTTCTGTCTATTGTGACAAAACAGCAAACACCTTAAAGGGAGTCATTTGTTTTAAGGAGGTATATCATTTGCATTGTGTGCTATTAATATTGGTCTTCACCTTAAAGATGAAGTACTGGAAGCCTTCGGGGACACTAAAAGACTACAGGGTAGAATCTGTACTGCCTCAGTTCAATATCTCTAGATAAGAAGACACACAAACAACATAAAAAAAAACAAGGGGAAAAAGTGCCTCAAACAAACCGAGATGTTTCAACAACAGAATTTATAGACAACACAGTAGGGGAAATGTTGAGAAATGGTTTAGAAAATACATAGATTAATCTTTGAAATAAAGGATAGGTATTGGAGAGAAAATATAAATTCAAAAATTCTCTAATATATATGTAAAAACTCAAAAAACTTAACACCAAAAAAAAAAAAAAAATAACCCAATCAATAAATGGGTCAAGGGACTGAACAGACACTTCACAGAAGAAGAAATACTATTTATCAACAAACATGAAAAAATGTTTATTATGTCTTGCAATTAGAGAAATGCAAATCAAAACTACTCTAAGATTTCATCTCACTCCAGTCAAAATGGCAATTATCAAAAATACAACTAATAATAAATGTTGGTGAGGGTGTGGGAAAAAGGCACACTCATACATTGTTGGTGGGACTGCAGATTGTTGGCAACCACTTTGGAAAAAAGTAGGGAGATTCCTAAGAAAACTTGGAATGCAATCACCATATGACCCATCTATCCCACTCTTTGATTTACACCCAAAGGACTTAAAAATCAGCATACTATAGTGACAAAGTCACATCAATGTTTATGGTAGCTCAATTCACAATAGCAAAACTATGGAACCAACCTAGATGCCATTCAACAGATGAATGGATAAAGAAAATGTACATATACACAATGGAATATTACTTAGTCTTAAAGAAGAATGAAATTATGACATTTACAGGAAAATCAATGGAACTGGAGAATACCATGCTTAGTGAAATAAACCAATCCCCAAAATCCAAAGGCCAAGTGTTTTCTTTGATAATGGGATGCTGATCCATAGTTGGGGGTGGGTAGGTAAGAATGAAGGAATTTTGGATTGTACAAATAGGAGTGAGGGAAGGGGTGAGGTATGTGGTTATGGGAAAGATGGTAGATGGAGACTGACATTATTTCCCTATATACATGTATAAAAAACTTTTTAAAAATATTTATCACTGTCAATTAAAAGTTAATCAAAAAATAAATAAAAGTTAAGAATAAACAAATCAATAAATAGTATAGTGGACCATGCTCAATTGGGTTTTATTGCAGGGATGCAAATTTGGACCAACATACACAAATCAAATAACATACTACCACATAAATAGAATTAGGGGCAAGAATCACATGATCATCACAGTAGACTAGAAAAGTTTTGACAAATGAAGCACCTGCTTATGTTAAAGATGCTTAAGAAACTAGTATGGGGAGTCATCCTTATCTAGCAGAATCAGATTTGGCTGAACCATGGGACACTGAGGCCTGATGCCCAGGAACTGGCAGCCATGAAGGACTGTCCCAGATGGCAGGGGAATACGTGGCCCTGTGTGGGAGTGGTTCACCCTAGTTATATGATAGTTTCCCTGAGCAAATGGCTCCCCTAGCTCCACTCCATCCTGTTCATCACAGAAGTCCCTCTGGGCCCCTTTACCTCTGTGACTATAAAATAAAGGAGAGTTGTTTTACTCCATCTTGTTAGAGGCCAGATCTGGTACAGCCTGATCCATCACTCTCATTTAAAAGAGTATTGGAGAGGTCGGTTGCAATAGCGGAGATAGTTGGTGGGCAAGCCAGCCCTCCCGACCCCCACGCTAAGGTCAGATGCCATTGCTGAGCCTTCCTGCCCGCCCCCCCTACTTCTGAGGGGCACTGAACTAGCCTCTGTGCTGACTCAGTGCATCCTCCTGGGGTTCTCCAGCTTCTTTATAGGATGGTGCAGGTATTTTGAATTATTCCTGAGGGAGTGACCATCATCACTGCAAGGGTAGCTCCCTCCCTGAGACACCTGCAAGAGACTGGAGGCCCTTTGACAGGACTCAGGATTCAAGAAGAGGAGGTATTGAGAGACTTGGGACCAACTTAGAGCTGCCAGGTGAGTCTATCACACTGGGCAGGGTTCCCCTGAAGGGGCAGTTGTCCCGGAATGCAGGGAGCTTCATGGAGTAGAGTGGCCCAGTGAGACTCCCCTGCTGGTGCCATGAACCTGGACAACCGGTAGCATTGCAGAGGAGGGCCACAAAGCGAAAGACTCCAAAGCAGAGTGAGGGACCAAGGCCCAGGCGGCAGGAGCAGACCACAGGCAGCTTCTCAGAGGAGGGCCACCAAGAGAGACACTTCAGCACAGGGCGAGGCTCCCTGCCCAGGTGATAGGTCCGGTCCCCAGGGAACAGAGCTGAGGAGGGTCCCTCAGCCAGAAAGTCCATTGCAGGGCCAAGCTCCCCAGCCCAAGTGGTAGGTCCACACCCCTGGAAACATTGCAGAGGAGGGCTGCCCAGCCCAGGCAATAGTTCTGGACAGAAGGGAACTTCTCGGAGGAGAGCTGCCCAGTGAAACTTGCACACCAGGTGAGTCTTCCCCGCTGGGCGAGACTTTCCCACCAGGGCAGTAGAACAAGAGACACAGGCCCAGACCAGCTGCGCCCCAGTCTGCAGTCTAGTCCCGCTTTGGCTGACCATCAGTCAACAAGTGGAGGTGCCTCTGCCCACTGACATGGAATATACCCCACTTGAAGGCCACCACACCAATGGAGTCAGCTTCCTTGTGGAGCACTGCATTATCAAGTTCCTGCAAGACTTCAGGCTACTGAAGGCTAGGAGGAGAGTTATTGGAAATCTACAGAAACACTATAAGTCAATAGAGGAAATCTGTAATATCTCAGAGTTTCACTACTAAAGGGGTAGAAACCTAAGCAATATGAGGGAAAAAAGGGAATAAATGTCCCAAACAAACCTAGATGCTACATCAATAAAATCCAATGACAGCATGGCAGAAAAAGTATCAGAAAGAGAATTTCGAATGAACAAAATTAAATTGTTCAGAGAAGCAAACAATGAGATGAAAGAGCAAATGAAGGCTTTGAATGATCACACCAATCAACAGTTAAAAGAGCAAATGGGGGAAGCAAAAGATCATTTCAATAAAGGGTTAGAGATATTGAAAAAAAAAAGATATCCTTGAAATGAAGGAAACAATAAACCAAATTAAAAACTCCATAGAAAGCATAGCCAAGACAATAGAACACCTGGAAGACAGAACCTCAGATATTGAAGACAGAACCTCAGATATTGAACACAAAACATTTAATCTTGAAAACAAAGTTGACCAAACAGAGAAGATGATAAGAAATCATGAACAGAATCTACAAGAATTATGGAATATCATTAAAAGACCAAATTTAAGAATGATTGGGATTGAGGAAGGCACAGAGACACAAACCAAAGGAATGAACAATATATTCAATGAAATAATACCAAAAAATTTCCCAAATCTGAAGAATGAAATGAAAATCAAATACAAGGGGCTTATAGGACTCCAAATATACACAATTAAATAGACCTACACCAAGGCACATTATAATGAAAATATCTAGCATACAAAATAAAGAAAGAATTTTAAAGACTGTGAGAGAAAAAAATAAAATTACATACAGGGGGAACCAATACAGATATCAGCAGATTTCCAACCCAGACCCTAAACACTAGAAGGGCCTGGAACAACATTTTTCAAACACTGAAAGAAAACGAATGCCAATCAAGAATATTATACCCAGCAAAACTTACCTTCAGATTTGATGATGAAATAAAATACTTCCATGATAAAAAAAAAAAAGCTAAAAGAACCTACAAAAAGAAAGCTGGCACTACAGAACATTCTCAGCAAAATAATCCATGAGGAAGAGATGAAAAACAATGATGTAAATCAGTAAAGGGAGGAACTACTCTAAAGGAATAGCCAAGTAAAGGAGAAACCAAATCAAGTAAAAAAAAAAAAAAAAAAAAAAAAAAAAAAAAAAATGAGCCAAATGACCAGGAATACAAATCATATCTCAATAATAACCCTGAATGTTAATGGCCAGAACTCATCAATCAAAAGACATAGACTGGAAGATTGGATTAAAAAGAAATATCCAACAATATTCTGCCTGCAAGAGACTCATCTCATAGAAAGAGATACCGACAGACTAAAGGTGAAAGATGGGAAAAAACAGTCCATGAACATGGACTCAGCAAAAAAGCCATCATCATGTCAGATAATGTGGACTTCAAGCCAATGTTAGTCAGAAGGGATAAAGAAGGACATTACATACTGCTTAAGGGAAGCAGAAATCAGCAAGACATAATCATACATATCTATGCCCCAAACAGTGACTCATCCATGTACATCAAAAAAATTCTATTCAATTCCAGAAATCAAATAGAAGACAACACAATAATACTAGGTGATTTTAACACACCTCTCTCACCACTGAACAGATCTTCCAAACAAAAATTGAGCAAAGAAACCATAGATTCAATAACACAATCGATAATTTAGACTTAACAGACATTTATAGAATATACCATCCAACAAAGAGCAAATACACTTTCTTCTCAGAAGCACATGGATTCTTCTCTAAAATAGACCATATATTATGTCACAAAGCTCGTGTTACCAAATACAAGAAGATAGAGATACTACCTTGTATTCTATCAGATCATAATGAATTGAAATTAGAAATAAATGACAGAATAAAAAAACAGAATCAATTTGAATACCTGGAGATTAAATAATATGCTATTGAATGATGAATGGATAACAGAAGACATCAGGAGGGAAATTAAAAAATTCTAAGAGGTAAATGAGAACAAAGATACGTCATATCAAAACTCTGGGCCAATATGAAAGCAGTTCTAAGAGGAAAATTTATTTCAAGGATAGCATGCATTAAAAGAAGAAAAAAATCAACAAATAAACCACCTAAAACTACAGCTCAAAGCCCTAGAAAAAGAAGAACGGGTCAATACCAAAAGTAATAGAAGAGAGGAAATAGGGAAACAGAGCTGGAATCAATGAAATTGAAACAAAAGAAACAATTGAAAAAATTGACAAAATAAGTAGTTGGTTCTTTGAAAAAATAAACAAAATTGATAAACCCTTAGCCACACTAACAAAGAGAGAGAGAAAACTCAAATTACTAAAATCCGGAATGAACAAGTAAATATCAAAACAGACATGAGTGAAATACAAAACATAATTAGAAGCTATTTTGAAAATATATACACCAAAAAATAGAAAATCTTGAGACATCAAAAGTTTCTGGAGACATATTAATTTCCTAAACTGAACCAGGAAGACATACACAATTTAAATAGATCAATTTCAAAGAATGAAATAGAAGAAGTCATCAAAAGCCTACCAACAAAGAAAAGTCTGAGACCAGATGGGTTCTCAGTCAAGTTCTACAAAACCTTTAAAGAGCTCATTCCAATACTACTCAAAGTATTCTGTGAAATAGAAGAAGAGGGAAACCTGCCAAACCCATTCTATGAAGCCAATATTACCCTGATACCTAAACCAGACAGAGACACATCAAGGAAAGAAAATTTCAGACCAATATCCTTAATGAACATTGATGCAAAAGTTCTCAACAAAATTTTAGCAAATCACATCCAAAATATATTTAAAAGATAGTGTACCACGATCAAGTGGGTTTTATCCCAGGGATGCAAGGTTGGTTCAACATCTGGAAATCAATAAATGTCATTCACCATATTAACAGACTTAAAGTCAAGAATCATATAATTATTTCAGTAGATGCAGAAAAAGCATTTGATAAAATACAACATCCCTTCGTGCTCAAAACACTAGAAAAAAATAGGGATAGTGGGAACATTCCTTAACATTATAAAGGCCATCTATGCTAAGCCCATGGCCAATATCATTCTAAATGGTGAAAAACTGAAAGCATTCCCCCTAAAAACTGGAACAAGACAGGGATGCCCTCTTTCACCACTTCTATTCAACATTGTCCTTGAAACTCTAGCCAGAGCAATTAGACAGACCAAAGAAATTAAAAGGATACAAATAGGAAAAGAAGAACTCAAACTATCCCTATTTGCTGATGACATGATTATATATTTAGAGGAACCAGGAAATTCCACCAGAAAAATTTTAGAACTCATAAGTGACTTCAGTAAAGTAGCAGGATATAAGGTCAATGCTCATAAATCTAATGCATTTTTATACATAAGTGATGAATCATCAGAAAAAGAAAATAGGAAAACTACCCCATTCACAATAGCCTCGAAAAAAATAAAATACTTGCAAATCAATCTAACAAAAGAGGTGAAAGACCTCTACAATGAAACCTACAGAACACTAAAGAAAGAAATTAAAGAAAACCTTAGAAGATGGAAAGATCTCCCATGTTCTTGGATAGGCAGAATTAATATTGTCAAAAAGCCCATACTACCAAAAGTGCTGTACAGATTCAATGCAATTCCAATTGAAATCCCAATGATGTACCTTACAGGAGTAGAACAAGCAATCATGAAATTCATCTGGAAGAATAAGAAACCCAGAATAGCTAAAGCAATCTTTAGCAGGAAAAGTGAAACAGAGGGTATCACAATACCAGAATTTCAACTCTACTACAAAACAATAGTAACAAAACTGGCATGGTATTGGCAAAAAAACAGACAGGTAGATCAATGGTACAGAATAGAGGACATGGACACAAACTCAAATAAATACAATTTTCTCATACTAGACAAAGTGCCAAAAATGTGCAATGGAGAAAAGATAGCTTCTTCAACAAATGATGCTGGGAAAACTGGAAATCCATATGCAGCAGATGAAATTAAATTCCTATCTCTCACCCTGCACAAAACTCAACACAAAATGGATTAAGGACCTTGGAATCAGACCAGAGACCTTGCATCTTATAGAAGAAAAAGTAGGTCCAGAGCTTCAACATGTCGGCTTAGGACCAGACTTCCTCAACAGGACTCCCATAGCACAAGAAATAAAAGCAAGAATCAACAACTGGGAAAGATTCAAACTAAAAGCTTTCTCTCAGCAAAGGAAACTATCAGCGATGTAAAGAGAGAGCCTACAGAGTGGGAGAAAATCTTTGCCACTCATCCTTCAAATAGAGCACTAATTTCTAGAATATATAAAGAACACAAAAAACTCTATACCAAAAATACAAATAACCCAATCAACAAATGGGCTAAGGAAATGAACAGACATTTCACAGAATATCTACAAGCAATCAAGAAATATATGAAAAAATATTCAAAAACTCTAGTAATAAGATAAATGTAAATCAAAACTATCCTAAGATTCCATCTCACCCCAATTAGAATGGCAATTATCAAGAACACAAGCAACAATAGGTGTTGGCGAGAATGTGGGGGTAAAGGTACACTCATACATTGCTGGTGGGGTTGCAAATTAATGCAGCCACTCTGGAAAGCAGTATGGAGATTCCTTAGAAAACCTGGAATGGACCCACCATTTGACCTAGTTGTCCCACTCCTTGGCCTATACCCAAAGGACTTAAAATCAGCATACTACAGAGATGCAGCCACATGAATGTTCATAGCTGCTCAAGTCACAATAACCAGAATGTGGAACCAATCTAGTTGTCCTTAAATTGATGAATGGATAAAGAAACAGGGGGATATATATATATATATATATATATATATATATATATATATGAATATTACTCAGACATAAAGAATAATAAAATTATGGCATCTGCAGGCAAATGGATGAAATTGGAGAATATCATGATAAGTGAGATAAGCCAATCTCAAAAAACCAAAGGATGAGTGATCTTGCTGATAAGCAGATGATGACACATAATGGGGGGTGGTGGGGGGCAAGAATGGAGGAAGGATGGACTGTATAGAGGGAAAGGAGGGGAGGGAGAGGCGGAGAGAAGGGAAAAATAACAGAATGAATAAACATCATTATCCTATGTAAATGTATGATTACACAAATGGTATGTCTCTACTTCATGTACAAAGAAACAAGATGTATCCCATTTGTTTACAATAAAAATAAATTTAGGAAAATGCAGAGATCTAAGATGGTGGACTAGAGGGAGACTATATTCCCTAACTCAGGTTTCAATCAGAGGATATCTGTTTCTTGGTGAGGCAGTTTTTGCTGCTTATCAATCCCCTGCTGTTTACCCCATTTGTCTGCTGTGATCACCTGCAGTCTGCCAGCATATCGACGCCTTTTTTGAGTGCTTATTGCTCCTGTCAGGCACCTATCATCCGCCATTTGCCTGCGCTTCACCTGTCCATCGCCTGCCTTACACCTATCCATCATCCAACACACAAGGTTCACCTCCAGATCCTCCGACAACAGTCAGCAAACTGATAGCCGACTGCCAGTGGAGCACCAACTGCCTGCTTTGCCTGGCAGTTCACTGTCACAGTACCTGCAGGTTTGAGTACACATGGCAGCAGCCATTTTAAGGCAACAGCCAGGCCCCAGGACCCCTGCCCAGACTGACTGAGCCCCATTTCCAGGATCCCTCAGCCCAACCGATCACTCCCTGCATCTGGGGCCCACACATTGACTGACTGCTCCCTGCCTCCAGGACCCCCAGACCAACTGACTGCACCCTAACATGGGACCCCAGAACGACTGATTGCACCCGAACTCCAGGAGCCCACAACCACACCAAACACACCCAACCCACAGGACCCCTGCCTGACCAACCACACCCCACCTCCAGGACCTCCAGCTGACCATGTCCACACCCTGAACTGCACCTCCCCATTGGCCAACACATTTGGAAGCCAGAGCAGCCATCTTGGATAATCCTGAAAGCCTTAACTCAGACCTTTAGGTGGGGCAAATTCCATCCTGAGACGCCTGCTGGAGACTTGAAGCTCATTGTCAGGTACCTCTCATGCATCGGGCTACTGAAGACTGGGAGGTTTCATTACTATATGACTATTATACTGTAGATTTTCTTTTATCTCCTTATTGAAAAATTTTAAGTTTTTATTTCTTTACTTTTCTTGCTCTCTTTTCCTTTTGTTTACCTGTTCCCTCAGAATCTCTTTCTCATTTTTTGCATGCTAACATCCAATTTCTTTTGATTGCACTCTCAACCTTTCTATTATCTAGAACTTCTGTATATTCTTTTCTTGTTCCGTTAACAGCTACATCCTACATCCCTCTGAATCCTCTTTGTCCTCCATTAGAAACTGCAGACCTTACTGCAAATCTGTTTGTTTTACTGAAGATAATACTTTAACTCATTCTGTTTATTATGACAATATTATTATTGTCCTCATAGTAGCTATTTGGTCTAAGATTGCATTGTGTCTTAATTGAGCACTGCTAATATTGATCTCCCCTTAAAGAAAGGGTTTTGGAAACTTATAGGACCACTATAAGCCTATAGGGGGGAATCTGCAATACCCTAGATCTGCACTGCTGGAGGGGAAGATACATAAACAGCATGAAAAAACAAGGGAAGAAAATGATCCAAACAAATATAGATTCTATATTAATAGAATTGAATGACAGTATGGTAGAAGAAATGTCAGAAAAGGACTTCAGATTATACATGATTAAGATGATTCATGAAGCAAAGAATGAGATAAGAGAGCAAATGCAGGCAATGAATGATAATACCAATAAGCAGTTGAAAGACCAACTGCAAGAAGCAAAATATCATTTCAACAAAGAGATAGAGATTCTCAAATAAAACCAAATGGAAATCCTTGAAATGAGGGAAACAATAAACCAAATAAAAAACTCAATGGAAAGCACCACCAAAAGACTAGACCACTTGGAAGACAGAACCTCAAACAATGAAGACAAAATATTTAATCTTGAAAATAAAGTTGCCCAAACAGAGAAGATGGTAAGAAATCATGAACAGAATCTCCAAGAACTATGGAACATTATGAAAAGACCAAATTTAAGAATTATTGGGATTGAGGAAGGCACAGAGACACAAACCAAAGGAATGAACAATCTACTCAATGAAATAATATCAGAAAATTTCCCAAACCTGAAGAATGAAATGGAAAATCAAATACAAGAGGCTTACAGAACACCAAGTGCACAAAATCACAACTGATCCACAACAAGGTACATTGTAATGAAAATGCCTAACATTCAAAATAAAGATAGGATTTTGAAGGCCACGAGAGAAAATATCAGATTACATATAGTGGGAAACCAATATGGATAGCAGCAGACTTCTCAACCCAGACACTAAAAGATAGAAGGGCCTGGAACAACATATTTCAAGCTCTGAAAGAACATGGTTGCCAACCAAGAATCCTATACCCAGCAAAACTAACCTTCAGATTTGAAGATGAAATAAAATCATTCTATGATAAACAAAAGTTAAAAGAATTTACAAATAGAAAGCCTGTGCTACAGAATGTTCTCAACAAAATATTCCATGAGGAGGAAATGAAAAACAACAATGTAGGTCAGCAAATGGAGGAACTACCTTAGAGAAAAATCACTCAAAGGAGAAAGCAAGTCAA